>NC_072481.1:79291299-79596507 GCF_027574615.1 Eptesicus fuscus
AAATTTGTTGGGATTGATTGAATTATGAGAGAGCAATATAGGGAAACGACGTATTAACAATATTGAGACTTCTTTTCAAAAACGTCATATATCTCTTTGTTCTGTTATTTGTTAATTTCTCTCAGTATTGTTTCCCTGTTTTGGTGCAGCATGTTTTTTATACAATTTAAATGTATTATATGTTTTTTGATACTATAAGAAGTTTAATTTTTTTAAAATCTAATTTTCAAATTGTTTAATGTTTAGCTAAGTAAATACAATTGATTTTTTTTTTTTTTTGTATATTGACTTTTTATCTTGTAGACTGCTAAATTTATTTATTGGTGAGAGAAGATAACCATGCCTTATCTTAAGGAGAAAGAATTTAGTCTTTTACCATTAAGTATGATAACAACTGTAAGCTTTTAATAGTTTCCCTTTATTGGATTGAGGAAGTTTCCTTCTATTTCTAATTTTTTGAGAGATGGTTATCTGTGGGTTTTTATCAGCAATGGAATATTGAATTTTGTGCAATTCTTTTTCTGCCTCTAATGAGATGTCATAAAGTTTATCTCTCCTATCTGGTAAATTAGATGTGTGGTAGAGTGTTTCTGTGTTCACTGTTTTCTTTCTAAAAGAATTTTTGTAAAATTTTCTTTCTTTTTAAATCAGCTGGTGAAATTCAGTAGTGAAACCATTTGGGCCTGGGGTTTTCTTTGTGCAAAGGCTCTAAAAATCATGCAGTTTAAAAGTTATCATACAGTAAGATGTTCCCTTTTGTTGTTGTTGTCCAGTACTGTGAGCTTTAGCACGTGTGGAGTAGTATACGTTCACCGCAGTCAGGAGACAGAGCAGTTGTGAGCACCAGAGTGCCCAGGGTTTTGATAGTGAATTCAGTTTCTTAAGAGATGGTTGACTATTTAGTTTTTGTTGTGGTTTATTCTTGGTTATGTTTTAGTAAGTTATATTTGCTAGAAATGTAGAAAGAAATTGTTTATTTTATCTAAGTTGTCAAATTTATTGGGATAGAATGATAGCTTATAATATTTCCTTATTATCTGTTTAGTGTTGATAGGATCTCCAGTGATCTTTCCTTTTCCATTTCTAATATTGGTTATTTTGTTTTCTCTTCTTGTTTTTGTCATTAGTCTTGCTAGGAGTTTTATTTATCTTTTCAAAGAATGAACTGTTGTTTATTTTCTGTTTCATTGATTTCTACTCTTTATTATTTCCTTCTTTGTCCTTATTTTGGATTTAATTTGCTCTTATTTTTCTAGACCATTGATTTGAAATTTTTCTTTCCTGTTATTAGGTGCATTGACTTTTAGGATTGTCATATCATCCTAATGCATATTGTACCCTTTAATTAGTATACGGTGGTTCTTTAACTCTGGTAATTCTCCTTATCTACTGTCTGCTGATTAGGGATGTGGCCACAGCAGCTGCAGGCTGTTCAATCAGCCAAGGACATGAGGTGAATCCTCATATTTTAGCTGCACCGCACAACTTTTGATATACAATATTTTTATTATTACCTAACTTAGTATATAGTAATTTCCATTTCATTTCCTCTAGGGGTTGTTTAATAATAAGTTTAATTCCTAGAAACATGAGGAATTTTTAAGCTTTCCTTTTTTTCTCATTTGCTAATTACATTTTTGATTTATCTAATTTTCTCCATAGATGTTGATTTAAATATTTTGAGGACATTTTGTGAGATACATATATGTTCATGATCATAAAATCTATTTTATTGATTGTTCCTTTTCTTAGTATATAATGTCCCTTGTGGTATCATTTGTAATGCTTTTTACCTTACATTTCATTTATCTGATATAAAATGTGGGATCCTACATTTTCTAAAATTTTTGTTTGTATTTTTTTAAGCCCTTATTTTCAGCTTTGTTGTATACTTTCATTTTAAATGGGTCAATTTTTTCCTACATATTGTGTGTCGTTTAAATGCAGTATATGTTTCTGTTATTTCATTAGTGACTTTACAACTAATTATACTTATTATAATTATTTTTATTAAGACTTTTTAGCTGTGTTTAATGTTTTCTATTGCCATTGTTTTTCTCCTTTTTTTTTTTTAACCCCTTTTCATCCTTCCTTTGTATCGGTTGAATTTTCTTTTGCTGGTTTTAAAATAATACATTTTATCTTATTCTTACAGTGTTTACCTTAATCTTAACATAAACTTAGTTTTCTCTATCTAAGACTTATCAATAACTTCATTGTTTCCCAAATCCATTCCTAACTCATAACCATTGGACGTCTCCTGTCTCAATCTGCTATTTTCCCGAATTTTTCCCCTCCTGAAACTTAACCTCCTTTTCTCCTGCAAGAACTTCCCTGAATGCTTTTGTTAGTTAATGGGCATAACTCTGAGATGCACCGGCCTCCAACCTGTGCAACCTCCCCATCTTGATTGGAACCAAGAGTCACTCTTACTTTTAGAAAGTTCTTTCTCCTGGCAAAGGGGAGGACAGAATTGACTGGGGTGACATTGGAGACAGAGCGCATCCATGGGTCTGTTGTTCCAGTCTGGGAGAGTCTAAGAGGGTCCGTGTTAGGT
The DNA here is from genome assembly GCF_027574615.1 of Eptesicus fuscus. Taxonomy (NCBI): domain Eukaryota; kingdom Metazoa; phylum Chordata; class Mammalia; order Chiroptera; family Vespertilionidae; genus Eptesicus; species Eptesicus fuscus. Next base: position 79,293,857 of record NC_072481.1, read on the forward strand.
TAGTGGCAGCTGGCGGACGGATGGGTGGAACCGTCAGTAGATCTCGGTGTGTTTGTACTTGAGGAGTGCAAGAGAAAAAGTGCTAAGCATGAGAAGCAAATATATTAAATTTCCTTCTTTTTCCCCCCTACTCCCTTCGAAGTTTCATTACATGATTTCTTAACAGAGCTTTGTTGGCAATGTTAAATGAGATAAAACATGTAACATATATGGCAATATCCTGGAATGGAAACGATAATTTAGAAAGATTGAATGCTAACGACTTGCACAACGCTGTCTCAGGTGACCCTGAATGGGTGTAGGGAAGCTATAGGTGACCTAGCAGGTTGTTTCTGTTTGTGGTTGGGCAGGAGAAAGTGTTAATTATTTTATTCTTTTGTTATTTGAAATTCGAATTGCCAGTGGGACATCTAGATAGCAGATACTTGGATATATGAATCTAGAGCTGATAGGAAATAGGGATTTGAGAATAGTAACTAATTATAGGAGGTCTCCTAGTAGGAGATGGTAGAGTTGGAATGAGAAGAGATCCTTGACAAAACATTTATAGGGTGGACTTGGAAGAAGAAAACCCATTAGAGAATTGAAGGCCTGGGTTCTTACTCCTGGTTTATTTAAAGTTTTGAAAAGTACTTAATCCTCTCAGGGCTTCTCTTTTTTGCTTGCTGGCTGGCCCTCCCCCTTCCTCCCCCCGCCCCCTCTTCTTTTCCTTCCTATTTCCCTTTCTCCTGCTCTCTCTTCATTTTTCATCAATTCAACAAATATTTCTTAAATATCTATTGCATGTCAAATTCTGCTCTAGGTACTGAGGTTAACTCGCTTGCTTTTTTCTCGATTCCTTTATTCTACTCGGGATTTAATTTTTTAAATACCCCAGATTTTACAAAGCGCAGCAGTAGAATAAAAAACTGGAGTTTCTTTTCATACAAACTTATTTATTTGGATTTTTTTATATTTCAAATTATTGATACATTCAAAGAGTATAAAAAGAGCTGCTACCGATGCTAACCGTGTCGAGTCACACTCGACATCTGAGTGCAAAAGGTTAAAGCTTCAGCTAAGATATGGTCTTTAGCCCAACTGGCGTGGTTCAGTGGTTGAGTGTCAACCTATGAACCCTGCAGGAGGTCAAGGTTCCATTCCTGATCAGGGCACATGCCCGGGTTGTAGGCTCCATGCCCGGTATGGGGTGTGCAGGAGGCAGCCAATCAATGATTCTCTCTCATCATTGATGTTTCTCTCTCTCGCTCTCTCTCTTTCTCTTCCTTTCTGAAATCAGTAAAAATATATTAAAAAAAAAAAGATATGGTCTTTGACCTCTAGTGCTGAACAGACAACAAATTCAACCAGTACTCTGTTAAGCTTTATGATACCTGTGTGTTATAGAACCCCAGAGAAGGGGCACCTTAATGAGATTGATTGGGGAGAAAATTTGTCAGAGATTTTAAGAGCATGTCTTTCAAAGTAAGCTTTTCAGAATGAGGAATAGTTTAGACAAGGATGTGCACAATCATCTAGACAGCATGTGCAAGGAAAGGCAAAAAGAAGTGTAAAATAGTATGTGGATGGGCTGGAAGAGCAACAGGCCGGTGGGCTGGACCCAAGTGAGGCAGGCCTGACAGCTCTGGAGAGGTTCAGGTCCAGAGGGACCTGTGTGTCAGACCCAGGAATTTGGATTTTATCTCTAACGTAATGCGGACTCATTGCAGGGCTCTATGCAGGAATGTGAGAAATCAGGTGTGTGTTGGAAATCTCATTTTTCTAGCGCTCTGCATTTGTCACGGTAAGGGGCCAGGTGGTGGGCAGGGGAACCAGAGAAGAAAAAGTTACAGGAATTCAGCTGGCAGAGGAATGTTATTGAACAGCCACGGGGCACCCACCCTGTGCCAATCACCGATGTGTTTGCTGGAGATTCTACAGGAACCAGGGCAGACTGGCCCCTTCTTCTCCGGGAGCTTGCCGTGGCTGTGGCAGTGACAGAAGGGGAAGCGTGGACGGGCTGGAGAGATGTTAATGAGGCAGGATCTACAGAAAGTGATGATTAGGCATTGGAGGTGAGGAGAGAGAGGAGCTCTGGTTTGGGTGGCTTAATGACACCACTCACGAAGTTGGGGCACCAGCAGAAAGACTCAGTGGGGCCTCTAGGTAGAGAGGTGTCTGGCATGCACTTGGATAACAGGAGGGGCCTCTGCCTCTCCCTTGTTTACTAATGAAAGAGCTGAACTAAATGTTTACATTACTTGGTTTAATTCTGTCTCATGCTCAGTTTTAGTCTCTGCCTGTTACAGTTGCCTCACTGAAGACCAGGCTTCCTTATGAATCTCCCCATAACCTTGTAAAGGGCCAGGCAAAACTGTAGGGTTCATCGTTGTTTTAGGTAGATCTGGAATCCGGAAACACTGATTTCATTGCTCAGCTGCTGGTCCCTTACCTTTCCTCACTCCCTCCAGCCCCAGTGTGAGCTCACTCCCTGGATTTTGGCTTGCTGTGTAAATTGCCGTGGGCAGTTGTATGATATTCATCTTACCTAGATTCGCATAGTGCCCCAGCTGGTAGAGATTTTAGGATTATTGGGTCCCATGGATGCATTTTACAGGCGAGAGCAGAGGCCTGGGGAGGTTGTGAGGCTTCCAGAGTACAGTAGGGCTAAGATTAGATCTCTCCATTCACTGCTGTCTTCTGCACTGCCCGCCCCCCCCTCCTCCGTCCCCCACACTCAGTTCGCACTGGAGTGCTTAGAGAGCAAGGCAGAAATGTTCTCAGGCGATCATTTGTGCAGAAGTTTGGAACTGACTAAGCCCGTGTGTGAAAGTTTGAGACTCTGTGTAAAGATTGTCAAGGGGAATTGAATTACCTTAGCTCTGACGTAGGGGGACAGTGTCCTCGGGTGTCATGCTTGGAGTCAAGCAGCTCTCTCTGCCTGCACGCCCTTGTTTGGGGCGCCCTCAGAAGGCCCCCCGTAAGGAGTCGTTTTACCCCAGGTGTAGATCAGATTGCACTGCAACTTCAAAGTAGAAGAGGTGCAGAAACTACTGAACTGAGTGTGGGAAGCACTTCTTGTTGGTAAGAGTTTCAAGTGCTAGAGAAGAGATGTGTTGAAAGGACATTTACTTTCATCAGCTTAGAGCATCTGGTTTTTATTCTTTAAAAAGAAGCAACACCTCACATGATGGCAGTCCCCGGGCGAGTAAGCACTTGAGATTTGGATCTGTACGGATTCTTAGAGCGAGTGCCTCCCAGGAGCTTTTAGTAGTGACTTGCAGCACTTGACCGATTCTGCAGAGTGACAGCCAATTTTTGTGGGGAAGGGGAGAGAGAGGCAAAGAGAGTCCTTAAAGAACTGCTCTGTGAAACGGCAAATAAGCCATTTCTCTCCAAACCGGGGTGGAAGCGGAAAGTGTGCTCGACAGATCCTGGAGAGCAAGTGAAAGCAGATAAGGAGTGAAAACTAAATTCCAAATTTTTTATTGTGAACTTGGTGCCCACCTCGAAAACGTTCATACCCTGTAGGCTCCACCACAGTCGGTTGCCCCTCTTTTATACAGATTTCATTTTTTTTTTATGGTGGTGGAATGTACATAGCATAAAACTTGCCATTTTTACCATTTCTTAATGTGATTTGGTGACATTCGGTACATTCGCAATGTTGTAGACAACCACCATCCTGTGGTTGTAGTTTTTATTTTTAGGTGCAGGTTTCCCAAATTAAGCAAATTGCGAAAAGAAGCGTCACCCCTAACCCCAAGGCCCGGCATAACCGTTATTAGAATTCAGGTGTTCGTCTCCATGTGTTTTTCCTTATTCATACGGTTTGGTGCAAACCTAGTTACGATGCTGACAGAGAGTTGGAGAGTTGTAAGGGAATTTAAAGATGGCTCACCCCCCTCTCCCCAGCCTTCTTGGTGAAGAAACAAGTAGCTAAAGGGACAGGGGCCTGCTCAGCTGAGCAGTGGCTGAGCTGGGCCTGGAGTCCAGGTGCTCCATCCCCTGAGCCCCGTACACAGGGCAAGTCTGTCTTTAATTTCAAAATGTATTGTAAAAAATTCATGACTGGTTTATTTTTAGGGTAATCTTTCTTTTTTTTTCTCTCTCTCTCTCTTTTTCTTTGTGTGGTTTCTGTGTCTGGATTTTTTTAAAGTGGCGTCTTCAAACAGGAATTTGTTTCAAGTAAAAAAAAAATCCCAACATTTAGCTATTCCTAGGGCTTATCGCTCATTCACTGACATTCACTCCTGTCTTGCCTCTGTTCAGATATGACTATATCCAGGATGTTGCTGCCTTTTTATTTTTCCCACTTGTTTTGCTGATTGTAGTGAAAGCAAAGTTTAAAGGTGATTAGTCATTTTCCCAAGCTGGGGGTTTGAGCCATTTTCTTTCCCTCCTGAAGACCTGTTTTTCACTGACAAATTAGGTGAAAACTCTGGGAGGCAGAGCCTTGCAGCTAAAAACAGAATGTCTGCAGCACCGCTTTACACCCTCTGGGCTGATCTGCCTGTTAGATCCCCTTTCTCTCCTTTCCAGCTTCTGAATTCCCTTCCGCGAGCAGTTTTCACCTCCTCCCGTCCACGGTGGAGTCTGTGGGAGGCGGTGAGGAAGCTGGAGGGCTGAGGAGCGGGGGCCTAGTGTTTGGGTCGGCCATGGCAACCACAGCGGTGAAAGAAACAGGACTAGTTTTGTGCTGCTCTGTCAATGGCCGGGACTCAGCTGGTATCTCGGGACTTCTGGGCAGGCACCAGTCAATCCGATCTCCTGGTAAGGTTAAACTCGGCCTCCCCTCCCGCCCTCCTTTGATCACACTGTCAGCCAGGAATGGAGGGGGGGGGGGGGGCAGTCCAGAACGCAGCAGGGTGTGCACCCAGCCGAAACGTAAGAACCACGCAGGCAGAACTGGAGTGTTTTCTCATCTGTACCCCAGATACAGAGAAGTACATTCCCAGTCCTTGCCAGCACTCATTCTTTAAAGGGTTGAGCACCTCGCTCCAAAGAGCCTGTCCAGATTACCAGCTTGCCTAACAGGAAGGAGCAGCCACAGGCAAGTCTAGAAAAGACCCCAGAATTTGTATAGTCAGGGAAGCTGAAATGCAAGGACTGCCTGCCGCATGTGCTTCATAAAAATTGCAACTGAAGAAGAAACTGAGAATACAGAGTAAGCCTCCATTGCTTAATAATAACTTATTTTTTTTTTTACTCTAAATAACTTTTCATTCAGCAGCTCATTTTAGGTGTCATTCAGTTTATTTTAAGTCCCGTGTTTTAGCCTGAGCGGATTGAGAATTTTGTTTTTTAAACTCTGTACTGTGTTGCTGCCTAGTGGGAACTTCACTTTTTTTTTTTTTTAATGATGATGAGCAAAAGCTATGTGGTCAAGTACTGAATGCTGAATGTTTTTCTTCTGAGGGGCAAAGTTGATGCTTACTCAAAATCATGCGAGACTGACATTGCATTTGGGGAAGTCTAAGGAAGTTGGTGAGGTCTTACGTTAATAAAAACAAGTGCCTCTTTTTCTCCTTATCACCGTTTGGTATCTGCCCCGTTGGCTCAGGCAGTGTGGTCTGGCTTAGCTCTCCCTGGAAGTCACTTCGCGCTTTAGAGCTGTCTTTACTATGACCCACAAACAGTTTTCTGACTTCACTCTTAAGGAGCCAGGGGTAAAACCATGAATAAACAAACTGTGAAACAACATCTCCACTTTCTTACTTCGGCCCTCCCCCAAGCCCACTTGGAATCGGCCTCTGAACTCTGTTAGACGTGTTTGGTCTCCAACTTTTCCCATCCTCATCTACTCCTAACTTACAGGGGTCCTCTCCCCTTTTCTTTTTGTATTTGTCGTGTGCGTAGTAACTGACAGGGAAATAGTTACTCAATTTGTAAAAACGTTGGTTAGTGAGGTCACAGAGTCTGAGATTAGCCTGTAATTTGTAACAGTCTCAGACGGATGACAGCAGGATTTTGCTTGCTTATTTCTGAGCTGTTTTGTTGGTCTTTTAAGTGCAGTTTAGTAGTGAGTAATAGAGAAGTTTCTGCTGTGGAGCTACCAAACCCTTGAACTAGCAGATCCTCAGATAGAGGTGAATTTCAGCAGGCACCTAACGTTTCTTGTCTAGAGGTGGACTGAACATTACGCAGCCACAAACCAAAATGGGACTTTTTCTGGAAGCAGGGATCAGATATTAATTTCTGGACAGACTTTGTGTTGCACAAAGTTAAATTTTTAAAAATTCTTTTCTGGTTATATTTTCTTGACATATTTGAGCTTTTCTGCCTTTAAAATATGAACATACATGAAAAAAGCAGGCAGTATTAAACAGTGTATCTTATTTATTGATTTGGAAGGACAATCATGGAATCAGAGTGTTAGGGCTGAAAGGGTTCAGTCTAACATAGTGTTCTGATCTTACAGATGAGAAACCAGGTGGAGTGAAGTGACCAGCCCTTCAATGCACAGCTTGTTTGGACAAGGGCTGAGGCTGAGAAAACCCAGCTATCCAGAGACTCCTGGTTTTGCATTGTTTCTTCGTTGGGCACCATTCTTTAGCTTCAGTTAGGGTCCTTTCCTGTTACTGAGATTATTTTAGCAATGTGCTGGTCTTGAAAAATTTAGTATTTCGACCTCATTGTTCTCATACTTCCAGAAGACCAAAAAGCTTCCGAAACTAAACTTCATTACCACATACCTTGGAAAGTGCATGCACGTCTGCTGAACAGTTGTTAAGGATTGCAAGCCTGCCATACACATTTATAATCCCCTTTAGAAAAGGTTCACTTGGTTAACAAAAGCCTAATGTTGTTTTAAGTTTAGACTTAGAACAATGGAGCATCACCTCCGAGGTGCTGGGAGGAAGAGTGGGAGAGGCTGGGCGTGGCCAGTCCTGTGGGCAGCCCCAACTCATTTTGTTCTAACCTCCTCACATGTTAATACAGTGAAGTCCTTCAGTGAGTGTCATTCATGATGGAGTGATGTGTTCAGACTTGAAGGTTCTAGGCGCTGCAGAAATAAATAATGAACATGGCCGTTTGCCATGCAGGAGGTGCAACGTTAATCACTGAGATGGAAAGGGTTGTTACCTCTGTGGCGTCATCACATGCTTTGCCTTGGGAAGGGGTGACTGGAATGGGCAAATCCTCCTTGCAGTGGGAAGGCCTCCTGGGTGAGCTGTCTGCAGAATGGCAGCCCACACTCAAGAAGGGACCTCCTTCGGTTCCTGGGGAGAAGCTTACCAGGGCCTGGGTGCTTTCTGTCTCCTTGTCAGTGGGGTAGAGGGGTGGTATGGCTGTTCACTGGTGAGAATGGTACCCATTGGCTATCAGGACTTGATTAGTTACTTGTACTTAGGTGTTGTGAAGACACTTACTTTGTGTTGTTTGATCCATGTTTATCTTTGTTAGAAGTGCCTTAAAAATTTAGAAGCAAGAGCCCTGGCAGTGTGTTGCAGTGGTTAGAGTGTCAGCCCATGAACCAAAGGGTCGCAAGTTCGATTCCTAGTCAAGGACGCATACTTGGGTTTCAGGTTCAATCCCGCCTCCAGTAGGGATGCATGCGGGAGCCAACCAATCGCTATGTCCCTCTCACATCCATGGTTTGCTTTCTCTCTCTCTCTCTCTTTCACTCTCTCTCTCTTCTTCCCTTACACTCTCTAACAAAAATTAGAAATGGAAAAAATATCCCAGGTGACAAAGAAAAAAATACAATAAAAATTCAGAAGGAAGAGATGTTTTCCCCTTTGGGAAAGCAGGCTGGTCTGTTATCTAGAGAGGACTGTACCACATGAATGGCAAACACATTAGAGGATGAAACCCAGTGGGAGATTTGTCTCTTTTATGAGAGATTTAGGGAATGGGGGGCAACTGTAGGGAATGGAAACATAGAAAAAACAGAATTTTAAAAAGGAAAAAAATTAGGCTCAGCTCTCCAGAGACCGCACCAAAACATGATTGAAGTGCAAAGAAGCTAATAAAAGCTTGGAAAGGTTTTAAGTAAAAAACAACAACAACAAAACAAAAAGAAGTGCTGTTAAAGAGAAGAACAAACAGCTGTATTCTAAACAGCATCTCAATAAGGGATGTGAAGGGAAAAGAAGTCCTGAGGAGGGTCTTAGGGAAGTCCAAGGGCAAAAATGTAAATAGATATTTAAAGAAGTGGAAATTATAACAGTTTGTTAACAATGGACTTATTTGTACTTAGAATTATTTTGCCCTTAATACTTGATAATATGCCAATAATATGCTGAAGAATTTTCCTGATTTATAATCCAAAGCAAATTTACCTCTTGTATGTGCTAATGTTGAAATCTACTTAAAACAAAATGCATGGTGGCCCGACCAGCATGGCTCAGTGGTTGAGCATTGACCTATGAACCAGGAGGTCACAGTTCGATTTCCGGTCAGGGCACATCCCTGGGTTGTGGGCTTGATCCCCGGTGTGGGGCCTGCAGGAGGCAGCTAATCAATGATTCCCTCTCATCATTGATGTTTCTATCTCTCCCTCTCCCTTCCTCACTGAAATTAATAAAAATATATTTAAAAAAAAGATTTAAAGTGGAGGATTATTAATATAAAAAAATGCATGGTTGGTGTATTAGTCTCCCTGTTTCTCGCTCTGCTGGGGTGTTCCCACTGCCGCATGGTGTTGTTAGTGCCACTTGGCGCCAGTGCAGTGTCATAGAGGGGCAAACATGTCTTGCCAGAATTTGAGTGGATAAAAAAGCTGTGGTAGATTTACACCATGGAATACTATGCCTCAGTATAAAAAGGAGGCTCTCTTACCCTTTCAGACAGCATGGAGGGACCTGGAGAATATTATGCTAAGTGAAATAAGCCAGTCATGCAAGTGTCACATGATCTCACTCATATGTGGAATCTAATGAACAAAATAAACTGATGAACAAAATAGATCCAGAGACATAGAAGCATGGAACAGACTGTCAGATCTCAGAGTGAAGGTGGAGGTGGGTGGGTAGAGATCAACAAAGAACTTGCATGCATATATGCATCACCCACAGACACAGCCAATAGGGTGGTGAAGGCCTGGGGCAGGTTGCAGGGGTGGGCTAGAAGAGAATAAGGGGGTGGGGTGGAAAGAGGACATAGAAGGGATTAAGGGGAGGGGGGAAAGAGGACATAGGTAATTCTTTCAACAATAAAGATTTAAAAAATAAATTAAAACTTAATTAAAATAGAAAAAATAAATAAAAATTATCGATGGAAGAGCCCTCTCCACATAGGAAGGATGTGTAAGAGAGAGAAGAGTTGAGAAAGTATTGCATTAAAAACGTATTTGGTCTTTTCCTCTCTTAGCTTTTAGGGTCAAAACTGCCTTTCTCTTGGGGATGAGAAGGGGAAGAAACCCTTTTCCACTATTTCTTTGAGAGAGGTTTCAAATGTCTTTGGGTCCATCCACGCCCAGGGCTCACTGACAGCTGCACCTCTGGCCAGTAGGTCAGAAAGTGAACGTATTTCTCTCCTTCAGAAGTTCCTCCATGACAGAATGCAAAACCATCATTCGAGTTCCTTAATGATTATTCACTTTTGTTCTTACTTCAGAGTTCTCTAGTAAAGATTTAAATATTTAATTTTGTACACTCCTGAAATTAACTGCTTTCAGATAGTATGTTCATTCAGAACATTTAAATACATCAAGTGCTGACATTGTTAGAAGGAAAAAAAAAACCACACACACACACACACACACACACACACACACACACACACACACACCCTCAACATTTTCAGGCAGAAGTTATTGTAAAAAAAACAGTATAAAATGTCCTAAATAGAGTACAGTATAGTAAATATAATTTAATTTTTTATTGGTGACTTATTGTATCTCTGAAGCAATTGCACTGATATGGTAGAGTCATGATGTCCCAGAAGCCCATGATTCTTCTTGATGCCATGGCCTCTGTCTTACCCACTTCTCTTGATTTCTGTCTTAAAGCTCCTCTCATTTGCCTCTATCTGATCTGTCATAAATGTACGGGAAACCAGATAACCAAGCTTATAAAATTACTAGGCTGAACCATTCCAACCTCTGTTCTACCCTCTACCCAGTTTGCCCTGAGGCAGTCCTGGCCACATTCTGGGTAGTGGAGGCTAAGAGATTCAGGGAGGACGCCACAGGTTAGGTAGGACGTTAATATATAAAGTAAGGGCTGTCAGTAAGCATGGCATTTAAAAAAATTATCAGTCTAAATGGCATTGGATAAAACAATAAAAATAAATAGTCTCTTCTCTGCTTAAACCATTCACGATTCAAGTTGAAACAACTGATCCAACATTTTAGAGGACTTCGTTGTTTACTGTAACACCTGTTAGGTGTAGACTAGGAGGGAGCTTCAGGAGCAATCTCAGTCCCAGGCTGAGCCAGGGCTCTGCAGTAGCCCCACAAGGCTGGCTGGCTGGCGCGTGGGGGTTCTTAGGGAGAGACGCCAGGGAGACCTGTGACTCAGAGGAATCTCGGAAAGCAGAGGAAAGATGGTCATCTGAGTCGTCTGGGTTTGCTAGCTCTGCCACTTCTGCTTCTACGCAGCTTCTTTTAGCTGAGGGAGGAGGGGCTGTGGGATTTTTATGCACGCTCCAAAATACTTCCTCGGCTCATAAGGTAGATAAGGAGACAGCGTGACAAATCATATCTTGTGGGGTTTCTTTTTGTGTGTGTGTGAACGTATTTTCCCCACAAGTAGAAGCAGTGATTTATAAATGGATTCTTTCAGAAAGATTCTCGGTCCAGAACTCAGAATATATTTCTCATAGCAACAGTGTATGTTATAGCTGGTTCCCAAGAAAGTCCATGAAGTCCCTTCCATGTTGTCCTTAGGACTATGCCCTGGTGCCCAAGAGCCCCTTTAGCTGGGGAGTAGGTGACTGTGAAGAATGGCCATCGTGATTTATAGGACAACAGTGAGAAATGTGAATAGAAACAGGACACACACACACACACACACACACACACACACACACACACACATTTGTTGTTGCTGTTAATCCTCACCCGAGGATATTTTTCCATTGATTTTTAGAGAGAGTAGAAGGGAGGGGGAGAGACAGAGAAGGAGACACATCGATACACATGGAGTGGTTGCCTCCCACACACGGCCCAGGGATTGAACTTGCAATAGAGGTATGTGCCCTTGACTGGAATCGAACCCAGGACCCTTTAGTCTGCGGGCTGACGCTCTATCCACTGAGCCAAACCAGCTAGGGCCATATTGAACTGATACAGTGGATAAGACCAGCTAAGGGCCTGATGGGATGTGAAATCACTGACTGCAGTGGTTCCAGGGGGCCCAGCTGTGAACTAAAGACAGGAGGGAAGTTAGAGGTAGAGACTTAGGCTCCACTTGAGGAAGAAGGTTCTAACATCAGGACTCTAAAAATAGAACAGGCTGGCTGACGAGGTAATGAAACCTCTGTCATCCGAGATGTTCAAGAAGAGCTGGGAGGACTCCCTTCTCAGGGACTCTCCAGAGGGGAGCCATGGACTGAGTAGAGGGCTATACTAGACCACCACTCCGTTTTTTCCTAACCTTGAAATGTGGTACTTAAGACTCAGTTTGTGTCCCAGTTTTTCATTGGAAAGATACTATAATAGCATTAAAATAATTTTAAGATAGGCAAATAGTCATACTTTTACAACACTAACACAGTATAACTTTTTACTTTATTTATTATATTCCTCACTAGTACATACCTAATTTCTTTAGAACAGGGGACAGAACTAATAAACAAAATGTTATGTCATGGAGGGTAATATTTACTATTACTCATCTTTTTTTATTTTTTCAAAAATATATTTTTATCGATTTCAGAGAGGAAAGAAGAGGGAGAGATTGAAACATCAATGATGAGAGAGAATCATTGATCAGCTGCCTCCTGCACACTCCCTATTGGGGACTGAGCCCACAACCTGGGCATGTGCCCTTGACCAGAATTGAACCTGGGACCCTTCAGTCCGCAGGCCGATGCTCTACCCACTGAGCCAGACCAGCTAGGGCTTTTATACTTCTTAAGTACTGATAATAAGTATTAATATATTTAATAATATATTTATGCTATTCCTTCAAATTTTTAAGTTCTTTATTTGCAAAACCAACATCATATTTGAAACTTGTAGGAATCCTACATAATTTAAATTTTTCATTGTTTTAAGATTGTTGCACATTGGTGGTCCTTGAGGATTATGCAGGACAAAGTCCTTCTGACTTTTAAAATTAGCGTGCTGGGTTCCCTGTGTTCCGACCCCAGGGTGGGCTGTACTTTACAATAGACTCTGGTAAAGGGTGATTGGGGGTGGGACGGTGAGGAGAGGCTTCCAGTTACTAGAGAACCTGCGACTTATTCTCTGTGCTTTTCCTAGGTCACCAGTTTTCAAAGAATTTGACTATAATTAAATACACTTCATAATAAACTAGGCTGAACATAATTTAATCTTTCCCTGAAGGTACTTCAGTCTTGGAGAGCTGTGGGGTCATGATGAACATCAATTACTTTCTCACGGTGGGTGTGCAGAAGGAGGTAGTTAATAGAGTTTCATTTGATCAAGTCCTGAATGCCTGGAGATTTGTTCTATTATTATAGGGAGTCCAGTATCAAGACTTTGGATCCAAAGCTCAAGTTAAACTCTCAGGCAGGAAAGAATATAATAAAGATGACCTCTTTCGTTTTGAGAGGCTCAAAGTTGATGGTAATAATTCACACGGACATGGTGGCTTTCAGCACTTTTTAGTTTCCAAAGTCTTGTCCACACCTTGTCGTCCATTACCGGTTTCCTATGACAGTCTTGGGAAGGAGCCTAGGCAGTTGCTTCCTGTTTTTGCAGATGAGGTAAATGAAAACCAGAAAGTTTACGGGACTTGGATCAGGTCACATCTATACCCTAAGTGACCATTATGACCGAACAACCGGAACGACTGGAATGACTGGTTGAACAGTTGCTAAGATGCGCACTGACCACCAGGGGGCAGGTGCTCAATGCAGGAGCTGCCCGCTGGTCAGTCGGCACGCTCCCACAGGGGGAGTGCTGCTCAGTCAGAAGCTGGGCTTAGGCTGGCAAGCACAGCTGTGGCGGGGGGAGCCTCTCCCACATCCGCGGCAGTGCTACCAAGCTGCGGCAGCAGGCACAGCGGGCTGGGATGAGCACAAGCAGTGCGGCACCTGACCCGGCTCCGGCTCTTCCCTCTTGGCGCACAGCTACATCCCCTGGATCTCAGATTGCGAGAGGGTGCAGGCCAGGCTGAGGGACACCCCCTCCCCACATTGCACGAATCCGAGCACCGGGCCTCTAGTTCTATGTAAGAGGCTGAGTCCACTTGACTTCAAATTTAATGTACTTTTTAGCATTCCAGAGGATACTAAGCATTTGCACATGGTAATATTTTTGAGTGTGTACTGTGATTTCTGTGTTTATTAATTCATTTCATCCTCACAACAGCCCTATAAGTCAGCGGGTGTTAGCTCTTTTGTTAGTACTATGATTCCCATGTTTGGAGATGTGGGCACAGAGGCACGGAATGGTTAGGGTTTGCAGCTATTGAGTTAGTGGCAGAGCTGAAATTTGAACCCAGGAGCATGGGCTCCAAAGCTTAGGCTTTCACTGTATGCCATATGACGGCTGAGTGTACAGGTACACCTATGTCCAGTCAATCAGAAGAGATCGTCCGTACTGATGTTGCTTTCAATAAAGGTCTCTGCCTGTATTCCAGGTCTGGGGTCATTCTGACTGAGGTTTTGAACTCAGACCTGCCAGTCTGAGATCTTGGGCACCTCACTTAGCCTCCTAGCCCCAGTTTCCTCATCTCTAAAGTAAAAATATAGAGCATCTTATGTCCTTATAAGAACGAGATGGGGTGCATGTAAAGCACTGAACATAGTACTTAATCCATAGTCTTTATTTTTAACATGGCTGTTGCTATTATTATTATTATTATTATTATGCATTCACAATAGCCAAAACCATATTAAATTTTTTAAAGAATAAGCTATTTGTGTTTACTTCCTATTGTATGAATATCTGTGTATTAGTTGGATCTAATGGTCTTTCTTGAGTCTTTAAAATAGGCAAATTTTATAATTATATTTGTTAATATTATTCTACCTACCGACACTTGACTTGATTTGTAAGTTTATTTCATTAGAGAGCTAGCAAGTTGTCTGAGAACCTTAAGTCATAGCCCAAATTATTTGTTATATAATTAGTGACTGTAATATAGCTCCTAAGATAGAGGTTCAAATTTAAAAGCAGAGAGAGAAATGTTTATTTCAGTGGTTTTAAACAAGTCAATCAATTATCTAAACTTCATAGAGCTCATCAGAAAATACAGTGACCGCTTTTATTCTGTCTGAACACACAGTGCCCAGAGTTTGCATTTATACTCAATTCCAACTACATTCGCCTGTTTTTATTTATTCAGGGTGTCTTCTCCGTTCTATTTGCCACCCTTTAATATGTTTTATTGACCTTGTGCTTCAGATTGTAAACTCTTGATAATACAGGAAACTTGTTGGCTTAACTAATAGTACCTACTTAATGGATATAACTCATTGTAACTGCTTACTTAATAGGTGCTTTACATTTTTAATGTATTTCACCTCTTTATAAATACCCCAAAACCCTCTCTTTTAACATGTTCTTACATTTTAATTAGGTATTTTTTTATTTTCCCTTAAGAAAATGATAATACTGCATATGCATTTTCAGACTGTGCATATTTTGTCTTCATTCCTCGCAGGAGTTTCAGTATGCATCCTTTCAGTAAATGTTACGGAGCGCTCACTTTGTGCAATGTAGGCCCTAGGTTTAGGGACTATGCTAGAGAACAAAACACACAGGTTCCTACTCCCAGGAGCTTTGCCACCATACCTAATTATGACAGTGGTGAAAGGAGCAAATAATGATTTGGAACCTCATTCCAAAAGTGACACCTGCGGTGAAATTTGGACCAAAAACCATCCTCATCACTATAGAATACATGAAGCTGTGTCACATCATTTTATCATACATTTACATGTAATGAAAGACACAAGTGGTGTTTGCAAAAGCTAAAAATAGATTGTCTTGGACTCTTCTTTTTAGCTCCCTTCTTACCTCTCCTTTTTCCTTTTGTGTCATTCTCATTCTCAGTTTTTGGAGCTTAATCATTATTTCCAAATCCTTTCCTAAAGTGTAATCGGAGGAGCTAAGGGCAGGAGACACGGGCTTGAACTAACTGCACCAGCATGACTTACCAAGGGGACTGGATGGAACAGTGTGTGTGCCACGCTCTTGTGGTTAGGTCCTTAGACAGTGCTGACAGAATTTGTGTTGAGTTGAATATGTCTGGGCAAGTCACCCACTCTCTTTGTATCTCCCTTTTTTACTATCAGTATCAGAAGTTGAAACAGAGGGATTTTTCTAAGGCCCCTGCCAGAGCTGCAGTTCTGTGATTCATATGTTCCTGAAGAGTTGAGTGTACTTTCAATACGTGCAAATGTATTTTCCAATGAGCCTGGAAATCTATTTTCCAATTATCCTCTCCCCTGGTTTATAACTTATCATCAATGTGTTGTGGTTTCTAACACTGTTGCTGCTCTAAGCCCATCAAGAGGTTAATTACCTGTGAAGAATGAGGAACTGCTGGAGAGCTGTAAAACATTCAAGAGAACTCCAGAGTTCTTTGGTAATGTGCATGAGGAAATGGCCTTCATGTAGCTAGTTTTCCAGCAGAGAGGCATAACAGTACTGAGTTATATAGGCTGGCGAAAGTCAAGTTGCTGACAGAGGTGTGTACTGAAGGTCATAATCAAGCTCTTAAGAATTGTGCTCTGTCTCCTAGAGGTTATCCAATCAGAGCACAAATGGTGCTTTAAAAAAATAACTCGATCCCTCCATGTTCCCTTAGGAATCCTAAAATTCCCATTTTGCTTTGTTTCTTCTCAGTCTCCTGTAGTGGATAAAACTCCCAATGAGGGTTTTGTCAAAAACATTTTTTAAATTTAGAATACAAGTTATCTTCTTTTCCATCCGGAATAGGACAGCTCCAGCCCTAAACTTGTTTTCCTGTGCCTTAAGCATTGCAGTCCCATAACACTGTCCGATTCACAAGCCCTGTCCCAATGAGTAATTATTGTCTTTATTTGCACTGAAATATGCCAGACAGGAAATTCCTGCTGCATGTAGGAAAGGTAGCCTGCCTCCCTCCCTCCCTCCCTCCCTCCCTCCCATCACCAAGCATATCTAACTCCATGTTTTCTTTCAGCAAACCTGGAAAAATGAGAGAGTCGTGTAACTCTAACCAACTTTTTTTTGGTGATTGTCAGGGATATAATTCGTGGGAATCTCAAGATATTACATTTCATTTTATGAAGTAGTTCATTGGTGGTTTTAGAACGGCATTCCCTTTTAGATAGCCCCATTTATCATGGAGCAGAAGGAAAGCTGTTTGGTTGTCACTAAGACTGTTTTGTGGAAAGCAGACATATAAAGAATTCCCTTTTTTCCCTATTACCCTTATATATTTTTGGTTTGCTGTATTCTCTTGAGTCAAGCTGGCTATATTCCATCAACTGGATGTTACAACTTGTCAAAAATTATTCAGTGCTAAGCAGGTATTTACTTAACCATTTTAAGGAGGCCAGAGTTAGGAGATGTGCCTGTCATTGAGATAGAGACCCTCAGCCAGGGAAACCTTGAACTGTTAATTCCGTTGGTATCTGGTACCAGCTTGCCTGAGGAGTTGAGTTTAGAACCCTATCTCCACTTATTCTTTCTGTAACTTTGCAGCCATTTCAAGAATTATTTCTTTATTTGCTTGTACCAAGTGTGTTTTCTCAAGTTACAGGGAGGGATGGACTCCCAAGAGACAGACATTGCATTAGTGCTTTTTTATTTTTTAACAAGAAGGTATTTTTTTTTTTTAAGTAAAGCTGTTAATAAGATGTCTCATATTCATGGAAATTCATCAGTATTGTTTTTGCCTACTGTCCCTTACCTTTACTTTAGGTAACCACTGTGATTAAGTAAACATAAATCCCTGGAGCTTGGAAATAAACTTAGGAGCTAATGTCATTAGTAAATTCTGAACCCTTAGTGAGACAGGAACCCAGTGACACATAATCCATAAGAGGTCCCTCCATGAACTAGGTTTTCATGGGGATGTCGTATACCTGTGCTGTGCAAAGCATGATGGTGTCAGAAGTGGCCATATGAAAGTACAGTTTCTTTATGTTTTGTTTGATGAGGATTTTTGGCAGAGGATAATTTTTTAGCCTCCTGGTTGCTATGGCAATACTGACTTTACAGCGCTTTGGTGACCTCTGCAAGTGCCAAATAAGTTAGGTAAGATAAAGACATGAAAAGGTCAAGGAAGCCATGTGTGTCCTAAATATAAATATATAGATTAAATTTGTATATATCTTTCTCTTCATTCCTCATGGTGCTTGTTAGAGTGTGTGTGTGTGTGTGTGTGTGTGTGTGTGTGCGCGCACACGCGCGCGCATGCCTTTGATTCCAGGCTGCTTAGAGAAAAATGCTGATTCATAGTGTCATTGTCTTTTGTTTTCCCTGGGGAAATTCTGAGTTTGTTTCTAAGTTCATTTTTCTACAACCCTGAGTTTAATCTTTCAGGTTTAATCTTTATTTTTTCCCCTCTTACAGACACAGCCACTTTGCTTTGTTTATGCTAATAAATGCCAGGCTAGTCTCCAAGAATCAGAAGAAATGCCAGTAATTTTGTAAGGCTTTTGTGCTTAATCCCCCTCCCGCCCATCCACCCCTGTTTCTTAATACATTGTACTTTTGGGAGTTTACGTTTTTAGGTGTCAGGAGGTGATTTTAGAAGATCCTAAAATTTTATTGGCAGCATCTAGACTTTGTGGTCCTCACAGATATAAGATATATCTGTGTAGTAGACCCTTGTGGATATTTTCTCATCACGAAAGTAGGACATTCAATTTTGGAGAGGAAAAGGTTTTTCAGATATAGTAAATAGATTTTGCTACAGGGAAGTGAGTGGTACTTTCAGTTGAACATTTCTCATGTACCAGCCAGCAGACAGCTTGGCTTCCTGGTTGTAATTACATGCCAATGGCTTGGTAGTTATTATTTTAGAAGTTGAATTCATCATGGATTCCCTGAGCATGTGGAGTAGCACACCCTGATTATTCACTTTAAGATTGTAATTCCATCCAAGGTTTATAGTGTCATCATAGAAACTAGATGAAATTACAGCCCCATGCACATTTTGGAATACTACATTATTTATTGACATACTTTATAGAGTTAAATAATTTTTTAAATATCCTGGGAGTTCATGAAACTTAGAAACGTATAATCCTGACCACATAGAAAGTTTTTAGTAAATATTTGTTGTCTTATTTGATTGACTTCCTTTACATCTTTAAATAACCTATGTTTTTAAAAAGGGTCTGGAGAGGTTGTATTTAAGTATTTGTAAGGCTTAAAAATATATTGCCTTAAAATGCTCATAAGGTTTCTTGCTTCTTATTGGTGGAAAAATTGGCTTCTCAGATGAATACAGGAGTGGGCAAAATAAGTTCACAGTTGTTAGTATGGGAAATAATACAATAATTAATAAATAGTACAAGAATAAACTCACATATTCACGACTGTAAACCTACTCTTGCACACCCCTGTATACTACTTAATCTTTTTTGTTTCTAGCCTACAGTATATTACTGAATGGTTCTAGTGGCCAAGAATCTTTATTT
Organism: Eptesicus fuscus; assembly: GCF_027574615.1. Taxonomy (NCBI): domain Eukaryota; kingdom Metazoa; phylum Chordata; class Mammalia; order Chiroptera; family Vespertilionidae; genus Eptesicus; species Eptesicus fuscus. The sequence continues at coordinate 79,312,556 of NC_072481.1, forward strand.
CAGAGAAGTCCACTTACACCAGTGGTCGGCAAACTGCGGCTTGCGAGCCACATGCGGCTCGCGAGCCGCGGTTTGCTGCTCTGTTGACTAAAGAGTTTGCCGACCACTGCGTAAGGCATTACCCTTACCCAGAAGTTTTGACTTAAGGTTAAAGACATTAGTACATTATGAAAATGTTTTTTAAGTGTTTTTCCCTAAGGCAGTGGTCGGCAAACTCATTAGTCAACAGAGCAGCAAACCGCGGCTCGCGAGCCGCAATTTGCCGACCACTAACCTACACTAAATAATTCCTCTTATGGAACATCTCTGTTCAACATAATCCTCATAAACCTGTGTGTCGCATGCCTTTGAGCTGGACTCCCATGAGGTAATTAATTACAAAACTAGAAACTTTGGCTCTCTCTTTGGAATATTGGATGGATGCCTTTCTTACTGGTTTTAATTGGGACAAGAACAATTAAGGTATTTCACTAATTCATGGTATGTTACCAGATTTTAAATGACCTGTTTTTCATACATGTGGACATCCTATTTCAGAAGAGTATAAGGTGGAAAGTTTAGAAGGAGACATTATCTATTTCAGAATCTGTTATGGTCTTTAAAGTTTAGACTCTGCTATAATATTTTAGGATGATGATATATAATCTGTGTAATGAGGTGTTACTGATAATGTTATTGCCTGTGCCACCATGCCCTGGATGATATAGTAGCAAGAAGCTAAAAGTCAATATATTTTGAGTAATTTTTATTGAATTTGAATTTTTGTGAATTTACATGACTGTATGCAAGATTCTTCAAAAACACAGAAATTTCAATTAAGGAAATTCTGTATTGTGACATTCTTTAAATTATCAGAAACAATTAAAAATATTATAAAATTACCTTAGTCATCTATTATTTATAACTTTTGTCCCTGGAAATATTTCACTTTTATAAATTTGTAAACAGAACAGAGATAGCAAGTAAACATACTGGTACAGCTAAAGTCAATGCTTTCTTAAAAGAATTTATTGGAAAAGAAAATATTTTTACTCTGTGAAATTACATTTTTATTTAAGGGCTTGCTAACACATGAAGAATGTTTCGGCTTTTAACAGTTGAAAGATTGAACAATGACTGGTTCCTGTTTCCTGATTGGTTTTGATGTGAATTCATACTTTTTTATCACCTGTAAACACTGTATGTTAGCTATATAAATTAGACTCAGATTTAACGAAGTATAACTCCTGGGTACACCTAACCATGAATTAAAAGCAGTATTCTCTTTCTCAGCTTCTAACAGGGAGTGCTGCCGGATTTTATGTAAGAAGCTGACTTTAAAAGTGGTGGTTTTGCGTGTGGTGTGGGTGTTGCAGAGCAATATTGTGCATTCCTTTCAAAATGTGCAAGGTGCCTCTGCGACTGTGGGTGGGGGAACTACCTGTGGTGCCCTGGCTCGTTACTCATTCAGCTGTTCCTCACCAGAAAAGGGAAAACCCAGGGCTCCGGGCCCCGCTCATTCTGAATAACGGGGGTGGGGGATGGCGGCGTGGAGGTGCCACTCTCATTTGGCAGAGCCTTCGTTTTAGGATAGTTTAGCAAAATGCAGTTTTATTATTTAACTATCAGTCTATATTGCAAGCTGATATATAAACGACAGTAGTGATCAAAATGGAGTACAATGGTGAACAGAAATTACAATGCACTTCCACCTTCAAATGACACAATAGTGAAAGCTTTGAAATTCTTTGCCACATTGTAAGTAATCCCTGGAGTAAGAAGTTGAAGTGTGTGTGTGTGTGTGTGTGTGTGTGTGTATGTATGTTGCTTGTAGACGTTAACAAATATATTAATTTATTGACCACTTGGTTGGTTTTACTAAACAAGAATTCATTCAGCCCAGCCAGGATGGCTAAGTTGTTGAGCATTAACCTATGAACCAGGAGGTCAGGGTTTGATTCCTGGTCAGGGCACATGCCCCAGACCCCAGTGTGGGGGGTGCAGGAGGCAGCGGATCAGTGACTCTCTCTCATCATTAATGTTTCTATCTCTCTTTCCCTCTCCCTTCCTCTCTGAAATCAATAAAAAAAATATTTTTTAAAAAAAGAATTCATTCAGTGTGCTTCTGATTTATATCCCACAAAATCTCTATTTACCTCTAGACTATGAAGGTAAATTCATAAGGAATCCTTAATTCTTTTAGAAAACACTCCTAATTTAAGAAAGGTGACATTTGCATATAAGACTCTAAAAATTATAGGTTATATAATAAATTCAAAGCAATTGAATTATATATTCATTAAGAATACATTATCTTTATTAGCAGAGACTAAATGATTATGGTTTTACTGAATACTAAACACTTAGGAAGGACAGGTAGAGAATGGCCCTGGTCTGAAACACTGGGAACTGTAAAGCTTTAGGCCTGTCATTGACAGTAGTGTAGCCTTTGGCAAGTAACCGGACTTCTCTGGGCCTCAGGAAAGTGAGGGAGTTGCATTACACCAGTGGTTTTCTAATGTGGCTTCACAAGCCCCTGGAGAGCTCTAGGTCTCCACCGGCCTCTACTGAATGAGTCAAGGACCTGCGTGGTGGGCAGGTTGAGGTCCAGGGATTCTAGGTTATAATAGCTATGGTTTCAGTTCATGGCACTGCTAAATCAAATAATCTTTACGATTACTTCCAGCTCTTATATTTAATCCCTATAAAAATAGTCTTTGGTCCGTAGGAAGCAATTCAATAAGGAACACTGTAATATGGGAAGGGGAGTGTTACGGATTTGACTGTCTCTGAGGGCTGCTGCCTACCCGGGTCAGACAAGTCTGAGACCTTTTCCGGGGAAGAAACTAGGAGATAAGAGGAAAAAGATAATTCCTGGATTTGAGGATGACTTCTAGATGTCCTTGTGCCTTCAGCTATCAACCATGAACTGGATTTGTTATCCCGGTGGTCTGTGTTGGAGTAACAGACAAATGATGTCAAAAGTGGCCGTTTTCTGTCATCATGCCAGACCAAGGAGGGGCCAAGAGGTGTGTGGCATGAACCTTGCCCCTGCCAGAGGTGCCCACAGCTCCTTGGCACCCAGATACACAACCCTCCACCCTTGCAGCCCTGGCACCAATGATATCTCAGGGGCAGGGGGACTGGGACCCAGGGAAGAAAGGCAAGTCCAGGTCCCGCATGGTAAGGTCCATAGAGGTGGCAGAACAGTTTGCCCAGAAGAAAACTCTCTGGCAGTGGATGCCAAGCATGTTTGTACTAGAATGGTGTTCAGAAATTCAAACAGAACACTGTCTGTTTTTAAGGACTCTTGTGAAAGGTTTGTTTGTCCCAAGCCCAAATCCAAGAGTCTATTGGTCATAAATACTCTTAGGTAGTCCCGAACCGCTTGAATATAATCTCCAAAGTATAGATGACAAAGGACTCAGGTCTTCAGCTCTCTAATGAGGAGTGAGACATTTTTCTTCTGAGCAACTCTACCTTATGAATATTAAGGAGGGATCCATGTCAAAAGTTCCTGCAGGAGAGCTAACAGAGGTGGAAAGTTGAAATAACCTTAAAGGCACTGAAGCTGAGAAACTGCCCTCTTTATCCTAACAGCCACAATTAGTGTTGGAAGGCTGTCAGTGGAGAGAAGCCGGGCTGGTAATTCAGAAAGCAGCTGTGTTGGATGCCTCCAGTGTGCTGGCCCATTGGGCACCGTGTCTCTCCCACAACATGTCCCAATCCAAGGTGAGGAAAGCTGCATCTGGCTTGGAGCTAAACTGCCACAGGGACATCTGGATTTGCACTCTGAACACACTGAAAGTAGCTGGTTGCATTATAAATGGAGTTCTCTTTGGTAAATAATCTTTTTGTGTTTTTTTTTGAAAAGCCATATGGAAGAAAGTAAAGGATGCCCTTTCTCTAGTGTTTTGGAAACCTGGATCTCATCAACTTTCTGGTTGCTTTTGGCTGTCAAGGCTCCTTCTGACAGAGTCACTATGAGCCAGGTTTCTGAGGTTCCTCCTGATCCATGTTGGCAGCCTCTTAAAAATAACTGTCATTCCAAGTTCAGCTAAAATATATAACTCAACAAATAAATACATATAAAGTATATGATTAGAAGCAGGAAAGTGAGGATTAACAGGTCAGAGAGTAACAGTCTTGCCATAAAAAATACTATAAAACACTCGTAGGAAGGTTCTTGCTTATGTTATTACTTGTACAGTGAATGTAGACGCTTTGACCCAATTCTCATGATCCATCATTTCCCATTTCTCTGCTGGGATGTAGCTGATCCCTTGCAAATTTTCTTGAAAAAAAAAAACAAAAAAACACCCCCAAAAAACAAAACACAAAAAAAAAAAAAAAAAAAAAAACACACCAAACAAAACTTCATTCATATTTGTCATTGGTTTATCCCAGGCAATGAGTAGAAAGCGGTTCAGTGTCCTGATAAATGAAATTAAGTGTTCCTTTCACATGTGCCTTTCTTTTCTTCTATAAATATGCTCTATTAGTTGGAATGGGAAATCCTCAAATATATAATCGCATACGTTTGTGCTGATCTTGAAAATGAATTATGAGAACAAATAACCGAAAGTACAAGGGCAGTTCTTCACTATCGGACCCAGTATTCACTATGTTGAGATACAGATGTTGACAGGTGTGTGGGGCGCTCCGAAGGAGAACACGTTGCTCACTGAGAATGAGCTCAAGATTCTGTTCTTGTGCTTTACATTGGATAGCTGCATCATATCGAGTCTGTTGTGGGCATTACCGTGTGGGGGAAAGATGACATTGAAAACTGTTTCATGGGGAGTTCTGTGTTGCACAGCGTAGCTTTAATTTTCAGGGCTTTACTATACACCGAAGAGTAGACATTGCTAATTTCATTGTGTATCTTTTTTTCACCCCAACTACTGTTAACTGCCATGTATATATCTTGTTTGGCATGTAAGTGCATGGTTCCTAAGATTGCTGGCAAATAATCTCCATTACACATTTTGCTGGCACTGTGGTCTCACTGTAAATGCTCTCTGTATGTTCCTGGGAAGTTGCATAATTGCAGTTGCTCTAGTTTACTGTGCAATATGCTCAGTGACTAATGGCCTAATCAGGACTTGAAATATGTATAAACAGTTCAACAGAAGCAATTGATTCACTGAGCGCTTTTCATCCAGACAAGGGTGACCTAATGGGAATTAAAAAGACGGAGGTGTGCAGCAGTGTCTTTGATGCATTGATGTTAGAGTTCCCACGATTCCCGTGCATTATTGCTCACTGATGGCGGATCCGTTTCCATATGCATGAGCCTGGAGTGCCAAATGGTCATCCTGATTGGCTCTGACGTGGTACTCTTTAATGTGGATGTTACACGTGTTACAACGTTTTGCTCTCCTCTAACTGCATCTGACTGACAGCTTTGGGGAAGCAGCCTGTCTCACGTGTCCCCTGTGGCGTCACCCTCGCCCCGGCTGCTCAGGATAGAATTACAGTGGAGACTGTGCAAGCAGGACTGCAGGGCTTACCTCTGTGCATTGTTGATTGGCACACATTCTTGCTTCCGTGTCCTCAGGGGACACCTCTTCTTCTAAAACGTCCAGCTGAGATGCACAGAGGTAGAGATTTTGAACAGGGACTAAGTATCCCCCCAAAAACCCAGGTGTCTACTTGGAGCAGGGTCCAGACCAGGAGGACTAATAACAATCATCATTGTCATGTCTGCTTTCCACCGGAACTTATTAGGTAGCCCCTAAATTCCACATCTCTTCCCCCATTCAACTTCATAAAAGTATGTTTTTATTGAATTTTAGAGAGAGAAGAGAGAGAGGAAGAGGGAGGAGGAGAGAGAGAGAAAGGGAGAGAGAGGGAGGGAGGGGAGAGAGAGGGAAGGAGGGAGGGAGAGAGGGGAGAGAGAGAGGGAGAGAGAGAGAGGGAAGGGAGGGGAGGGGGAGAGATAGAGAGGGAAGGAGGGAGGGAGAGAGGGAAACATCTATACGTTGCCTCCCACATTCACCCTTATCCCGGACTGTACCTGCAGTGTGGGCATGTGTCCTGATCGGGAACCGAACCGGAGACCTTCTGATGCATGGGACGACGTTCAACAAACAGAGCCACACACTGGCCAGGGCTCAGCTTTTTCTCATACAACCTTTTGTCTGCTAACTTGACCACTAAGTTAATTTAAACATTTTTCCTGACATCATTCAATCTCTAGAAGCTAGCGTCTCATTGATGTAATACTTCAAACCATTCCTGAAGAAATAACTAATGATGGAATACTGAGTCTTGTAAAATAATGAAATGGATTGTTTCCTTAGGCACTGCTGGTTTGTTCACAAAGGGGAAGACGAAAAGGGTCCTTGCTTGCCCTGTTTTCTAACTTTTTAAGGATTTTATGGCTGACAGGTTCCTCATGTATAACAGTGAATAACACCCATCAATGCTACTTGTTTCACTTTAGATTTTAAGCTGGGGCATAATACAGTAACCAGTTTTCCATGCCTTCTGGGACCTCTTCGTCCCTTTTTCTCTCTTGGTGACACTCCATTCCTATCCCGGTGTTGGAACTGCCTTGGCCCCTCTTTTCTTGAAGAATCTGATGATGTTTGTATCTTAATTTGTTAGTCCTTCCAGAGGAGTGTATGTTTTAGAAAAAGAAGCTGGAAATTACAATGGAACTCAGAACATTATGGATTAGGGTTCACACAAAGAGGAAGTGGTGTAGAAGGGGATGTGAGGGGCTGAGGCGCCTTTCTGAGGCTCCTGACAGCAGTAGGTGTTCAGGTCATCACCTTGTTCCAAGGCTGCCTGCAGCTCTGCGCCTTGGCCCTCCAACAGGTCAGTTCTCCAGGTGCTCTCACCAGAAAGCCAGGTACAGAGAGGGAAGCAGAGCAGCATCCTCCCATAATTATTTAAAATTTATGCATTTTGTGGGAGATAATGCAAAATATTCCAAAACAGTGGAACCCAAGAAAAAAAAAAAGAGACATATTGATATTGATTTGGTTATGTGCTTTAATTTTTAAAGTATTAGCCAGATTAAATGTTTTTAAAGCATTGATTTATGTATTTATTTATTTATTTATTTATTTATTTGAGAGAGAGAGAGAGAGAGAGAGAGAGAGAGAGAGAAAACATCAATTAGTTTTTCCATTTATTTATGCATTCATTGGTTGATTCTTATATGTGCCATGACTGGGGATTGAACCTGCAACCTTGGCATGTGGGAACAACACTCTAACCCACCGAGCTACCAGGCCAGGGCATAAGGCAGTTATGTTTGAAGTGACTCTTAATTCCACTACATTAGGAACTCAAGATGTGAGCCACAATTCCTTTAACTACAACAATATTAATATGCATTTTAGTTAAAGCAGCTTAATATTAAAACAGAATGTAGTAAAACCTGCTGGAAGGCACTATTGCTTCAACTAATTCCTCCGTTTATTTTTTAAAAAGATATATTTTTTATTTCAGAGATGAAGGGTGAGGGAGAGAGATAGAAACATTAGTAAGAGAGAAACATTGATCAGCTGCCTCCTACATGCCCCCATTGGGGATCAAGCCTGCAACTGGGGTGTGTGCCCTGACCAGGAATACCAGGAATCGAACCATGACCTCCTGGTTCATAGGTTGACATTCAACCACTGAGCCATGCTGGCCGGGCTAATTCCTCCATTTAATTCCAGGGATATAATACTTGTAAGAGGGGAATGATTTGAATGTTCAGACATTTGTGTGCATACCTGCAGTGAGTTCTTCCTGTAGTCTAACTCAGTAGCTTCCAGACTTCAGTGTACATCAAGCATGTCAAACTCAAAGGCTTAACATGGGCCAAATAAACAAGGTTTAAGTTTATGTGGGCTGCAAAAAAAACAAAAGCTTCAATTTTCATAGAAACGTAGGTTTATTTCGATAGAGACATGCCAAATACAAAGGGCTGAAATAAATGAGTAATAGTTAACCTAAAATAATAGAACATTTTAATAAAAATTAAAATATTTTTTCTGAACATTAACTTACCAGACACTGAATAACTGCACAAATTAGTAAGTGTAATGCAAATAAGCTTATTTTTCTTGTTCTCTGAAAGCGAAATATTGCCTGTTGCACACACCAAAAAAGTCAGTCCAAGACTAATGACCTGGCAATCGGTTGCTGAAATATTTGCTGCTAGTATTAGTGGAGAGAAAGGGAAATGAATGCAACATGATCATAGTAATCAGTCATTAGTGAACGTTGTAGTTTGTTATTAATAATTATGTATAACAGGATATTGTAAAAATTAAGTTGTGAAATTTTTATTAAAACATTTCTTACATACTGTTATATTGGCTGAGCCGCAAAAATATTCTTTGTGGGCTGCATGCGGCCCGCTGGCCACGAGTTTGACATGCTTGGTGTACATGAAATGCTGCAAAGAGTTGTATACACAAAATCATGTTTTCAGTGTCTTATGGAAAGTTAAGGGATTTTCAAAGTTAATTTGCATTGCATATCACTTTGTCTGAACATTTGAATTTAACCTCCCACATAAAAACTATTATTCGTTCCTCCCGTCCTCCTTTTATGGACCTCCATACCTCCCTCCTTACTTCCATACATTCCTACCTCTTTTCCTTTCCTTTCCTTCTTCCCTCCTTTCCTTTTGATAGATTAACTTTCACTGATTTTTGTGAGAAATTAAAATAGTTGTCTTTACTTATATTCAAATCAGAAAATCACTAGCATGGTAAATATTCAGATTTTCTTAGAAAAAAAATAAAGAAGAAAACTGTTTCATAAAAGTTTATCTGAACTCCCCAGCCTGTGCTCCTATTCAACTTTCTTTCTTCGGACCCAGTTTTAGCTGGAAGAGTGTACCATCCAAAGGACAGCCAGGTTCTCTGTGCAGCAAAGCACTTGAAACCATTCTCCTATCTAATAAAGAGGTAATATGCAAATTGACCATCACTCCAACACACAAGATGGCTGCCCCCATGTGGTCAAAAATGGCCGCTCCCATGTGGACACAAGATGGCCACCACAAGATGGCCGGTAGGGGAGGGCAGTTGCGGGCGATCAGCCAGCAGGGGAGGGCAGTTGGGAGGGACCAGGCCTGCAAGGGAGGGCAATTGGGGGCAATCAGGCCTGCAGGGGAGGGCAGTTAGGGGCAACCAGGCCTGCAGGGGAGAGCAGTTAGGGGCAACCAGGCTGGCAAGGGAGGGCAGTTAGGGGTGACCAGGCCAGCAGGGGAGGGCAGTTAGGCATTGATCAGGCTGGCAGGGGAGTGGTTAGGGGGTGATTAGGCTGGCAGGCAGAAGCAGTTTGGGCAATCAGGCAGGCAGGCAGGTGAGCGGTTGGGAGCCAGTAGTCCTGGATTGTGAGAGGGATGTCCGACTGCCTGTTTAGGCCCGATCAGGATCAGGCCTAAATGGGCAGTCGAACATCCCTCAAGGGGTCCCAGATTGGGGAGGGTACAGGCTGGGCTGAGGGACACCCCCCCCACCATGCACGAATTTTGTGCACCGCGCCTCTAGTCCTATATAATATAGAGGTAATATGCAAATTGACCATCACTCCAACACACAAGATGGCCGCCCCCATGTGGTCAAAGATGGCTGCCCCCATGTGGACACAAGATGGCTGGCAGGGGAGGGCAGTTGTGGGCGATCAGGCCTGCAGGGGAGGGCAGTTGAGGGGGACCAGGCCTGCAGGGGAGGGCAGTTGGGGGTGAACAGGCCAGCAGGGGAAGGCAGTTAGGGGTGACCAGGCCGGCAGTGGAGGGCTGTTAGGGACAATTGGGCCGGCATGGGAGCAGTTTGGCATTGATCAGGCTGGCAGGGGAGTGGTTAGGGGGAGAGCAGGCTGGCAGGCAGAAGCAGTTAGGGGCAATCAGGCAGGCAGGCAGGCGAGTGGTTGGGAACCAGCAGTCCTGGATTGTGAGAGGGATGTCCGACTGCCTGGTGGGATCGGGCCTAAACGGGCAGTCGGACATCCCACGAGGGGTCCCAGATTGCAGAGGGTGCAGGCTGGGCTGAGGGCCACTCCACCTCCCTGTGCATGAATTTTGTGCACTGGGCCTCTAGTCTATGGATAAGAAAGTAACATTTTGGCTTAAGAGCCCACTTTCGATATAAGAATGAAAATGATTATGTTTGATAGAGTACATAGCATTTTTAGTAAGCCTTTGAAAATAAGATTTACTCAAATAACTGAAGATACTCAGTAGTTGGTTAAAACTTATAAACATGTACATTTTGTCAAATCAAAAGAAATTAAACTAGATACCCAAGAAGTCAGCTTATAAAGAAGAAAGAATGTCAGTGAAAATCGTAAAAGTAATTTAAGCGTTGGCATTGTATATATTTCTTCTATAGAAGAATAATTTAACCTGCATTTTTGCCAGGTGATATCAACCCCTCACCTTTCTTCCTACCATTTCTAACTGGCACAATTAAAGTAATTCAGTCTAATAAAGAAGACTTTTAAAATGTTTGCCATTGTTAAAATTAAGTGCCAAATTAAAGATCTATCCAAAGTTATTGCCAGAATTTAGAAACAAAGAGCATTTGACTCAAGCAGCAGGTCTTCTTAGGCCAATAGCCATGGATAAAAGTTGCAAGAGAAAAAATCAGTTAAGTTCATCATGCAACGCTTTCAGAAGATCATTTAATTTTTTAAAATTTCACAATTTTAAAGTATACTGTAAGTATAGAAAATAGGGTGTGCTGATTGATGAAAATAAGGAATTAAGACTAGTAAAATAAAATTTAAACAGTTATATCTGAATTTCATCAGTTGCCTTTTGCTTACATTCAGTATTAGTCATGTGGTGAAAAAAAATAGGTGAACATATAACTGCATAAAAACGAATTAGCTGCTTGAAAGGACAAATGTTCATGTCCAATTTACCTGAAGAGTAACCCTCAACGAAATACTACATGAACATGTCAACTTTTACTGGTGTGAATGAAACCGGATACAAATAAAATGGGTAAAATAAACAGAATTTGGAGAAAAATCCTAGTACACAGGTTTTTCTAGCTCGCTGTGGAAAAGCTACTAGAAACTACTTCAGAAGTAATGATGAGACTATGGAGAGGAAATAAGTCAAGGGCTGAAAAATAATTTCATCTAAGGATTACGGATCAAACATGGTAGCATATTTGACTTTTAAAAATAACATGGCCAAGCTTTCTGTGCCTGCCTGTTCTCTTATCTAAGAGGGATTTTCAAAGAGCACTCATTCTGGGGAGGGGAGATTAAAAATAGAAGGTTCCCTTCCCCCGGTGCACATATAATTAATACCTGTGTTCCAACTTGGAGCCCTCTGCCTGCCGAGTTCTTGCTTGCCTCCCAGCACTCACCTGCGTTCCCCTAGGTTCACATGAACCCTATTGTTTGTTTACATGTTTGTCTCCCAGACTAGGGTTGGAAAGCTTCTTTAAGGACAAGGACAATCTCTTGTTCCTTTTTCCATTTTCTATGGTGCTTCGCTTACTGTGGCCAGACATTATTCATCGATCTTTTCAAATTGTTAGCTGGTAAGTCCAAATAAACTAAGCCAGCAAAATGAGATAAAAAGCTCAGATCTGATATGTTACAAAATATTGTAGAGGGTAAGTGAACACAGGAGAAAATGAACATGCGATTCCAGATCTCGTAATAGAATAGAAGAAAAGCAGTTCTTGGTTCTGGTGTGTAACTTTTCTTTGTCAGCTGAATGCTCCAGAGTAGAGGCCAATTTTGTAGTGAAATCTGTTGTGGAGATGTTTCCAGCCCAAAAGAATCACACTGAAATCCTCTGGTCACCACGAGCGAGCCACAACAAAAAATACAATTTGTGAGTTGGGCATCGTGGTAGGAACCCAACTTTATGTATTTTTTAATAGGAAAAGAAATCCATTCTGCCATTGTACTGCCCTCCTCTTTTATAGACCAGGCACACTCTTTGCCTTTGTCTGTTTATTATCCCACCACTAGATGGAGAGTGCAAGGAAAGGGCCACACTTTATTCATATATATCCTTAGGACCTGGCACAAAGAAGTCATTCAGCAAATGTTGAATGAAGAAATAAGATTTCAGTTTCCCTAATAGCTAAAAGGATGTATAATACCGGTGCTAAGACCAAGAGTTGGTTTCATATGCTCGTAATGGTAGGTTTGAAAATAAGGAGCTACTTTATACAATATTTTTATATAAGCGTGTTGAATACCTGAGTAACTTTCAAAGTAAAATGTTACAGTTATGGGATATTCAATATGGCAGGGACTTAAAATCTGTAGTAACTCAATCCGCTTAAGAGCATTCCCCTTCTCTTCTCAGCTAGCCATATACTAAAAGGGGTGTGGGTTGGGAAATAATCCTTAATAAATCTTAGTTTGTATGTATTTTCATCAAGTTGCAGACTCGCCCACCCTTGCTGTTTTACTGCTCTGGAGGCGTGGGTACTAGCCTGAGGAGGGTAGCCTGGTTGGAGACACAGGCTCCATGCTATTCCTGTCTTGATGTTTTCCTTCATAATGCAACACTTCCAAATCTAGTATTTTCGCGTATTGGGGTCCATGCATAATGATGTCCAAGTTTCTTTTCTCCCCGCCCTGTCATCTTCTTCCCTGGCAGCGCCCTGTCCCCCAATTTAAAATAGCATTATAAGGTTTCCCTCCGCCTCCCCCTGAAAACTCTTTTCCTGCCCCTTCCTTCCTCATGTGTGCTACTTGTCGTGAATGCTTGAATTTCAAATCTTCAGAACAAGTCGAAAATGTGTAACATCTTCCCAAAAGGTAAAAGAGAAAATGTGTGTCTGTGGTTGTCAGCGCTGAATACCATGAGGCCAGCATCGTTACAACTCCCTCCCCCTGGAGGTAATTGTAAAATATCTGAAAGGCAGACAGGGAGTAGAATCCATAGTGAGTGTGGTGCACCTTGGCCCTGAGGTATCCAGTTATGGATGTGATGTTCTTTTCAGACTTTACAAGGATGTTGTGCACTTGGAGAAAGGCCACTGAGAGAAAATGTAAACTTCAGAAGTCTTAGTATTAATTAATATGGTAGTAGTTGATGGAGGGTTAATCTATAAAGGTTGCAGTTCGGCTAATCTGTTAAAAAGCCATGACTTCTAGTTACCAGGGATGTGAATGCTAACATTCCTGGGAGAATGTTCTGTAAAGCCACTGCTCCCTGTAACTCAGCTGCCTTCATCTAGACTTCACAGGGCTCGGTTTGGCTGTAGCTTTCCATTACACGAGTTGTGATCCTATGAATGTCACATCTAGTCTTGGAAGCTGTAGTTTTAAGATTTCAGTAAAGCCCTAGCTGGTTTTGCTCAGTGGTTAGAGCATTGGACCTCCAACTGTGAGAGGGATGTCCGACTGCCCGGTGGGATCTGAAGGGCTGTGGGTTTTTGTTTTTTTTAAATATATTTTATTGATTTTTTACAGAGAGGAAGAGAGAGGGATAGAGAGTTAGAAACATCGATGATAGAGAAACATCGATCAGCTGCCTCTTGCACAACCCCTACTGGGGATGTGCCCGCAACCAAGGTACATGCCCTTGACCGGAATCGAACCTGGGACCTTTCAGTCCGCAGGCCAACGCTCTATCCACTGAGCCAAACCGGTTTCGGCAGGGCTGTGGGTTTGATTCCGGTCAAGGGCAGGTACCTTGGTTGCAGGCTGGATCCCCGGTGTTGGTCGGGGCAAGTGCGGGAGGCAACCAATAGATGTGTCTCCCTCACATCAATGTTTATCTTTCTCTCTCTCTCCCCTTCCCTTCCACTCTCTCTAAAAATCAATGGAAAAGATACCTTTGGGTGAGGATTAACAACAACAACAACAAAAAAAGATTTCAGTAAAAATGGGAGCTAATGATGTTTTGTTATTTTAAGATCAAAATGGAAAGTTTGAGCAGAATTAAGAACTACATAAAACAGGATCCTTTAGAGTCATTGTTTAAGTCATTTTTTTTTTTTAAAGATAGCTTGTTGAGGAAATGATTTCTTCTTCCAGAACACTGGCTTTGTCCCCATACCTATGCCACAACATCTGTTCTGTTATCAGAGTCAGGCTCTCAGTCAGCCATCTGCAAATTTCGTCTTCACTGTGTTGCACCTGATTGAAAGGATTTTTATTAATGATGTCCAGGTAATAAGGGTGCAGAGAGCTTTAGAAAGTTCCTGCTAACAGTCAAATGGTGAGCGTTGGCCTAGTTAGCGCCTTCACAGCAGCAGACTGGATTGTGAGCTCATTGGCAGGGGTGGGTTGTGGGTCATTGTGGAGAGGCCATGTTTCCGTTGCCTGTGGCTGGGAATAAGTGTAGCAGGGCCATTAAAAAAACCCTGTGGTTGAGTTTTGACTTAGAGCTGTTTTAAAATGCCAAACAGACTGAATTCATAGGCAACTAGTTTGAATGAGACCAGATGCAATGCAAGAGCATATGCATACACGTGTGGGAGACTTCCTCTCTGGGAGGAACTTGTGGGGGGAGCAGCAGATTGCTAGGTAAACTGACATATGCCTTAGGCCGTGGATCTCAAAGTGGCCTGGGCCACTTTGCCCCCCCACAGAGGATATTTGGCAGTGCCTGGAGACATCGTTGGTTGTCACAACTGGGAGAGGGGCTGAGTGCTACTGGCATGTAATGGGTAGAACCAGGGATGCATCAAGTGTCCTACAATGCACAGAACAGTCCCCACAACAAAAGAATTGTGTGGTCCAAAATGTCAGTAGTGTTGGAGTTGAGAAACCTTGACTCAGACCCTCTGTTTTTGTGGTTTTCACTGATAAACTAGTCTGTCTTGGTGGAAGGTTCGAAGGTAAGCTGCAGGTCTGAGTGGGAAGAGCAGAATAAGGACAGCGATAGATAAAAGAAGTGTCTGCATTGTTTGAAAATTAACTGTTTGGGCCATGTCCCATTTGTGTCCAAACGAATATTTGGGATTCTGTCTTTATGTGTTTAGGAAGACTTAAAAAGTATGTGGGCCATGGCCTTCTTGTTAAAGGTGATCTGAGTCTTTCTTTCATAGAACCTCTATTAGCTTCTTATTGCTGCTGTAACAAATTACTACAAACCTGGTGGCTTAAAACAACTCACATTTATTATCTTATAGTTCTGTAGGCCAGAAATTTAACATAGGTCTCACCATGCTGAAATCAGGGTATCAACAGGGCTGTATTCCTTATAGGGACTCCAGGGGAAAATCTGTATCATTGTCTTGTCCAGTTCCTAGAGGCCACCTGTACTCCTTGGCTTGTGGCCCCTTCCTCCATCTACATAGCCAGCAATGTTGCATCTCCCTGTACCTTTCTCCCATGATCTCATCTCCCTTTGACTCTGTTCTGGTGTCTCCTTTCACTGTTAAGGACCCTCTGGTTACATTGGCTCATCTGTACTCTCTCCCTATCTCAAGATTAATTTAATCACACCTGTGAAATCCTTTTTTCCATGGAAAGTAACAGTCACAGGTTATGGGCATTAGGATGTAGGCATCTTTGGGGTGGAGGCTTATTTTGCTTACTGTGGAACCCAAAGCATTTGCCAGTAGCACACTTCACTGACTTGAGCTAGGTAGTATAGAAAAAGAAGGGTTGTAAAAATGGTTTGAAATAATCCTGTTTTCAGTGCTGCAATTTCAGTGTTTTAGAAGCAAATTTTATTTTAGGTAATGTAGTGTGACACCGAAAACATTTGGAGGATGTTGAAGGTAATTGTTAAAACTGGCAAAGACATATTCCAATAAGAGAAAACAAGGGGGAGGAAACTGTAGACAAGGGGCTTAAAAACTTGAATGTTTAACTAGTATTCTCTTGGGGGGATGGGGAAGCTTGTTGAAAATTCAGATTCCTGAGCCCTAAGAGCCTAAGCAGGGTGGGGCCCTGGGGTTTCATTTTTGTTGAGCACTCTCCTGTGATGTATTTAACATAAAAGGTTCTTGGATCACACTTTGAGAAATAAAACAACTTTTACTATATATATCCTATATAATAAAAGCCTAATATGTAAATTGTCCCCTTGACCAGGAGTTCGACTGGGAGTTTGACCGGTGGGTGGGGCCGGCCGGCCAACTGCCAGAGGCCCCTCCCCCCCGGCCGACCCTGCCCCAGCCAGCGGTGGCAGAAGGCAGGTGGGGGGAAAGGAGGCCCCAGTTGGCAGCTGGCAGCCGGCAATTGCTAGGGACCCTACCTGTGCACGAATTTCATGCACTGGGCCTCTAGTGTGTGTGTGTGTGTGTGTGTGTGTGTGTGTGTGTGTGTGTGTATATATATATATATATATGTATATGTATATGTATATGTATATATATCCATCCATGTAAAATGAAACCATTGCATAACACTGATGTTAGAGGACAAAATAAATAAGTATATTACATTTTTGACAGTCTTGTTATTTCAATTAAATTTGGTGGGAAAGGGGTTTGTTTTTGCCATATCCTAATCCTTGTTATATTAAGCCATACTCTTTCAAAATTTGTAATGACTTTGACCATTGGTTGTTCTTGTTAAGACTGTCATTTTCTCTGTGTGATTAATTGTTGTGTTGATATAGATGCGGTTTTGGCTGACTCATGTTCAGCAAATGGAAATGTCAGTGACTCTCTGAGTCTTTTTAAAATCAGCTATAGCCAGGCTATCATTAAAGGTTTGTTTGGAAGCTTAGAGATAACATTGATGAATTCCTTATCACATAGCAGTTACTCAATAAATGCTAACTCTGGAGACAGATGGATTAGTTTGAGCTTTTCCTGGCACTTTCATTTTAGGACTAGAGTTCAGAATTCCCACCATCGAGTCCTTAAGACCTACCTTCTCTGCGCACTCCTCCCCGAGACCCTCTCCTGGATGAAACCGCTTCCCCTCCTGACATTCCATAGCTCTTCTCTTATTTTCTTAACTTATGGCAAAGAAGTTGTGTCATTTGCTTACATGCTGTCTTCCCAGATGGAGAATTACCCTCCTGAGGCATGATCCATATCAGATTATTTTTATTCCAGACAAAAGCCAGGAGAATTTATTTCCAAAATACATATTCAATAAGTGTGGTGGTGATTTCACTAACAGTTAGACAATTAGGTTATCAGGTTACTGTTTTTCAGATATTGTTACTCACTTGTTTAGGAATTTAGAACTTTGCAATGACTTTTGTAAAATCAAATTTAAGAAAAGTTATTTACTGCCCTAGCCCATTTGGCTCAGTGGATAGAGCGTCTGCCTGTGGACTGAAGGGTCCCAGGTTCGATTCCAGTCAAGGGCATGTACCTTAGTTGCAGGCTCCCTAACCCTGGTGGAGTACATGCAGAAGGCAACCAAATGATGTGTCTCTCTCATATCAATGTTGCTCTCTGTCTCTCCTTCTCCCTTCCACTCTCTCTCTCTCTCTCTCTCAAAAAAGAAAAAAAAAAAAAAAAAAAAAGGGAAAAATATCCTTGGGTGAGGATTAACAACAACAACAAAAAAGAATATTTACTAAGTTTTTTTCTGAAAACTAGCTTGAGTCAATCTACTTGAATGAGATGGTATGTTATATGTTATCTAGATGACATGTTCCACAAATAACGTCCAAATGAAATATAACACTGAGTTGCTGTTGTGTGGTTGTGGTGAGCAGAAGCAGTTATTATACATTACTTGGTAAAATTCATATTCATATCTTGTCAGTTTACATTGAGCCAGAGATTAAAAATAACAGTTGTTTCTGTTTTAGTAACTGCTTTAAAAAAACATCCCGAATCATTTTATTTCTTTAGCTTGACTTCGAGTAGTGTTTTTAATATGTGGCCTTTCAAGCAGTAATGAAATGCATCAATGCAACTTGGCAATGCATAACAGGACATGCTTCTAGGATTATTTTTAATGATTAAAACTCAGATTGAGTTTTTTAAAAAAACTGACACGAAATACAGATGAGCCAAGTAAACTCAGAGAGAAATCTGTGAATGAAATGTTGGTCCTTGGCCCTTTGCATATCCTTCACATCTGTTTTCTCCAGCTCTCTTCTTTCCCGCCCCATCACCACAAAAGGGGGAGGCTAGTGGATCTCAACGTGTAATTTACTGATGTGTGTCCCACTCCCCCTTCCTCTTCAGTGATCGCTGGAAGAGTGTACGGGAGTTGTGAATGGTTTTCAGTATAGTCATCAGGTCTGTGGGTCTGGTGAGCTGATTAGACGGCCAGGAGAGCAGTCGGAAATCTAGGTGGGAAGGCAAGAGGGGTGGGTGAGAGTAGAGGCAGTAATGCTGGAGGGTGCACAGGTTAGGATTCAAGTAGAATAACCAGGAGGTAGAATTGATAGGGTTTGTAACCAGCTGTCTTGTGGAGTAAAGGGGAATGCAGAGGTATTGATTTTGGTGTTTCCAGTTTGGGCAACTCCGTGATGTCAGGGTACCAAGAACAGGCTTAGGGGACACATAAGAGCAATTGGATCCCAGAGTCTCTCATCACCCAACATTGCCCCACTGCTTTTCTTGATCCATAATGTTACCCATCCTCAGTTGGGGGGAGGTCTTAACTTGTGGCACCTTCAGCTTCGGTTGGGTGGTCTGGGGGGTCAGGTGCTCAGAACTGAGAACAGGTGGGTGTGAGCAACACAGATGTGAAAGCGGATGGAGGCATACGGGAAGTGTTAGTCTAGCATTGTCCTTCTGTATCATATGAAAGGCTGTTTTGAAAACGTTGCCAGCCTAGGATTGCTCACTTCAGACTTTAAGAGCAATGGGATGCTGGCGTCCACCAAACAAGAGCACCCGCCTTTCCCTAGGTCATGCCAGTGACTCGGAGAGCTTTCTTTTGTGGTGCAGCGCGCTGAGGGGTCTACCAAGACAGAAAAAGGGAACAGTGCTTCATACACTATAATTACTCCAACGTTGCCATAAGTAAATATTTTAAATATACTAAAATGGCAACATCAGGAAATATGACTAAGAAGTCGATGTGCGACACACCCTTTTCCCCACCTTTGTGGTGTTGAAAATTTCCACCAAGAATGATCTATGCAAAGAAGGCTAAGATCAGGCTGTTGCATTTCAGAGGAAGGCCCGATTTGCATGGTTCTGCAAATCCAATGATGGGGCTTACATGTGGGAATCCAGCACTTAAGATCGAGCCTGTCACAGTGATTAGATGTGAGCCATTACAGCGGCTTTCCTTTCGTAACCTCTGCGCAGACGTTTGACATGGTAAAAAAACAGGTTCGCTCCTAACCATATCTCTTGCAGATACACAGCCTCCAATTTATTTGGTTTGTCTGAGGGAAATGGGAGTTTTCTAGGCGACTGAAATGCCTCATGAGTTTGACGAAGGATAGAAGGGCTGTTGTTATTATCACTTGATATTAGATTGTATCATTTTATACGAAGTACATAGCATAATTTTTCAAAGAGTAATTACGATGCTAATGGAATGAGCGGGATTCTCCTGTAGTCTGTGGTCCACGGACTTTTTAATATTCTTTCAGAAGCTCTGAGCCAGCTGTGGCACTCATGTTGAAAACGGAGATGTACAGACCCCGTCAATGGGACTTGGGCCTGCAGGTAATGGATGTCATTAAACACAGCTGAGTGTGATGAGTGGATTTCTGGGTGTACCCAGATGCATCTTTTTATTTTTACTTCTTTTGTCAGCAGTTCTAAAATTAGTTCACATTAGGATGGACCTCATTCTTTCTACTCTGAGAAGGCCACATAAATGGCATGCAGCTTCCTTCCCAGTGAACACTATTGATTGCAGTATAGACTACTCTTCTCTTAAAAAATATCTACTATTTCTGGTTGAATTACACTGCTAATTTTGTTTCATGTAGGACTGAAGGAAAAAATGTGTAAAAATCAGTCAACATAAACATACATGCCTGTGTCCTTTAGTCTCTGCCTAATTGGAGAAAAATAGGAGCAAGCATGCTGTTTTGTAGCCAGCACCGTGGGAAGTGCTGTGAGAGATTCTCCAGGTCTTGAGACCACTCGCCATCTACTAACGGTTGTGAAAGATGAGACACAGAAATGAAGCAATATTACCCACAGTTGCGGAGTGCAATGTAAGCCCATACTGACGGAGTCCCTCCCAGAGGTCCTTTGGGGACAGGGAGAGCTGGAATGGTTCTGGAACAACAAATGTCTTGAGCCGGGTGTTGGAAAATGATTATGACAAATCTAGAAAGGTATTCAACATATGTTGAATGATTCCGGGTTAGCAGAAGGAAGGCAGCCAGATGGGAGAAATAAGGGTCCAGGGGACAGGTGCAGCATGAACAACCTGACCTGAGGGAGCTCAGGGTTTAGAAAGCACCTGGAAAGGCTAATTAATACGACCTCCTTGCCTTCGGTGCCTCACAGAGGACAGGCCTTCCCATTGCCCTTGTTGCATTGCTGTGTTTGCAGAGGAAAGAAAGAGTTCATGCAGGCTGGGTTTTGTTTACAGAACGTGATTACCAGTGCTCCTGCCTCATGACCTTTGAAGAATCAAAAGGTTGGACTTCACAGCACCCAGCATATGTTGCTTTTGAGAGAGACTTCTTCTTCCTGGCTGCTTTGGGGAAGGAATCACTAAGCAGCTCGTTACTTTGAAATGCAGTCATTCCCCCTTACCCACAGTTTTGATTTCTGTGGTTTCAGTTATTTGGGGTCAACCGTGGTCAGAAAAGATCAAATTGAAAATTTCAGAAATAATCCATTTATAAATTTTAAATTGCGTGCCATTCTGAGGAGGATGGTGAAATCTCTCCTTGTCTTTTCCCATCCTGCCCTGGATGTGAATCACCCCTTTGTCAAGTGTCGCTATGACCTATAACCCCCACCCCCCACCCCCGCCTCCAAATTAGTCACTCAGCTGATTAGGTTATCAGATCCACTGTCCAGGTAACCCAGGGCTGTGTTCAAGGAAGGCTTATTTTATTTCATAATGGCCCCAAAGTGCAAGATTAGTGAAGCTTACTTTATGCGAACAGGTGAAAGTTCTCAACTTATTAAGGAAAGAAAAAAATGCAAAGATGTCTAAGATCTCTATCCGTGAAATTGTGAAGAAGGTACAAGATATTCCTGCTAGTTTTGCTGTTGCACCTCAAACTGCAATACTTACGGCCACCGTGTATGATTAGTGTTTAGTTAAGATGGGAGAGGCATTAAATTTGTGGGTGGAAGACTTCAGCAAGGGATTCCCAAAGTGAGTGACACCAAGCCATGTACTGCAAGTAAGGGATGATTACACAGATTTAGGAGTAGGTTTGGCATTTAATCATCTCTCATCATCACAAGAAGGGTGAGTACAGTACAATAAGGTATTTTGAGAGACAGAGACCATAGTCTTATAACTTTTCCCCCATTGATTCTAGAGAGAGTGAAAGGGAGAGGGAGAGAGAGAAAAACATCTATGTGAGAGGGAAACATCGATTAGTTGCCTCCCAATACTCTCCCTGTCCCCAGCCAGGGATAGAACCTGCAACTTGGGTATGTATGTGCCCTGATCAGTGATCAAACCCACAACCTTTCAGTGTTCAGGATGATGCTCCAATCAACTCAGTCACACCGGCCAGGGTCCTAAAACCTTTATTGCAGTATAGTGTTATAATTGTTATATTTTATTATTGGCTATTTTTAATCTCTTACTGTGCCTGATATAAAGTAAATTATCATAGATATGTATGTATAGGAAAAAACACGGTGTGTGTAGGGTTTGATACTATCTTCGGTTTTCGGCATCCACAAAGGATCTTGGAATGTGGATAAGGGGGGACTGCTGTAAACGTCAGAGGAAGAATTAGATCAGTGAAGTTCAAAACAGTTAGTTGAAAATAAGGCAACATAGTGAGCTGTTAAGAGAGAATCTTCGGTGTCAGAAAATTGAAGTTGGAGTTCTGCATCTGTCAGTTATTTAGCCGCTTGAGTATGTTATTTAGTTACATACACCTCCATTTCTTCATTTATTAAAAATAGTATAATGAAAGTATCCACCACCTGGGATGATTGTAAGGCTAAAGGAGATAATGTAATTTGAAGGATTAGCACTCAAATATTAGTTATTATTGTTGTTGTTGTTGTTATTATTACTAGAGGCCCGGTGCATGAAAATTCATGCACTAGAGGGGGGGGGGGTCCCTCAACCTGGCCTGCCCCCTCTCACAGTCTGGGAGCCCTCGGGGGCGGGAGGCGACCCGGCGATCAGGGGAAGGTGATGCCCCATCACACCTCTGCTGCTGCAACTGCTGACAGCACAAACCTCGGCCAGCCCTGGTTACCTGAGCCTTGGGCAGCCCTGGGTGGCTGGGCAGCTGCCATCTGAGGCTTGCCTGTGCCTTGGGCCTGCCCTGGGTGGCAGGGGAGCTGAGAGGACTGGGGGAGTCCGGAGGCAGGCGCACAGCAAGGCCAGGCCTGCCTGGGGGCGGACCCAACCTTGCCACGCACCTGCCACCCTGCCCGAGGCTGAGGGGACTGGGCACTGCCATCTTGTGGCTGTGGGTGCCTCCATCTTTGAGGGCGTGGCAGTCAGTTAGCATATTCCCTCCTTACTGGCTGTGGGTGCCTCCATCTTTGAGGGCAGGGCAGTCAGTTAGCATATTCCCTCCTTATTGGCTGTGGGCACTGCCATCTTTGAGGGTGGGGCAGCAATTAGCATATTCTCTCCTTATTGGCTGTGGGTGCCACCATCTTTGTGATGATGTGAGGGTCAATTAGCATATTCCCTTTTTATTAGATAGGATTGCATTGCATGTGTACATTAATACCCAAAGTTAACTAGTGTTGTTTAGTGGTTCCTTTTATTTCTTAACTAATTAGTGGTTTATAACTGCATAGTTTCTTCATTAACTGATTTCATGAAACAGGTCTTTTTGAATGTCTGTTAGGATGCTTACAAAGTTCATTGTCTTCATTTAAAACAAATCCTTACTAGATTATTAACACCTAGGTTGGAAGAAAGTATTTACTAAAGAAGTCTAAAACCTACACCTTTCACAGATTCTTATCTGGTAGAATCCAAGTAAACAGATGTTTTCTTCAGAGATAACCCTGTCCTACTGTCTCCTCATGGTTCATGTCAGGGCCATGGCCAGCCTGGGTAAACAGCCCTTGTTGGGTTGGACCCGAAGGTCCGCTAGAGAGCTAGGCCTGGCTAGACTTGCATAAGCCACGGGCAGGAAGGCAGTTCAGTTCTGTGGGAGGGGTCTGTAGAGCTTAGAAGGTCTGCTGAGTCAGCAGTTCTCACTCTGAGAACCCGGAAGACGTGTGGGACCTGTGAGAGGCGCTCTGCAAGGTGGAAACTATTGTTATAACAGTACTCAAACATTATTTACCTACTTCATTCGCATTCTCTCACAAGTGTATAGTGGAGTTTTTCAGAGGCAAAATGATGTGTGATGATGTGAATGAAACGTGTCCATTTGGAAGACCTGCATACCTCAGTGAACTGGTCTTATTTTCCAGGTGATCCGTGCCTGGTGTGACAAAATCCTACATGGTAAAAAGTCTGTCCTAAGTGCAAGACAAACCAATGAATTTTAATATAAAAGATTACAAGGAGTCCATTGAAATGTTTCAGATCCCAAATTGCCCTATCCTTTAAGAAACTACCACTTGTCAAGTATTGGTGTAATATGAAATAATTTCCACAATTAGCCCAAAATGAAGGCCCATTTTCCCCCTGTACTTCAAATAACATATCATAGCAAATTGAATTTAGAGACACATTTGAGAATTTTATTGTTTTCTGTTAAGCCAGACATGAAAGACATTTGCATTAAATTAGTATCATTCTTCTCACTAACTTTTCTGTTTTGAAGAATGTTGTCATTTTTCCATAAAGATATGCCATTTTGTGTAACATGCAGTGGACATAATAATTATTTATACTAAATGAATTATTATAAATATAAATAGGCCAAAATGCATACTCTCTTCCCTCTTAGAGATTTGCAGTACATACCAATACATCAACAGCCCTCAAAAGTGTTTCCCAAATTTATTTCAACCTTTTTAATCCTCTTTTTATCTTTGGCATAATGTAATGTTCCACAGTGGACCATAGCATCCCATGGAACACACTGGCTAATATATGATATATGCTACTCTCTCCCTATTTTTCAAAAATAAAAAGCAAGATTTAGCAGGTACTTTTCTTCAAATCCATGCTTTATTAAGAGGATGGCCCATAAAAGTTTACCAGCTAACCTAATTCTCTTTTTAAAAAGAAAACCACTCATATTTCATCCTATTATACTATTTTGCTTATAGCCTTCAAAGCTGTTTCTACTTATGTTTCCAAACTCATATGTTTTAAAAACCCTGTTTTGGATATTTCTGTGTGTTAATTAGTAGCATCTGCTCCTGTGTCATAAAACAAAGTGATCCCGTCCCACACTGATTGCCCAAATTGCAGGTTAAGTCCTGGCAGCCTAGCGGTGGAGCTATTACTACTGTTTGGTATTTTTAAATGGCAAAAAATACCATTCATGATGCATCACATGCCTTTATAAAACACTGTCCCTTTTTGTAACAGAAGGATTTACAAATGGCAGTGGATTTTGTTGTATTTTTATGATATTTTCTTTCCAGTCCTTTGGTTTCCATTGGTTGTGGGCACAATGCTAACAGTTAAAGCAAAAGTATTCCACAGAATGAAGAACATGCTCCTGACCGCTACGTGCTGGGCATTCCCCTTCTACAAAACAGGGAGATAAAACAACCAGCAAGTTCCTTTCTGACAACAATGCCATTCTAAATCTGTCTCGAGGTAGAAGTGTGGAGATCATTTCTTTCGCTTTCTGTGCTACATGTGTCTGTCAGGCCAAGAATGGGAAAGTCTTGATTTGTGATAATAATTAAAGGGACAATAGCCATTGTACTGTGTATAGTTCAAGAGCTTTTTTATGTTTTGGCCTTGCCAGTTCCTACTTAAAAACTTAATATTGTTTAAATCCTTAGTGACTTTCTATTGCAACTTTGCTGCT
This sequence comes from Eptesicus fuscus, assembly GCF_027574615.1. Classification (NCBI taxonomy): domain Eukaryota; kingdom Metazoa; phylum Chordata; class Mammalia; order Chiroptera; family Vespertilionidae; genus Eptesicus; species Eptesicus fuscus. The sequence continues at coordinate 79,337,433 of NC_072481.1, forward strand.
GCTTCTGCTTATAACTGTTCAGAAAATTATCACAGAAATGCTTATAAAATTTTCCCTTATCACTTAAAAAATTCAAGCAGAAATTTCTGTGGCTGTCTTCTTCAATATCTTGTTTTTTAAAAACTACTGAGTAATTTTAGGGAGAACTCTTTACGTGTGCCAAAGGACACTCAGTCTGTAGGAATACCTATTGGAGCATTTGCAAACTGCACTGGAGATTCTCTCAGAGTTAAATTAGCCAGATTAACCAGCCTGAAATAAAAGGACCATGCTTTTACTCTTCACATAGCAAGAGACCACCTTCCCATCTTTTTTTAAAATATATTTTTTATTGATTTCAGAGAGGAAGGGAGAGGGGGAGAGAGACAGAAACACAATGATGAGAGAGAATCATTGATTGGCTGCCTCCTGCACGCCCCACACTGGGGATCGAGCCCACAACCCAGGCATGTCCCCTGACCCGAAATCGAACTGTGACCTCCTGGTTCATAGGTCGACACTCAACCACTGAGCCATGCCGGCCAGGCTCCTTTCCAACTTTTTTGACAGTTGAGTACAGATTGTGGTATATTTGGGAAATCAAAAACAGAAGAATTGTAGAGCTCTGTGGCGGGTTAAGAAGTTGGGGGAAGATGCACATGGGCCATTGTCCGCATGAACGAGAGAAGGGAGCACTTTCTTCAGTGAAAGCTTGTTTATACAGCGACTCTCGGTGTTCAGGCATATGTGTGAATGCTCCAGGCCCCGTTGTTCTTTCCTCCTTTCCAGACTTTCGGTCTTATCTCCATTTATAACGTCACCTGGCAAACAAGAATGGGCGGGCAAAGGAGAGGAAAGGCAAGCGGTTTGTTTTGTTGGTGATTAGCAGACTGCTGAAAAGTTTGCTGAAGAAGGGAAGTGTATTGAAACCTCTGCTTAAAATGAGGTGTGCAGAATTTTCAGTGGTTTTCTTTGGATAAAAATTGTCTCATTCTTGTGGGACTATGTGTAATTGAGGGTCAGCTATAAATCACAAAATAAATCACTTCCAACTCCTTCACCTTGACAGGGATAAGAATGGAAAATCTTGTCATTGAGATGGTCCTTTTTTTTTTCTTTCTCCTCTACAAATAGTATAAGCCTCTGGGCATCAGACTTTGGCAGCCAGTGGAGGGCCCTGAGCTAATAATGGAGCTGTTCTGCTTCTCCAAGTTAGATTTTGCTCTACTTGGTGACAAGAATATAATCCCAAAATGAATTTCTTTCTTTAGGGCAAAAACAAAACAGAAAAAGAGAGAGTGTGTATTTTCAATACCATGAAAAAGTGTTGTGCTTATGATAAACTTTTCAAACCAACACCACATTCCATTCTGTTCAACAACATTATGTCCGGTAAGAATCAATGGGCATGAGCAATTAAACCCAGAGTCTAGTCAAGGCACAAATTAACTTGCTGTGTGACTTTAAGAGGGCCGGCAGCTTTATTTGCAGAAGAATTTTGAACTAGATGGCAAAGACCCTTCCTATTCTAGAATACCAAGATACAGACCTGGTAACATATAAGAGAAAGGCAACAATTTATTTTTAGTAAAACAAGATTGATATCAGACAGTAACTGGCAGTGGGCTTGCTTTAAATCCTCCTCTTCTCTCCAAATTCTGTTTTTACCAAAACTGTAAACTAGAGACTATTTGTCATGCTTTGAACTTCCTGGCTTATGTTGATTCCTATCAATATATTACTATTACACTTTTGAGTGGGAGCTGATTACATTTCATGAAAAGTGCTCAGAAAACGAATACAATCGTTACAACCCCACATTCGGTGAGAATTGATAGAATCAAGACAAAAAAGAAAGACTGTCCTTGTCAGGCAGTCGCTCCTCCAGCTACACTGAAAATATAATGGTCTTATTCTCCACTCACTTGTTTAAACATTAACCAAGAGCAGCTTTCTCCTCCTCCTCCAAAGTTTTAAGTGCCTCCATGAACTTAACCACCGTTATGTACAACCCCCCAAAGTCCTTTTCAAACATGTCGAGTATTCTATAAAGCAGTAGCTTCAGAAGTCTTTCAAGGAACTCATTTTGCATACAGCAGCCTAGAGAGGCATAAAAGTACACCAGCTTTAAAGCTAGGTTGTTTGATGGTGAGGTCTTGGTGATTGCCCAGGGACCTTTGGAGATGCGTGGAGTGTAGACTTACAGTAGGAAGCAATCAGGTAGTTAGAGAACCGAGGGACAGCCAATGGACTTTCAGAATAGCTGAGAAAGAGCTCATAAAAGGCTGGAAAAGGATGCAAACATCTTTTGAAGACAGCTTCCAAGTGCTCAAATGGGCATTGTCAGAAAACAAACAGTGGGGTGGATTTGACTAAGCATCTGGAGCTAGAACAACGCCCTGTGACAAGTGAGCGTTTTTAAAACTCTCAGGCAGAAGAGAACTTTTCAGAGCGACCTTGTCACACACACAGTTCGAAGGCGTAGGCTCTGCCAGCTGCTCTGAGTGGGGTAAAGAGGCATGCATATTTTAACCGCTCACTTCATATCCAGTGTGTTAAGTAAATGCTGCTTTCCAACTTGGGTGGAGAAGGTCTTGATCAAGATTTATCAAGAGTCAGAACGAAAACATTAATTTCTTGTTTGCAATGGAAAATTTCTTCTCTCTTAGACTTTGTTTGTTTTGTTCAATCCCATAAGCCCTTTATTTAAAAATATTCTGAGTTTAATGGGCAGAATCAGGTGGATTTTAATTTGAAACAAAACTCTCTCCATTTTCTACTCTTGAGAAACTGCATTTGAGTATCTTTAATTATTTAAACATAAGGAATCTTTCTTTATTTACTTATTTCAATTAGTAAACTTGAAATTTTGCAGGCACATTCCCACTGGTGTATATTATAAAGTTCAGTACCTACCCAGAGGGTGCTTTGTTTTTTCTTTTCTGCCCTCCCCGATCCAGTATTTTAGGATACCATATGTAGATCAGTTGCCCGATAGCTTCATTCTGGTAATTAATATGCTTGTTTGAGGTTATAAAATATACAGCTGACAAAAGCCAGGGATTTCCCCCTGAATATCTACTGACTGCTTCAAGTGGCATTCTCATTCTGAGTTGGTGTTTTGTTTTGTCTTATTGCAGCATATTGGAGCAAAATGAGAGAGTTTATTTTGAGACCTCCAAATTAGTGCTGCTCCGGACCATGAGCAAGAGAGAAAGTGTGGACTTCAGCGTGCACGAATGGTCTTGAAACACAAGTGGTTTTGGGTAAGTCGTCTGAAAGACTTGGCCTTAAATTTCATCAGTCACCATTTATTTGGTGTCCCAGGACATCTTATTCAAGTGCATGGCTATTTCTCTACAGCCCAAGCCACAGGATGTTTGCGGAAAGCTTTGTTCTATTGAAGGAGAGCAATGAAATTTACTTAGTTGTGTTTGTTTCTCCCATGTGCAGAATAATAGGATCTGAGTAGAATGCATTTGTCATTAGAAAAAGACCAAAAAGAGAGAGAGAGAGAAAAAAAAATCCAAACAACTAAACACACACAGACACACACACACCCCAAACAAACAAACTCACTACATTTCCAGATACTTCATTTTATCTGAGAGCATAAGGCAGTGGCTCCCAATGTGGGGCACATGCCCCACGGGGTGTCGGGGGGGGAGCGCAATTTGACTTTTAAGGGGGGCAATTCGAGAATGAGTTATTAACTGAATTTTTTGCATTTCTTATGGTTCTAGGGGCCTCATATACAGTATATAAATATATATTGTGACATATTTATGCATTTCAGTTCTCTATTATGTGTTTTGAAACTTTATTTGCTATTTTTATATCACTTCATATTATTATTTTTAAACAGTTTCTTAGTGATTTCTTCTTCAATACTTCAGCTGTCCTTTCGTTCTTTTATTTTTCTCTTTCATGGATGCCATGTGCTTTGCAAGCATGTTAAGGCCAAGTTAGTGGCCTTTTAGGCTTCCTCCACATGAATAGGAGTTCACTTTTTGAATAATAAGAATTATATGTCACAAAGGGGGCATCAGGATTTTAGAATGCTTAGGTGGGGCATGGCCGAAAAAAGGTTGGGAAGCACTGGCATAAGGTATTCATCATACAAGAGACCTCAGATTCAATTTGATGGTAAGTTTGTGACCCTGTAGTGAAGTATTGGGATGGGCAAAGATGAGAAGCACTGGGAGTTTCCAGGTCCTGCTCAACAGATGTTTATTGAGCACCTTTTAACTAAACACGGTACCCTGACCTGAATGACAGTCTTGGTTTGGAGTGAAATTTAAACACTCTGAACTATAAACAAACAATTTCAAACCACATACCAAAATAATGTGGACTTCCAAGAAAGCTTTGTCAGCCTAGCTCATTGTATTTTTTGGAAACGGAGTCCCTAGGTGGAAGCCCAGTTCTGCCCACCTATTTTGGTGACCTCGGACAACCTACTCATCTTCTTGGAGTGAGTCACCTTAAAAACAGGAGGACATGCCTCCGGGATCACCACAGTCTTATGCAAATTTAAAATTCAACAAGTTAATTAAAGTGAAGTTAATTGAATAATTATATTGTTTGATTGATTTTTGCTCCACAGAATTTACAGTAACGAGGGACAAAATTAAAGAAATTATAAAGCACATGATTTTAGCAAAATACCAGATGCTGGCTGGAATTGGTGTTTGGATTTTTGCTCAACAGAATTTACAGATGACCCTCGTGGGTCATCTCTGCAGAGGGGCTCTAAGATCAACCCATGTGGAGGAAAGGGTCAGGCGCGGGGACCCCCCTGCCTCTGGCACCGATCTTGTGAGCCAGCCCTTTGGTCAAGCAGGCCTTGCACTGTCTGTGGTTTATAATTCGTTCCTTGCAGCACAGTGTTAATGAATATCATATTTGAAAACATGTGATAGGCTTGTGTTGAATGATTGTCCTTTTTGGTTGGGGATCTGTTTCCTTCTGTGTTTGCTCTCGCCGTGTTATGGGTTATCTGCCAGTCCTTGAACCTCGTAGAGCCCCAAACCTTGAGCCATAGAGCCCCAATCCTTGTTTTATATTGATGGCTCAGATGTCACTTGTTAGCAGGTGGCTGCCTCAGAGTGGTACACTATTTGGGTTTCATAACGGCATATTTTTTTCTTTTACAAATGTTAAATTATGAAGTGCAGGACACCACATGAAGGCCACAGAATAAAAATGCAAACTGTGTTATCTGGAAATGCCAGTTTTATGATTCTCCTGGTGACACTGTCCTCCTTGCAATCAACATTGGAAGCTTCTCTACCTGTTCAGCAGTGTCTTCTCTCCCAGGCGAGCTTCATTTAGGCCGCAGGTGTAGCCACCGTGGCTGGCTGAAGCAGGAGGCTTGGTTAGGATGATTGCATGGGGCTGTCCCTTCCTCCCCAAGTTCTGCCTGACCCCTAAGCCCGACTCTCGTTCACAAAGTCTTTCCTGAATGCTCCTGGCTTCACTGCCCATCCTTCCTTGTGAACTCCTATAACATGTGGAGCTCACATCATAAATGAATGTGTGGCTCTGCCTTGCTTTTGGGTGGTTGCCCTCACGCCACCTGGTTGCAGACTGCTTGAGGGCAGGAGTCAGATCATAGCCGGTGTTTCTCCAAAGCAGTCCAGCTCCAGGGCCTCCTGATAGAATCACCTGGCTGCATGGATTAAAGTTGCAGATTCAGCAGCACCAGGCTGGATGAGTCAGAATTGCTGGAGATGCTGAGCCCAAGAAACTCACCGCAGATCTCTCCCTTGCACACTGAGGTTTGCTAACGACTGAGTCTGCTTCTTCACCCTCCTCTTTGCCTTCTCACCCGCAGCATAGGGCCCAGGTCTCAGCTCATCGTAGCTGCCCAGGAAATATTTGCTTGTTGATCTGAGCATCATCAAACCATGATGGTTGCATTCACTCTTTAAAGGCCTCGCCTTCCAGGATGTGGAGTCAGCACATTCTCTGAACCCTGAAAAACCCCAGTTTATCTAAATGTGTAGTGTTCCCCCCAGGTCCAAGGCTCTTTTATGTCCCTTTCTCTTCAATCACTGACCCTGGCTGTCCTTAGTGATAGTCTTACCCTCTGCCTACGGCGATATGGCAGGAAAAGCAGATCCAGGGAGCTCATCTGGAGTGACGGGGTAGCAGAGATCTGAGGATGGCGGTGCTGTGATACCCAGAAGCATTATCCTTGGCTCCCAAAGCCACACCTGCTGCCCTTGGCAGGTTATTTTGAATGAGATTTATTTCAGCTGTTAGGGCTTGCAGGTGGTAAGTTTTGGTGGCCAGAGAGCAATCCCATTGCTGAAAGGGATAAAGTTAAGCTGCAGTGGACACACATCAAAGCGCCCACGGTGGCAGCGGCCGATTCAGGATTCGAATCGATGTTAGCAGACTGCGGGGGTGTCTCCTGGCCCCCCTCCTCCCCTCCCTCCTGGCTCCAGCAAGGGCAAGCCTGGCCTTGGATGATGCTAAATGGATTTGCAGGGTGTCCTTGCTCCTGAATGCCCTTGCTGGTGGCTGCAGCCCTGGTAGTAGATATGACAGTTAGTTCAAGTGGAAAACCAAACAGAAGAACTCAGAAGCCCAGCCAGCTTATAAAGGAACAAGTGGGGTAATCTGGAAATTTATTAGCTGTTAAGGTAACCACAACCCAGTGCATTCAACCTTTTTTCTGCAACTTTTCTTTGGCGCTTGCCTCTTCACAGTTTTCCTCAGAGAGGTTGTGCGGATCCTGAACTGAGTGTGTGTTAAAAGGCGCACTCATGCACAGTGACTGGGAGTTTTGACGACGGGAGGCAGCGGAAAGGTGTAACCGTGTGGATCTGGAACCGGCTTTTTCTCACGTTCTCAGTGAAGGGAAGGAAAAACAGCAGGTTCCCAAAGCAGTGTTAAGGGCAAAAGAGGCTTTTTAACATGTGCTTTAGGGAGACCTGGCTAGATTTTCCTCTGCACAGCTTCCTGAAGCCGGGCGGTGGGGAGAGGGCCGCTTTTGTGACGCCGGAGGCGGGTGCACAGTCTGTCGGCTATGGGAGGGAGATGTGCAGCTGTTGATGGAAGTGTCTTTGAGCCTTTGTTGAAGACTTTCAGGTAGAGGAGTAACGAGGGACAAAATTAAAGAAATTATAAAGCACATGATTTTAGCAAAATACCAGATGCTGGCTGGAATTGCTGTTTGGCAGCCTTTAGCCGGGCATGGAATATTTCCTTAGCAGTAGCCATCCGCGCTTGGCAAAGAGAAAAATTGGTTCTAAAAGAGTGTTTGTCTGGTTAGAAACCATGTCACTTGTCCTGCTGACCATGAGGCCCCCTGGAGCATTGCAAGATTTCCAAATGGTCACTTAAACCCTCGGCGCTGCCTTCTCAAGGCAGATACAAGTAATTAAAGAGCCAGGCCTGTGTCTTCCCTGAAGGTCATCATTAGAAAGCTCTTTAATGCTTTCCAGCTCAGGGGAGTCAGATACCCATCACGTACCTGAGCCGGCGTTCCGTAAAGCATACCTAGCATACTCCTTCTGTGAAGGGTGTTATAGCTCGCTCCTCTCGCTGATGCTATCACGAGCTAATTGCATCAGTCCTTCAGAGGAGCCCTGTGGTTTGGTATAACTGTGAGTAAAACCACACCGGTTCAGGAAATGCAGTGCATTGTCTTATAATAGGCATCATCAAAACAGATGTTGATTTACTTGGAAGATACCTTTCCTTGGTGACAGTTTGAGAGCTTTGAAGGGAGGCGTTTGATGTGCATCAAAATAAGTTAGAATTAAACTGCCACGTTGGCACACTGTTGGAGTGAAAACTGAAAGAAACTCGCCAGTATTTGTTCCCGAACACGCTCTCCCCTAAGGCATCATCATGCCATGACATCATTGTCAACTCTGCTCTGCGGACGATCCTGGCTCTCTCTTTCTCTTCTGAGTTAAGACCATTGGCTCCCAATTTCCAATGGTCTTAACTCAGAAGAGAAAGAGAGAGCCAGGATCGTCTGTAGAGCAGAGTTGACAATGATGTCATGGCTTCAATTGGATGTCATAAAGGTGCCTCCACCTTGAGGTTAAACCTACACTGTCCCTTTCCTGGTTCCTTGTTTAGAGAGAGAAGATCAGCCAGTCATTGGTGCTGGACACCATCTTCTCTTCCTATGTAGTTCATCAACTTTGACCACATGCTGTAGTTTTACCTGTTAAATATTTCTTCTACTCACTCTTCTTCCACCCGCTTGCCGTTGTTCTGTTTCAGGCCATTAGCATCACGTGCCTGGACTATTGCAGCCACTTCCAAAATAAGCCACTTGCTTTAAGTCCTTCCTGTGTTCTATTCATCCCACTATGTTGAGAATTATTTTCCTAAAGAAATGGGTGGTTGAATTTTTCCCATTCCTGAAAAACCTTGATAGCATGTGGAAGTATGGAAAAGTGTTTCTAGTACAGTGTGAAGTATAAAACTCATACTTCAAAATTGTATATGCAGGGGGTCCCCCCAAAATGTATATATACTTTGAGTATAATTATAAAGGCAGTGTTTATTAAAATACATTTCATTTAGCAGCTATCAGCTGTTAAAGTATATATGCGTGGTTTTTTTTGGTGACACCCTGTATATATGGAGTACAAAGGAACAATGAAAATGTATGTCTGTCAACAAAGACTAGAAGTAAAGCAAAAATGAAGATGTTCGTAGTATTAGAGTGGTTAGTACTTTTTTTTTTTTTTTACAGATACTCCTTTGGTAATTTTCCATAAATAATGAATGATTATGATGAAGTGAAAGGAAAAATTGAAAGGATTTTGTTAATTTCCCTTTCCTAGAAGGTAAAATGTGATCTTCATTGCATGACATTAAAGACCCTGAGGAATTCATTATCAATTTACCATTTAAATCTCATTGCCCATCCTTCCCATTTCTCCACACAACGCGTTTTTCCTTTCTAAATATACTATATACTAGAGGCCCAATGCATGAAGATTCATGCAAGAATGGGCCTTCCTTCCCCTGGCTGCCAGCACCGCCTTTGCTCCGGCTGAAGCTGCCTTTCTGCCTTCCCACACTGCCCAGAGGCCCAGAGCGGCTGGGGCGGTGCGGAATGCCTGCATTGCAAACGTCCTGCCCTGCCCCCAGCCACTCGGCACCTGCGTATGCAAATTAACCCACCATCTTTGTTGGGTTAATTTGCATACTCACTCCTGATTGGCTGGTGGGTGTTGCCAAGGTACAGTCAATTTGCATCTTACTCTTTTATTGGTGTAGATTTTAATAACCATGCCTTTCTTTGTTTTTAATATATTTTATTGATTTTTTACAGAGAGGAAGAGAGAGGGATAGAGAGTTAGAAACATCGATGAGAGAGAAACATCGATCAGCTGCCTCTTGCACACCCCCTACTGGGGATGTGCCCGCAACCAAGGTACATGCCCTTGACCAGAATCGAACCTGGGACCCTTGAGTCCGCAGGCCGATGCTCTATCCACTGAGCCAAACCGGTTTCGGCAACCATGCCTTTCTTCATGTTGAGTCTTCTACCTGAAATTCTCTCTCTCTACAAGGTGACTTCCTCATTCATTAAGGTCTAATGGAAATGTCCCTTCTCCCTGTGTTAGCACACTGCATTGATATTTTTTGTTTATGTAGATATTTTTGTGGCTGGTTCATGCAGGTAGTGATTGTTTTATTTTAAACCTTGTATTGCTGGTATTAAGCCAATTTCTGCACATAATAAAGCTTATTATTTATGGATGATAAGAAAAAAAGAAAGAACTAATTCAGAAATATACAAGTAATTCTTCAGGTAAGATTTAAATTTTTTTTTCAGATGAACTCAGTGCTAATTACCATGTAAAAATTACAAAAAGTAGATGTTTTTGATTAAGCAATTTTTACAAAAGTAGTTGGATTCAGCATCAGGCCATTTCAACTAAACTTCAAAAGTGATTCTTTAGTATTTGGAAATTCTGTCTTCAGCTTCTTAGGCACATTTGTGAAGTTACTAGAAATTACTTTTTAAACTGTTTTGTGTCATGAAAAACCCGATCAGCCAAATCAGAAATCCAAAGAGCTGACACATCCAGAGCTGGCAACATGACATGAATGTGTGATATTTTTTTTCTTAAGCAAATTTAAAAAGCCAAGACTGGGTAACATTAAAGGATTGATGTAACTTTTTCAATTATGAAAGGCTATTCTACTCTAGGAATATACCAGTACTTGTTACTTTTTTTTTTTTCATTTCTAAGAATTCTATTTAGTTAAAATAGCAAAGGAGAAAAAAATCTTGGCTTAAATAAAATGAAAAGTCATCTCCAAAATTAAGTTGGCATCATCAGAACATTTTTTTGAAAGGGAGGAGTAAGATGCTTTATAATATCACATGATAAGAAGCCACTAAAGAAAATTGTCATTTGCTAGGAATTCAGAATGGGATTTTATGGTGATTAATATGTGAGGCATGCTATACATCTTTTTAGATAATCTTTTGACATTAAGTAAATATAATTTAATACTATATATTTTCTTATTCATATATATATTTTCCCATTAATATTTTAGTTAGAATCAGTAAGTTGGAAGAGAATTTCAACTTGAGATTTGCCAACTTTTTTGCATGATATTTTTACCCAATTTTCAGTTTTCTTGCCTATAAAATCATGACGAAAGTTGAACCATTGTTAGGTTAACAAGTTAACAACATGTATTGATTAATACTGCCTTGGAAACATTACAGACCACATCACTTTTTAGCATTTCATACAGTTGATCTTTGTTTTGCACAGTGAAGAACCTTTGCTGAATTTCTTATTTTTTTCTGTCCTGAGCATTGCATGCATTTGAAAGCCTGACCCTTTGACTAGTTAGAACAGGGTCCTCAAACTTTTTAAACAGGGGGCCAGTTCACTGTCCCTCAGACTGTTGGAGGGCCGGACTATAGTTTAAAAAAAACTATGAACAAATTCCTATGCACACAGCACATATCTTATTTTGAAGTAAAAAAACAAAACGGCAAAAACACCTGCATGTGGCCCGCGGGCCGTAGTTAGAGGACGCCTGAGTTAGAAGATCCGACAAGAAATCTACCATGGCTCAGGTGAATGAGTGCAGACTCACAGTTCATCTTTAGTTATTCTCTGCTGTACCATCTATGGGGCTGCAAACTTTTCTGCTTACTGCTGTTCATTTACCAAGAGGTACTGGCTGTCAAATTGCTCTTTTGTGAGAGCCAGTACGTGAAAGCAACCTAAATATCTAGTGACAAAACCCCAAGAAGGCGATAGACTATTGCAGTTTTCGTTACAGCTTCAGGTGCTTCTCGATGTAGTAGGTGCTTACCTTCAGCTGCCCTCTGCAGACCAGGTGTATGGGTCCGTGGAGTGAGATTGTGGCTGTAGCCTAGCTAAGGTTGTCTAGCGTGGGTTAGCACAAGCAGAAGTAAGCATAGGAACCTCAATTAGGAAGGCTGCAAAGGAGAAGACAACTCTTCGTGACACTTTAAGGATATACATCCAGAATAGAATACCTTGATGACTTCAAGGTTTCAAAATCCAGCCCTTAGGAAATTGTTTACAGTCATGGTTGATTTTTCTAGTAGTACATAATAAATCGCTATGTAATGCTTTGGGGAAACAATATAATGCCGTGCTTAAGAACAGGTTCTTGAGGCAAACTTCCTGGGTTTGAGTACAAATCTGCCACTTAATTGTATCTGACATTTAGTAGTTGTGCAATGTTGAGCAAGTTACCCAACCACTCTGGGTCTCAGTTTATCCATCCATGAAATGGGAAAAGTAAAATAGCCTCTATCAGAGTTGTCAAAACTAAAAGAGTTAATGCATGTAAAGCTTTAAAAAAAAATGTTAGCTGTTATTATCATGTCACTTTCACAGTATTCACTTAGACAGTTACTTAGTTCATCATACAATTTTCCAGCCTTGACTTTATTCTTAGTGGCTTCCTTCAAATTGAATTTATGATTTTTTTACTCAGGGAAGGTAAAACGTGACTGAGTTCAACTAGGGAAGGTGGGAACACACAGGAGTGAGCTGTTTGGTCTAGTTAGGGAGTGGCGAGCACGTGGAGGAGGCATTTTGAGCTACACTTTAGCTGTGGTTAGTATCGCAAAGGCCAGAGATGGGAGCAAGGTGTCCCAGGCTAGAGGGTGAGTGAACAAAGGTGAGGAGAAGGGAGAGGGCAGTATGTGATTGAGGAATGCTGGGGACCGGTTTGGGACAAGTGGAAGTTTTGTGAGGTGGAGTAATGGGAGACTGGGAGAAAAGGCAGGTCAATTTGCTAATTTTATGATAATAATTAATATGGCCCTGGCCAGGTAGCTCAGCTGGTTAGAGCAAGCATGTTAAACTCAAAGGCTAACACGGGCCAAATAAACAACGTTTAAGTTTATGTGGGCCGCAAAAAAACAAAAGCTTCAATTTTCATAGAAACGTAGGTTTATTTTGATAGAGACATGCTGAATACAAAGGGCTGAAATGAGTAATCGTTAACATAAAATAATGGAACATTTTAATAAAAATTAATATTTTTTCTTGAACATTAACTTACCAGACACTGAATAACTACACAAATTAATAAGCATAACACAAATAAACCCATTTTTCTTGTTCTCCAAAAGCAAAATATTTCCTGTTGCGCACACCAGACAAGTCAGTCCAAGACTAATGACGTGGCGATCGGCTGCTAAAATATTCACTGCTAGCATTAGTGGAGAGAAATGGTGCGCCTGCACATAAGGCGTGTAAGGGAAATGAATGCAACACGATTATAGTAATCAGTCATTAGCGAACGTTGTAGTTTGTTATTAATAATTATGTACAACAGGATATTGTAAAAATTAAGTTACGAAATGTTTATAAAAACATTTCTTACATACCATTATATTGGCTGGGCCGCAAAAATATTCGTTGTGGGCCGCATGCGGCCCGTGGGCCACGAATTTGACATGCTTGGGTTAGAGCATAGTCCCTATAAGGCAAAGTTGTTGGGAGTTTGATCTCCAGTCAGGGCACATACAAGAATCAACCAGTGAATGCATAAATAAGTGGATTTGTTGTTCCCCCTCTCTCTCCCTCCGTCTCTTCCTCCATTCCCTTCTCTCTCTAAAATCAATTTAAAAATTATTACTATGAACTGTTAATTGAGTAACTACCTTACACCAGATTCTGTGATTGGTGCTTTACATCAATGAGCTCAGATCACAACTCCCCATAACAGTTATAGCCCCATTTTTACAGATGAAAACAATTGAATTAACCCCATGCTAACGCCTGGAAGTTTCTCTTAGGTAGTGGCTGGCCATTGAAGGTTTTAGAATGGGAGAGGTCACGATCAGGGTCAGCAGTGATTTACTTACCGTACCTGCTTTGTTAGACTCCGAGTTCTCTGAAATGTAAGATGTTTTACACCCGCTATGTTCCCCAGAAGGAACAGCCCTGCACCTTCGGCATGGCCGATACTCCGTAAATACAGGGAGAGTCTGCTTTAAAAGCTCCCTTCAACACAACTTGGAAGATACTTTGTGTACATTTTTCTTCTTATAGAAGAAACTAATTAATGCATGGAATAATAGTCAAACTAATTCCTTTGTGCCTGACATGTTTCATCTCACCTGATCCTCACAAAAAATCTTAAGGAGTATGACTTTTGCATTCATATTACATGTTATCATAATGCATGCGGTGATTGGTGCTGAAGATTACACAGTGTGTGGGAGTAAAACTAGGATTCAAACCCTGGACTGCCAACCCCTCCCTGTACTCGGCCATCACCCCCCGTACATGCTATCAAACTATCAGACCGCTCCTGATTTCCAGCCTCCAAGAGGGTGGTGCTTTTTCACAGGTTTAAGACCACGTTGCTAGCTGTCTGTTGCTTTCAGAGAAACTAAAGCTCCACAAGGAACTCATCTACTTTGCAGAGGTTGATGGAAAGAAATTATTTTCAGCTGTCCTCATGACCAGCCTCCTTCTAAGTGACCTGCTGGCAGGTGGCCCCTCTAGGAGCCCATCAAGTTAGCCACTTGTAGGAGCCCGGCGGCCCGTGGTAGGTGGGTGCGCAGAGAACTTGCTCTTGGCAGTGAAATGGAGTTTGGGAGTGAGTACATTTCGAGAACCCTAGATGTGTAAGGTAGGTATTTTGATTGAAACCAATTTATTATACTGAAAATACTCAGCAACAGGCAGAGCAACTTCTGCTTACAAGTGCTGAGTGGAATTGGGAATGACATTTAGTGAAAGGGGAAGTTTAATTCCGACTCTCAAAGTTTGTCCCCAGTGAACCTAAAAGCACATGTTATGTAAATTCAACCGAAATCTGTATTTATTAACTTGACAAATTTTGCAGTGGTTATCTGCTCTATGACATTGATCCGCAGTAAGATTCTCCAAAATATCAGAGGTTTGAATTAGGACTCTTAAACACTTGGCACCTATGCTGGTTCCAGTTTCCAGAGGCTTAGCTCCCCTACCGTGGTACCCACTTTGCAGGAATGGCCATGGTGTTCTCTGTTTTCCTGGGGAGCATCCACATTGGTCTCACCCCTTCCTTTACCGGCACTGCCCTCATCCACATGGGAGAGTCAGTGAGCCAACAGCAGTCTGTCTTGGGGACCCAGCCACCAATCCAGCACCGCACTTTGAAGTGTCCTTAACATGTTTTTCCAGTGTATACAAATATCTGTCTGTCTGTCTATAATTGTGGCAAACATATAATGTAAAAATTACTAATTTAACCATTTTTAAGTGGATAACGCATTGCCTACATTCACAGTATTGTGTAACCATTTCCACTATCCATTTCCAGAGCTTTATCATATTCCCAAACAGAAACTCTGTACCCATTAAACACCAATACCTCGTTCCTCCCTCTCCCCAGCTCTACTTTCTACCTCAATGAGTTTGCCTTGTTTGGGTAGCACACATACCTAGAATCATACAATATTAGTCCTTTTGTGTTTGGCCCGTATTTTTAACACAGTGTTTCAAGTATACTTGTTTTTTTTTTTTTGTGTGTGTGTGTGTGTAAAATATTTATTTTCAGTACTTTATTGTACCAATATTATCAATAAGATGTAATATGCATTCGAATTAAGAAACTAGGTTCTATAAAAATATGGGTAAACAGAAGATACAGAAAATTTTCCTCATAGTAAGTGAAGAAAATAACCCCTGTGAGACAAAACCAGACTCCTGCCGGGTGGTTTGCCCGTCCTCCTTGGAGCCAGTCGGCCCTCCCTTTGGTTCTAGCCCCTATTTGGCCTGAGTCCTCGGCAGCATTTCTGTGAGCAGGCTTGCCTTTCTGTAACGCCTCCTGGAAGAGTTCAGAAATTTTTAGGGACCATCTCTTGACTCACTTCTGTTTGATTCCTCTTCCCACTGATTTTTTTAAGTTACTCATTTGGTCTCCCTGCCTGTGTCCAGCCACAGCCCTGGACTTGCGAATCACAAGTGAATCACAGCCCTCCACTTGCGGCGATGCCACGCAGAGCAGCAGTATGTTCTTTTCAGATTTCTGTTCTAGCAGTTGCCAGGCTGGTCCAGGCTGCACTTCTCGAGCACCCCAGAGATCGAGAGCCTAAGAAAGCAGGCCCGGGAGGGTCTCATCTCCTCCTGAAAGTTAATGGGACAGCAATGACTTTCTGCTGTGCTAAGGCCGAGATTTGGCTCAAATCCCAGAAGCTTGTGATTCTCAGATCTTCTCTCACAGTACATCCTTTTCTTCTGGCAAAGGCTCCGTGGATTGATTTAAAGTTGAGGTGCTTAGAGGGCTTATTCTCTTCTCGTTTTCTCTCGCCGTAATGAAGATGTACTGGGGTGCTCTCTCCGCGTTGGATTTCCAGCGGGGCTGAGCAGAACATTGTCGTAAGTGGCCCTTTCTCCAGCTTTGACTGAACCCAAACAGCTCAGTGATTTCAGGGGCACGGTGCTAGGCCACTCAGCCCATTCCTACCTCATCACATTTCATTATAACCACTGAGTGTAATAGCACCCAGTGATGGGCAATCTTTTGAGCTTGGTGTGTCAAACTTCGCCAAAAAAAACTGAGCATAACTCGGGTAGTGTGTCACTTTGAGGAAAAAACATTATTTCGCAAATGTTTCATCCTCGGCATGCGGCCGCGGCCGCGTGTCATCAGAAATGGCTACACGTGTCAGTGCTGACACGCGTGTCATAGGTTTGCCATCACTGACCGTGACACTGATCTGAGGTACTCTCTTAGGAAACTGAGATGGTTTCCACAGGCTAGGCATCGCTGTCTAATAAATTACTGTGGACGACAGGTTTTCCTGACGAGGTAGTCAGGACACATACTGGAATAGCCCCTCTAAACAGAACGTGGAAACCATTTGAACTCAGCAAAACAGTGTACCACCGTATTTATGATATACTAGAGGCCCGATGCATGAAATTCATGCAAGAGTAGGCCTTCCTTCCCCCGGCTGCCGGTACTGGCTTCCCTCTGGCACCCGGGACCTGGGCTTCCCTGGCAGAGGAATGCCCCCACCTGCTGCAGCCCGAGGGTCGGTGGCCTGGGCCTCCCTCTGCAGGGCGTTCATGGGGCGATGTCCAAGCCCCCGACGAATCACATCGCACCCACCTTGGCTGTTCATGGGGCGATGTCCAAGCCCCCGACGAATCACATCGCACCCACCTTGGCTGGCCTGGTGCTAGTGGGTGTCATAGTGTGGTTGTCCGGATGGTCGTTCCGCTGTTCAGCCGTTCGGTCGATTTGCATATTATGGTTTTATTGTTTAGGATATGCTTGGCATTAAGGAGGGCTGTAAGGAAATATGCAGATCGCCCTTTACGGGTGTCTCCACCCTCGAGGTGCATGCCTACATGTGAATGTTATGGACCAGGCACCCTGGTCTCCAAGCTGGTGACATGTCAGCTTCCAAGCCTCTGACTCGCACAGGCCGCTTCTAAGGCCTGGTATCCATGTTGATAATTTTGTGAACTTTTACAGAGCTGCCCCCATACTCACTAGTCTGGATTCACCCCTTGTTAGGAAAACCTATGTATATGTTAATGGAATATAGTTATTTCTCCTTCATACTAATATGTGAAATTCCCCCAAATCTGCCAGCCCACAAAACAGAAAAACTAAGGGGCTGTGCAGAGCCTTTCGTATCTTCCCCAGTTGTTTCTAAGGAAGTTTATATCTTGGACATTTACCAACTAGTAATATGTTTAACTGGTGGTTACTACGTCCTAAATTTCCCGAAACGATGACTAACAATTATGATTCACATATTCCCGGGAACCCCCTTCCCCCAACTGCCATTTGTCGGGAGCGGTGGACTGCATGTCAGTTTCTTAGGAGTTGAGGAAAATGGAACTATATAGCTTCTTATCTTGTCCTCATGCCGCCTAAAGAAAACGTTAATTTAATGGCTATTGTGTGAAACATTTCTTCCTAGCTTGACTTGGTTATTTTCTCTGCCAAGAAGTCACGTGTTATAGGTAACTTTGATTTGAGAAGTAGCTGTTTTTCGTACACTAAATTAGTTTCTTTCTTCCTTTTCCAGGAGTTTTTTATGATGCCCAGCCTGTTGTTAGGTGTAAAAGCTAACTTAGCTTAGATTTTTTTATTTTTAAATGCACCTGGTATGGTATTCAAGCTGTGACATTTCCTGTTGAAATAGCACTGCTCTGCCCTAAAGGAAAAGACCCCAAGAAAATATAACCCATTTTTTAAAAAAGGAATAAACTATTTGTCTACTTTGAAGATTTTAAAATAACTCACAATGTTTATTAGCCATTTGACTTATTAGTCAAAAATCTTAGGGAGGTGTGATGTCCGAGACTGTTCAGGTGAGTGACAGCTGGTGTGGGCCGAACCTGTGTGGTGCAGTGCAAGGTGGCCGCAGAGGAGAAAACGGCCCCCTATGTTTTGTCCTGCCTGAAAGGAGGAAGCCTGTCCAGGGGCCTGCTTGGCAACAAAACTTACGTTGATGACCTAGCAGCCACAGTGAAGGGCTGCGGCGGGCAGAATCCAGCTGGCAGGATGATGTGGTGTTGGAGGAGGAGAGTGGTCCCACAATCTGGGTTTCAGTTCCTGGTCTGTCCCTAATTCTGTGACCTTTGGAAAGTTACTAATCTTTCTGGAACAATTTTCTCCTGTATAAGCGGAGGGCAGTAGCCTGGGTAACCCTGAGAGGTTCCCTTCGCCTGGGACATTCTGTATCTGAGGATTGACAGACAACAGACTTACATGGGAAATGAAAAACGGTAAGAATAGAAGCCGAACAGGTGGAAGGGAAGCAGCTATGTGGACAGTGGTCTGGATTCTAGACCTTTTGGGCCTCACGGACCCACCAGTTGGCGACCGCTGGTCTAGAAAGCAAGTTGGACATATCCCCAGGATGAAGTCAGTTGTGTGTCTCTCTCCATAGGCAGGTGACTTTGATTTGAGAACCGAGCGCTGCCTGAGGTTAGGGGAGAGCTCTGGGGTAACTTACTGGCACCTGGAAAACACCTTTCAAGGACCTGTGATTCCCTTGCCCGGCCTGTGCTCCTGACCTTCCTCAGCACAGAGGCTTAGCTTTGTATTTGCGCCCAGTGCTGTGCTGGCTTCGATGCCTCCTCCCCCTTCACCTTCCCACCGATGCCTGGGGAGATGCTCCTGGGCCCCAGTAGGTGTTCTTTCTCATTCTGAGCCCTGTTGAGGTGCACCTCTCTGCAGAATCAGATGCATTTATTTATCTTGGCACTGTCCTAATTGAAGAATCAGATACCTTTGTATTTGTTTTTGCCAGAACTCACACATATTAATGAGCTTTCATAATCAGCAGGGTAGGTTGACACTGAAATACCAGAGTCCTTGCCAGTTTGCTACTTAGTTGCTCAGTTAACACTGAATTCTGTCACTGCTCTAGTTTCTGTGTAAGAATAGCTCCTTCTCTTTAGAATTTACTTACCAAGTGGGGGAGACCAGTGCAAATGGAAGCACCAGGAACTCAGCAATAGCAATATTAGTGATGCTCATGAAAGCAATAGACATTTTCTTTTTTAAAAAAATATATTTTATTGATTTTTTACAGAGAGGAAGAGAGAGGGATAGAGAGTTAGAAACATCGATGAGCCAAAACCGGTTTGGCTCAGTGGATAGAGCGTCGGCCTGCGGACTCAAAGGTCCCGGGTTCGATTCCGGTCAAGGGCATGTACCTTGGTTGCGGGCACATCCCCAGTAGGGGGTGTGCAGGAGGCAGCTGATGGATGTTTCTCTCTCATCGATGTTTCTAACTCTCTATCCCTCTCTCTTCCTCTCTGTAAAAAAATCAATAAAATATATATATATAAAAAAAAGGAACATCGATGAGAGAGAAACATTGATCAGCTGCCTCTTGCACACCCCCTACTGGGGATGTGCCTGCAACCAAGGTACATGCCCTTGACCGGAATCGAACCTGGGACCCTTGAGTCCGCAGGCCGACGCTCTATCCACTGAGCCAAACCGGTTTCAGCAATAGACATTTTCTGAGTGCTTACCGTGTACCAGGAATGTGCTAATAAGCACTTTACATGCACTAATTGTGTGTCACATACATACAAACCCATTAAAAATAAATGTTCAGTTTTCACAACAGCTCTGTGAGATAGGGATGATTATTGTCCACCTTCTTCAGATGAAGAAACTGAGGCCCAGAAAGGAGAGGTACACTTTAGGCATGAGTAGGATTAACTAACATCGAGAAATAGATGTTAGTGCTAGGTAAGCGCTAGGTCTGCTGTTGTGTGGATACCAGAACTAGACGGGGTTAGTTTAGGTGGGATAAAGGTGTTTAAACCCTGTTTTGCAGTAAGAAAGAGCCATTATTGTGTGATGTGGGGAACAAAAGGGCATTTCGAGCAGGAGATGATTACTCGTTAGGATAGCAGGTAAACAAGTTGGACCACAAATAGGTTTGCTCAGTTGGAGTTGCAGACTGTCCCTCTGAGTGATGGCAGCTGGGTAATCAGATTCAAATGAGTGAGGAGCTATTTTTTTAGCGGTAGTGGAGTCATCACCACCACCAGTAGTAGGTCAGCACCTTAGAAAATGACTCCAGAGTATAGACATGTTTCCAACAGAAATGTGTTAGTTTGCAAAGCAAACAAGGCGCAGGCATTAATTTCCTGCCTTCGGAGATTTCTCCTGAGTTCTCTTTGCCACATGACATGAGCTTCACACCCTGGCCTCTAGCTGTCACCATCTTTACTTCAGTTTCCATTAATTAGCCCTTAGGCGTAGGTCTGTAGTCACTCGAAGCAGCTAAGAACTTATTTGCTCCAACCCCCCTGGGCAGCGTGGGATATTCGTCTATTCCGACGCGTCTGCCTTGCCCTGGCAGCCACATTATATACTCTTTAGAGGCAGGTGCGTCTCAGGGAGGGGAGTGTAGTAGCATCTGTTGGCGAATATGCAGCAGCCGCCCTTTAAGGACTCCAGATGGTAGACATCGGGTAAGAGATTAAAACTTGGGCAAGGACTGAAAGCAAACTGGGGAGACCTGGATTTGTGGGTGCTTGGGAAAAAGACATGAAATGTATAATAGTCATATTTGTTTCAAGGGGTTTTTCCTCCAAAACTCGAAGAGGGGGGAAAAAAAACAACAACATTGGGAGGGATTTCCCCAGGCTTATCAATGGCTGGTTTGTGTGTCTAATTAAATACATAATTACTTTGTTTATAATCCTTGTTTGGAAAAGATTTATGGCAGTGCCCTAAATCCCTCAATCTATCAAACAAGAAAATCTTATGAAGTAACCAAGTTAGCAAGCTGTATGTGCCTCGTCTTAAATGTTTCTTTTTAGCGAGATGAGTATATAATCAACAAGAGAGTAATGTAGTTACATTTCTCATCTGTTTTTCCCTTTAAAAAATGTTCTTTTCCTTTAAACTTCAAATTGCTTAGCAATTTCATATGTTCTTGTTTCTGAAGAGGTTGGTGTTTGTAAAACTCTAGGGCTGATAATGGTAACTCTTGTTTTTTTTCTTTTCTTTCTTTTTTTCCCTTAAAGCCACTTCTGTTTAAGAAAAGCTTTGGAGTGCTATGAACACAACACACGGGGACAGGAGGGGCACCTCTGACCGTGGGACCCTTACCGCCTACCCAGGCCCGCGTTACCTGGTCATGCTCTGCCTTGTTGCATGGCTTCCCGGAGCTGAAGTGGTTCTGGACATTAACAAAACTCCTGCCTGTAGGAATTTGGATCTGAGCTTTGGAGAGGAAAGACTTAGTATCTTCCTCCTGCCCGCAGCCCCAGTGAAAGTCACGCATAGTGTTACTAGCATTTACCTCCTAGCTCAGTCCATCCAGCTCTCGTGTTGCCATGTGAAGTCCTCAGAACTCCATGTGGCAGTATTGACGGATGAGCAGACTTTGTAGGGTCACCCTCAGGGGCTGACAAGACTGACTCGGTGCCCCGTCCCACTGCTCCAGCCTGTGGAATACGGGCCAGCAGCTGGGGATCAGGTGGGGAGATAGTGAGGGAAAGAACAGCAAACAGGGGAGAGAGGCAGTGCACACAGTCCACTCCCCGTTGGCAAACAGTGGAAAAGAAGGGAACTTGACCCTGTGCCAGCCACCTCGGTGGGAGCATCACTGAACCCTCCCATGAAACCTTTTAATAACCCCAGGAGATGAGCATTGTTGCATTTTGTTTTACGAATGATGCAGGACAAAGGTTAAATAAGATTAACAGCTCACGTGTCGTAGAACATAGAAGGATTCTAAACCAGCTCTGTCTGACAGGAAAGGTATGCTATTTTCAAGCACCAGTGGGTTATTTTTGAGCTTCTCTTCCTCTTTCCTTCTGATGCTTGATTTTTAGTTATTTCATGGCAAATTGAATAAATCCCTGAAAGGATGTATAGGGGAAGTGGAGGTATCCGACACAAAGCTGTTATCACTTAGCCATCCTAATGAAGGTTTGTGGCTATGAGAATTTCACAGTCACCTGGGAATGTCAGAACACTGGATTTAATAACTGAGAACTAAAGCAGGGAGAGTCCTATGGAAATGTGGGTCACGAAACCAAAAATCTGAATGAGGAGTGGTGAGGAGGAATCCAGTCGACGTAGAGATTGACGGAATGTCCAGTGAGACCTGTGGGGTAGATGCGGGGCAGATGGCGCGACTGTGATGGTTTAGCTTTGCAGTGATATGGGGTTTTGATTTGGGGCACCTGTCTGATTTTAATGCTTTGCGCCATAACAGCTGGCCAGAGTGTGGCACCCATATCTAAGGGGCTTGGTGGCAAATATGGGTGCCATTGAGTGGGAGCAGATAGTGAGCTTTTCTCACGGGGTGACCAGTCTTGCCCATCTAGAAAGATTTCTGCTTAGAAGGTCACTGTACAGCAAACATGTCAGACTCAAATGCTAACATGGGCCACATGCCTCGTTTATTTGGCCCATGTTAGCCTTTGAGTTTGACATTCTTGCTTTACACCCTCTGGGGCAGCGATCGCCACCCTTTCGGACCTCACGGCGACCACTGCTCTGGAGCACTGTGATCATGATGAGGCCAGAGTTTGGACCATCTGGTATTCACAACAGAGGGAAGAAGCACGGCATGGGGTCAGAGAGACAAGAATTCAAATCTGGGCCCCATCATTTGTTAACTGTGGACCCTGGGCAAGGTGCATCCTCTGAATGATAAATGGGGATAATCGTGCCTCCTAGGACCGCCGCATATGGAACAGTCAGCACAGTGCCCGGCACACAAAAGTACCCAATCGTTGTCATTATTACCTAAGAGACTGTTATTATCTAAGAGCAGCTAAGAGCGTAGGAGGTCTTTTTTATCATGCTTGTGAAAGCTCTGGTATACCAATGAAAGGGCCCCTTAATTTAGTGAGAGAAATCCTTGAAATTTCTGCTACAGCAAAAATGCAAATTGCTACTGGATACATTTCTGGCAGACATAGAAACCATTTACATAATGAAACCTCTCTGATATTATTTCTATTAATAGCCACACTTCTAAGTATCAATCTGACCATTTTGTATTTAGACTCATTCTCTCTATGAACAGGTTCCATTTACTGCAATGCCTCCTTCATTTCTTCTGAGGAGTGTCATTATCTCTTTACGTCATATTGTGGTGTTGATGATTTAATGAACTCTTCAATTGTTAGTTTACTCCCCAAGGAGCTCATGTTTAATAATGCTCTGGTAAGCATGGTACTTAGGGAACTAGGTTCTCTGTGCCTTTGTGCACCTACATCATCGTTTGCAGCGAAGCAGTTGCTTCTGTTAGCATTTTCCTAACCGATCCCCTGTGATCAGCTCACTAAATACTTCAGCATGTTTGTTCACCCATTTGGTCTACACTGTCATCCCCTCAGGCCCTTGGATTTCTTGATCCGTGTGTGAGATGCATTGTTATGGGATCAGACTGAATCTGTAAATTGGTCTCCCCGCTTTAGCTTCACAGCTGGGTCTTGAAGAGCGCCATGGCTTGCTCCTGCTCGCCCCTGGCCCCATAGCAAGAGAGGCACCAAATGCAGAGCCGCTCAGTGCTCGTTGAATGAGGTCACGAGCAAGGACGTGAGGAAATGCCCATGGCTGGTAGGAGGGTTTCTAAGACCATCATGTCCCTGAGATTCTATCAGTGTGGACATGACTTAGGTGACAGGAAAACTTGGCAGGCACTCTCAGGAAGCATTTTGTTCTTAACTTTTATAATAGCTCATAAGTGGTCAGGATTTTCTAAAAATCGCCCTTTCCTCAAGGGGGTTATATATAAAGGCTCTAAGCAGGCAACGTTGATAAACTTTAAAAAAACTACGTTTTTATTTTAAAGACACTACTGCTTTTCTGTTTGTTTATGAAATATGATTTTACTAATTCGTACTCTCTTAATTGCCCATAAGGGAAACTCATCAGAGGCAGCTTCAAGTGGGAATTTTGATAAGAACATGAGGGTGTCTGTTGGATTTTGGGGAAGGGTGGCCGCTGGGCCTTAGGTACTAAAATCAAAACAAACAAACCCCAACCCACCAATCCACAGTGTGTCTAGGTTTGGGTCATGTAGTGTGAACAGGACTGCTCCCACCTTTGTGGATAAGGCAATTTCCAGTAAAACAGATGCCAAACAGACAGTCCAGTCTGTGTCCCTACAGAGATTGTACCCAGGGTACATGATGCTTTATCTTTACTTGTGCTGCCGTTGAAGATTGTGTAATCATTAGTGCTAATATTGCTGGGGAAAATGTTCATTAAGGTGTCTATTCTGTGGGGGTAATTTCTATTTGCAGGGCTCACTAACATTTTTTTATCAGAATGGACAGCTCTTTTCTGGTTGGAGGACACTAAACTCACACGATCGGGGAGTCGTTCATCAGTGTGTTCTGGTTCCTCCTTCATCTCGCTTTGGCTCGCTGCCCTCAGGCTGGTCCGCTCGGTGCTGGGTGGTGCAGGGATGCTGAGTTCCCGTGGGCATCGCTCTGCCATAGGAGCCTTGCTGAGGGAGGATCTTGTACTGGGGGTGATGCTGGGTGATGTTGAGGAAATGGCTCAAAAGCAGATGGGACCTGTTTGAGAAGCCTCAACATCACTGGATGTGGTGAAAGAAAAGCAGCCACACCTCACTGTCGTTCCTGTCATTTCTCAGAAGGCAGCATTGAGTTCACGCACGGGGTCACACAGTTCCAGGTCACCTGAAACTCAGAGTGTCTGTAATCCAAACTTCTGCCTTCAAAGGAGGAGACAGACCTTCCTAAAGCAGTGAGAATGGCTTGGCCAAGAAGAGGTCAGACTGGACCCAGAGATGGGCATATGGACTCCTGCGTCCATTCTAGCACTCTTTCCGTGGCTTTGCATTCTCTCTCCAAAATGATCACTTACTGGGCCATAGCTCTGTCCTTACACAGGCTTAGTATCTATAATCATCTGCTAGACAAAGTAGCACAGACCTGGTGGCTTAAACAACAGAAATTTATTTCCTCACAGTTACGGAAGCTAAAAATCCAAGTTCAAAGTGTCGGCCGGGTTGGTTTCTTCTGAGGTCTCTCTCCTTGGCTTGTAGATGGCCGTCTTCTCCCTGTGACCTCACATGATCTTCCCTCTGAGCATGTGTGTGTTCCAATCCCCCCTTCTTATAAGACACCATTTATATTAGATTAGGGCCCCACCCCAATAACTTATTTGACCTTAATCACTTCTTTAATGGCCCTATCTCAAATATGGTCACATTCCAAGGTAGTGGGAGTTAGGACTTCAGAATATAAACTGGGGGAGGGGGAGGTCACAATTCAGCTTATAACAGTATCTATAAATTGATTAATTAATTCCATAATTGATTGGTTATGGATGATATTCATTACCCCCAGTCTTTTTATTTTTTTTTTGGTAATCACAGAAGGATAATTTTTCTTTTCCATTGCTGCTGCTGCAGCCTTTTTCTTTCTTTCTTTTTTTTTTTTTTTAGAGAGAGAGTAGAAAGGGGGGAAAGAAGGAAATATTGATGTGAGAGAGACACATCTATTGGTTGCCTCCCACATGTGTCCCTACTAGGATAGGGGTCAAACCTGCAACTCAGATATGTGCTCTCGACCGGGAATCAAATCCAAGACACTTGGTGAGCAAGTTGACACTCTAACCACTGAGCAACAGCAGCCAGGGCCATTACCCAGTCTTTATTTATTTATTTTATTTTTATTTTTTTTATAGTACTGCATATGTCTTTTTCCCCATTGACCCCCACCGGCCACGCCCACACCCCAGGACAAGCCCCCACCGCCCCAGTGTCCCTGTCCATTGGTTATGCTAATATGCATGCATACAAATCCTTTGGTTGATCTCTTACCACCCTCCCTACCCCTGCCTTCTCTCTGAGGTTGGACAGTCTGTTCAGTGTTTCTTTGTCTCTGGATCTACTTTTGTTCATCAGTTTATGTTGTTCATTATATCACATATATGAGTGAGATCATGTGATATTTATCTTTCTCCAACTGGCTTATTTCACTTAGCATAATGCTCTCCAGGTCCATCCATGCTATTGCAAATGCATTACCCAGTCTTTAAATGACCATTTCAACAGGCTTTTCAGATATCCATTTTATTATAATATGCAGTCAGCTAATTTAAAATGCTAATACCATAAATGTTTCTAATTGCTTACTAGGTACCAGGCACTGTGCTAGGCACTGGGGAAAACTGCATGCCAGAATGACTCACTCCCTGCCTTTTTTGAGGTGAGAGTGTCAGGAAAGGCAGGCGTTTCCAAAAAGGAATTTATGAAACTGTCATGAAAGGGGACATACAGGTGCCATCTCTAGATCTTACAGTAAAATCACTTTTTATTCAAATCTCCCGTGGAGGCAGGCTCACAGTAGGGTCAGCGGGGGTTGTTGGAGCATGCATGTGTCTGGAATGGTGTGGTTCTGAAGATAAAGCTTCGGAAGACATCACTGTGTTCTTTCCAAATATGTAGGTTTTTTCGTGGCCAGAATGCTCACTGAGTAACTGGATTATTTATGTGTGTTCAGTGCAGCTTTTTTTTTTTTCCCCAGGGAAAGTTGTTATTTTTACCATCTAGGAGTGTTCTGAAGACTCCACTACAAATGGTTCTATGCTGAACCCCGTCCGTTTCTCTTCTGGGACCACGTCTTAGTCATATTGTGTCCCTAATGTCTGGCATAGTGCCTGGCATTTAGTAGGTCTGCAGTGAATACTTGTGAATAAAGGTGTGCTGATTGAAAAGTTGCCTGCTATGACTAGCTTTCTGCACAAGATAAGTGCCTTTCATCTCCAGAAAGATTGTGGGCTTCTGAGCAGGAACATCATGAGTCACACATTGTCTACCTGACTCAGCACCTTGTACTAGTAAATGATAGGTAATGCCATTCCTAAGTACTCTAGCCTGCAGAGGGGCCAGTCATCCCTGCATCAGGGACCATGGATGAGCCTTAAAGATGAAAAAACAGAAACAGTTTATTGCACAGACATGCATTAAAAATGTAATTTGTGCAATTTACCATTTTTGGACCTATGGACATAAATTAAAACTCATTTCTTGTCTCCGGGGTACATAGTACTCTCTTCTCTACTCCATTCTGCTGTAATCACAGCTGCCTTCATTATAGAATCATAGATGAGTGAATTAAGGTGAACTTTGAAAGAAGAAAGAGATGTAGCTCCTTTGAGCCATGTGGGAGTGGGAAAATTGTTCTAGGCATCAAGATGTCATCAAAAGAGACTGTTTTTCCATTTTCAGCAATCATTGGCAGTTTATTGTTTAACATTTTTAAAAATATCCTCTGAACCTCAGGATGTTCAAAAAGAAGTATTTCATGGTAGAGATGATGTCGCATGATAAGAGATCCCTTATTTGATTAGTGGCAGAAACAAAGGTTGAAGCTGCTGTGTGATGAGAATTTAAACATAGAGAAGTAAAAGAACTCAGGAGTTAAAGTGTGACTCAGTCCCCTTGGGCATATGGTGGTAGCATTTTCTGAATCGTGGCATATTCTGTTAGATTTAAGCCCTTGTTTTTGCAAAGTTGTTGTGTCAAGGTTGCATTGTGAGCAGCAACTTGAGACTTTCGTGATTTTTTTATCTTCTTTTCACCCACAGTATGCTGTTGTAGCGTTTGTGTGCTAAAGTTTTGGTATTGCTTATAAAAACAACAAAAAGGTGGTGCAGTGCTCGGTCAATGGTGCACAGTCTGTGACTTGATGAAAAAGAACTCTTCTCTTTGCTTGAACATGACCTGATACTGAGACAAAATATAGCCAGCCACATCTATTTTTGTGATATATATGTCTTATTGTGGTAAAATACACAAAACATAAAATTCACCATCTTAACCATTTTTTTTTCAGTGTTAGGTACATTCATATTGTTGCACAACCATCACTGCCATCCATCTCCAGAACTTTTTGCTTTGCAAAACTGAAACCCTGTACCCATTAAACAATAACTCCCTGCTCCCTCCTTTCCCCAGCCCCTGGCAATGATCATTCTACCTGCTGTCTCTGAGTGTGACTACACTAGGTACTTCATATAAGTAGAATCATCTAGTATTTGTCCGCTTGTGACCAGCTTATTTCACTTCGCTGATACACTTTTAATAACAGCTTTCCTTACATATAATTCACAAACCATAAAATTCACCCCTTTAAAATGTACAGTTCTGTGATTTTTAGTATATTCATAACTGATACATATTTGAAGAGAGTGAATTGAATACTTTTTTCTCTGTTCCCAAAAATGCACACATGCTTTTTATCTGGCAAGTCAGATATAGAAATGTCATGAAATGAAGGGAACAAAAGGTTAGGGGCAAATACCGAGATTATGTTTAATTTGGTTCATGAATTCAGATACCCAAAATATTTTTGTAAGCATGTTCACTGTAATTGAAACATCTTTATTTTGCATCCTGGCCTCGGCAGTATGTGACTATTGATTGTTGTTCTCGGGAGGGTATTGTTGCTTGCAAAGTTGATAGTGATGAGTTAGCCAGAAATGCAGCAGAACTGAAATTTCTTGAAGTCTGTATTTATTTAAAGACCAGTTTTGAAATGAGGGAGGCTAGATGATACTAGCCTTGGAGTCATTTGAGATCTAGAATTCCAGTGCCAAAAAGGATATTTTGATCTAAGTTAGAAAAATGGCATTTCATGCTTATATACTGCTGATGGGAGTGTTACTTGCTACAAACATTTAGGAAAACAGGCATTACCCAGGAAAGATGAATGTGTATATCCTTATGACTTGGCAATTTTCCTTCTAAGTTTGTCCCTTAGAAAAACCTCTGTAGATATGTACCAGAAAGCATGTATGCTGTCCATCACAACTTTACTTCTATTAATAATCATTTAAAAAATAAACTGAAACCACCCAAATGTTTATCAAAGTAGAATGGATAAACAAATGTGATATAATCATAAAATAGAATACTGTGCAACAATGAAACAATGATCTAAAATTACGCAGAGCAATATAGATAAATCTTAACAACCTGATATTAAGTCAAAAAAAGTAGGTTGCAGAAAAATTCATATAAGATGAATGATTCTGTTTATCAAATTTGAAAAAATATGCATAGTTAAAAAATAGAATTTCATCCTGAGACAGTTAAGAAAAGGCTGAAAGCCTAGAAAAGCATCTTTTAAAACTCTTTTCCCTCTGTTCTAAGGATATATGTGGAAATGAAAGCTACTGGCTATTTCTGCCATTTAAATGTGCTTATGGATTGTCTAAGAACCCTGCATAGTAACTTTTTAAAATAACACATGCACACTATTAGCAGGCTAAACACAGAAATATAGCTGGCAAAAACAACAACAAAAAACACACACCACAAATCTTCATACAGAATATTTTTATTTAAAAAACTTGCATTCTTGAAATGAATTTCTAGAGAAAAGCTTTTCTTGAATGATGTTGGATTGAAGGCTAGAACTAAAAATAGATCTATAATCCTATCTAATAAAGAGGGAATATGCTAATTGACCCTCACACCATCGCAAAGATGGTGGCACCCACAGCCAATAAGGAGGGAATATGCTAATTGACTGCCACACCCTCAAAGATGGCGGTGCCCACAGCCACAAGATGGCTGTGCCCAGTCCCCTTAGCCCCCCAGCTGCCCAGGGCCGGCCTGAGGCACAGGCAAGCCTCGATGGCGGCCGCCCAGCCGCCCAGGGCCACCCGAGGCTCAGGTAACCAGGGCTGGCCGAGGCTTTTTCTGCCGGCAGTGGCAGCAGCAGAGGTGTGATGGGGGCGTCACCTTGCCCTGATCACCAGGTTGCCTCCCGCCCTTGAGGGTTCCCAGACTGTGCGAGGGGACAGGCCGGGCTGAGGGACCCCCCCCCCCCCTCCAGTGCATGAATTTTCATGCACTGGGCCTCTAGTTTTTTTAAAATATATTTTATTGATTTTTTACAGAGAGGAAGGGAGAAGGATAGAGAGTTAGAAACATCAATGAGAGAGAAACATTGATCAGCTGCCTCCTGCACACTCCCCACTGGGGATGTGCCCGCAACCAAGGTACATGCCCTTGACTGGAATCGAACCTGGGACCTTTCAGTCCGCAGGCCAACGCTCTATCCACTGAGCCAAACCGGTTTCGGCAAGGGCCTCTAGTTTTTAATAAATGAAAATTAGGGTTCTATAAGTACTTCCTGTGTTTGGTGCTAATTTTGTCACTTTAGTTAACATGTGCTGTGCCTATTCTCATATCCCTTGTGCTCTACTTGTTCGCTCATCATTATGAGATGACTGCCACCTCATCACCATCATCATCATCACCACCATCACATCATCATCATCATCATCATCATCATCATCATCATCATCTGGGCACATGCTTTTGCAAGTGCCTGAAGTAATAACCAGTTCCTTAGGAAAACCTATTGAATGCAGTCCTATTCCTGCCTCAGGGCCTTTGCCTTACTGGTCTCTCTACTTGATTTCTTGCCCCTGCAGAGACTCATGACTCATTTCCTCTCTTGATTCAGGCTTCTGCTTAAGTTTCACCTTAACTGAGAGTTAACGCTATAACAACATTCCCATCACTTTCCACCCCTGTAACTGTTTACCTTTTCAATACTGCACTTACATATATTTGTTTGTCTCTCTTCTTCCACTAAAGTCTAAGAGACTTGACACCCATAGAAGTGGAGGTCCTGTCTTCTCTTGCTCTTGTATCTCAGCATTTGGCACTGGGCCAGGCACATCTAGAAGTTCTATAATTACACATTGAGTAAATGAATGACTGAATCATCCTAGTAACTCTTTGAACTAGATATTATTATTACCATTCTACAGATTGAAAAAAAAAAATGAAGACTGAGATAGCTTAAACTACATGCCCATATTCACAGAGCTGGGGAATTCAAAGCACGAGTGCCTGGCCCCAAAGCCCCTTCTAACTGCTCCGCTTTTCTGCTTTTTATCTGTCACTGATTCTGATGTGATTTTTTTTTTTTTTTATTGCGGAGAACATCTTTTCTTCTTTTTAATGATGCAATCAATTGTTCAATTCCATGAATGCACCTTTATAACAAATAATTTAGTCCGCTTTCAGGACTATTTTATTTTGCATATGCAAAGATTTCCCCCACATTTCAGATTCAGTGATTCCTCCCCCCCCCTTTTTTTTTGCCATATTGTCTTCTGTAGTTAACATCCTGCACTGTGTTTAGTGAGGTTGTCTAGGCTTGAAGACACAGCGCGTGTGTGAGAGCAGTGGAGTAGACTTCCACTGGGAAGGATTTATAGATAACCCACTGAGCTGAGTTATCACCTAAAGGCATGTGTCATTAGACCGTTTTGGATGGCATTTTATGACCTTGTCCTGGACATGTACTGCCTTGAAATCTGTACTCATTTGTCACTTTCTGCACTGCTGGGTTTACTGAAATAACATGGATCTGGGAAGTGAAATAAATATTATGGATCCCTGGAATGCTTTAGTTATTATTTTATTTTTCTCTGTCTTGTTTTGGAATACAGGAGCTAGCTTTTTTTTTTTTTTTGTAATTCTTTATTGTTGAAAGTATTATAAATGTCCTTCCTCCCCCCTACCCCCACCTCACATTGACCCTCTCCAGCCTGCTCCCACCCCTCCCAGGCCTTCACTACCCTATTGTCTGTGTCTATGGATTATGCATATATGCATACAAGGTCTTTAGTTGATTATCTCCCACCCACCCAGCCTCCCCCACCTTCCCTCTGAGATTCCTCGCTCTCTCCCATGCTTCTGTATCTCTGGATCCACTCCCTTCATCAGTGTATTTTGTTACTTAAATTCCACGTATGAGTGAGAGCATGTGATACTTGTCTTTCTCTGACTGACTTCTTTCACTTAGCATGGAGGGACCTGGAGAGTATCATGCTGTCTCAAAGGGTAAGAGATTCTTCTTTTTTTTACTGTTGCATAGTATTCCATGGTAAAAATGTACCACAGCTTTTTTATCCATTCATCTACTGATGGGCACTTGGTCTATTTCCAGACCTTAACTATTGTAAATTGTGCTGCTATGAACATAGGGGTGCATACATTCTTTCTGGTTGGTGCTTTGGGTTTCTTAGGATATATTCGTAGGAGTGGGATCACTGGGTCCAATGGCAGTTCCATATTTAATTTTTTGATGAAACTCCATACTGTTTTCCATAATGGCTGCACTAGTCTGCATTCCCACAGCAGTGCATGAGGGTTCCTTTTTCTCCACATCCTCTCCAGCACTTGTCGTTTGTTGATTTGTTGATTTGTTGATGATTGCCAGTCTGACAGGTGTGAGGTGATAATTCATTGTCATTTTAATTTGCATCTCTCTGATGATCAGTGACTTTGAGCATTTTTTCATATGTCCCTTGGTCATCTGTATGTCCTCTTAGAGAAGTGTCTATTTATATCTTTTGACCATTTTTTAATTTGTCTTCCTTTTGTTAAGTTGTATGAGTTCCTTATATAGTTTGGATATTAACCCTTTATCAGATGTATCATTGCTAAATATGTTCTCCCATACAGGGCTCCCTTTTTGTTTTGTTGATGGTTTCTTTTGCTGTGCAGGAGCTTTTTATTTTGATGTAGTCCCATTGTTTATTTTCTCCTTAATTTCCTTCGCCCTAGGAGATGTATCTGTAAACATATTGCTATGAGAGATGTCTGAGATTTTGCTGCCTATGGTTTCTTCTAGGATTTTTATGGTTTCCCAACTTACATTTTAGTCTTTTATCCATTTTGAGTTTATTCTTGTGTAGGGTGTAAGTTGGTGGTCTAGTTTCACTTTTTTGCATGTATCTGTCCAATTTCCCCAACACCATTTATTGAAGAGACTGTCTTGACTCGATTGTATGCTCTTGCCTCCTTTGTCAAATATTAATTGAGCTTAACGGTTTGGGTCAATTTCTGGATTCTCCTTTCTGTTCCATTGATCTATATGCCTGTTATTATGCCTGTACCAGGCTGTTTTTATTACAGTGGCTTTGTAGTATAACTTGACATCTGGCATTGTGATTCCTCCAACTTTGTTTTTCTTTCTCAAGATTGCTGCAGCTATTTGGGGTCTTTTTGGGTTCCATGTAAGTTTTTGGAGAACTTGTTCTAGATCTGTGAAGTATGCTGTTGTTATTTTAATAGGGATTGCATGGAATTTGTAGATTGCCTTGGGTAGAATGGACATTTTAATGATGTTTTTATTAATTTTATTAATTTATTAATGACATTATTATTTATTGGGTAGATCTGCTATGCCTCTTGATCTCTAGTGCAGGACAGTGCCAAATGCTGTTTTTTTCTGATTAGATCAGACAAAGACTCAAAGCCTCCAGAGACAGCCTCTGATTATAGAATGACAGGATTCCTCTTGAATTGACCTCAGGCAATCATCCTCAGGTGTGGGGAGAGGTTTTTTTTTTTTTTTCAATAGGGTGGTATAATTGCTTCTGCCTGGAGGCTAATTGTTACTCAGTTTTTTAATGGGTCCAGAAACCCCACATCATGGAGCAAGGTGTTTTCCAGTAGGGTGGGTCAACTGTCTTCCCCCCCCCCCCTCCCCGAGGCAAGGCTGCCTTTATAGCAATTGTCTGCGTGAAAAAGATGACCTCTGCAGCCTGAGGGAATGACTAACCACAGAAAGTGGGATGTCACCTTCTGAGCTCTAACCCTAGAGCCCTCAATCCTGGCTTCTGCTCACAGAGCTCCAGTCCACTGGGCATAAGGTGTGCGGCTCCCGAGGGAATTTTATGCATTGGCCCTTTAAGAAGGTGCCTGAATTTCCAGCAGTCTCTCCCTGGCCAATAGCAACCCCACTGCTTTTCACAGCCAGATACTGTATGGGTACCCTTCTCAGTTCTAGTGCTCTCTGCTGGGGGACTCTGCTTGGGGATTAGACCCCAGAGTTCTCAGTGGCAACCCCCCACAGCTGAGATACCTCTCTGGAACTTCAGTTGCTGTCTGTGGGAGCCTGGCCAGTCCTTTTGTGCCTCCAGCCCTCCTACCATACTCTATGCAGTCTCCCCTTTCTGTCCTCAGTTATCAGGGTTTAATCCAGTGAGTCTTCCATTGATTATTCAGGGAGTTTTTCGGTATTCTAGTTGTAATTCCAGTTTGGTCCTGGGAGCATGTTCGTGCAGTATCCACTTACTCTGCCACCATTTTTAATCTCTGGAGCTAGCTTTGAAGTTAAGTATAAAACAACTAATGCTAGAAGCTGAGGCTGTCACCATTTTTAACACCTTAAGCGCCCAGCCTTAACGGATGTCTTCTGGATGGAAAGTATAGTGTCAGTCACCGGTGATACACTTGGCGCTTAACATGTTAATAGAACCTGAGATAGTGTTGGGGCCCCAAAGAGTTCTCATTTGGTGAGGAGAGGGTGATCTTGCAGGAATTCATGCACGGCTGGTGAGTGAAGTGTTTGGGGTCTAGAACCTGGGACCTCCTTTCTGGGCTCCTTCCTCTCCACTGCCTTTTCCTCCGCACTTTGCTCGCCCAGCTGTAAAGCCATACATGCCATGGAAGTTATAAGCCTTTTCTTGGACCACGTGGTGGCCAACTCATTATCAGCAGCCTCTGTTCTACTAGATCATCTGGCTTCTTTATTAAAGCCTCCTCTGTTTACCATGGTGGCCTGTTGGCAGATCTCAAATGATCTTTATTATGACTGTATATTAACTACTAGAGGCCCGGTGCATGAAAATTCGTGCACTTGGGGTAGGGGGTCCCTCAGCCTGGCCTGCACCCTCTCTCAGTCCTGGAGCCCTCAGGGGATGTCCCACTGATGGCTTAGTCTGGGCTCCCTCTGTGGGAGGCAACTGGCGGGCCAATCTGGAGAGGTGCCAGCAGTAAGCAGCTGGCCCCGCCCCCCCTGATCACCCCTCCACTGCTGCTGATCGCCACTGCCCCCGATTGCTGTCCCCTCCCACTGCCCACTGACATGTGCCTTGGCTGGCCTGGTGCCACCTGCTCAATGGCCCCACCTTCCGCCGACTGGTCGTTCCGCCGTTTGGATGATTTGCACATTACGCTTTTATTATATAGGATTGTCCAAACTTCTCAGGAGCTTAGGACCTCTTGGGGTGTGCGTGTGTGTGTGTATCTGTATGTGTGGGAGGATGCTGGTGGGAGAGAATGAAAGAATAAGAGAGAGAGAACAAAGGGGATGAATACGAATATTTTAACATTTTAGATCTACAATCTTTGAAAACTTCTACTTTCCCTCTGGCATAGGAATAAGCCCAAAGTTTCTTCTATTGTGAAAAGTTGTTTCGAGAGGATATTGTTTTAAAGTCAAAATGATACTAATATTTATTGAGCTCTTACTATTGAGCTCAGATATTGTACTAAATGCTTTAAATACATTCTAAAAGTCAATTGTCACATCAATCCAATGAGGTATTTATTGTTATTAGTCCCATTTCATGGATGGGGATGTTGAGGCTCAGAGAGGATAAGCAGTTTGTCCAGGCTTGCAGAGCTTAAAGTGACAGATTTATAACTTGGATCTAAGCAGTCGAATTCCAGAGCCTGCTTCATCTATTGTCTAATTTTTATCTGATAAGGGAAATGGTGTATGTACATTTAGAGAACTGGAAATACAGAATAGAATGAAGGGCAAATGCAGGAACATTGTTAGTATTTCTAGTTGTATACTTTTTTAACTGTGATTATACTGATTGTCCTGTTTGTGAGCTGCCTTTATCGCTGATCCATATATTGTGACATGTTGCTATGTCATTTCCAGTCCCACATAGCATGATTTTATTGCCTATATGCTTTTCCATCTCTTATCTATACTGATAAAAGGGTAATATGCTAATTAGACCAGGACGGTGGTCAGCAAACTGAGGCTCGCGAGCCACATGTGGCTCTTTGGCCCCTTGAGTGTGGCTCTTCCACAAAATACCACCGCCTGGGCAAGTCTATTTTGAAGAAGTGGTGTTAGAAGAAGTTTAACCCTTTGCACTCGCTTGCTTTTTTCTCGATTACTTTATTCTAATGCTAACCGTGTCGAGTCACACTCGACATCCGAGTGCAAAAGGTTAAATTTAAAAAATGTGGCTCTCAAAAGAAATTTCAATCGTTGTACTGTTGATATTTGGCTCTGTCGACTAATGAGTTTGCTGACCACTGGACCAGGAGACCTTCCAGA
The DNA here is from genome assembly GCF_027574615.1 of Eptesicus fuscus. Lineage (NCBI taxonomy): Eukaryota > Metazoa > Chordata > Mammalia > Chiroptera > Vespertilionidae > Eptesicus > Eptesicus fuscus. The sequence continues at coordinate 79,373,516 of NC_072481.1, forward strand.
CGTCCTTCCAGAAAAAGCCATGGTGGCGGGGCCGAGGCAGAGGCGGTTAGGGGTGATCAGGCCAGCAGGGGAGGGCAGTTGGGGGCGATCTGGCCAGTGGGGGGGCAGTTGTGGGCGATCAGCCAGCAGTTGGGGGCAGTTGAGGGTGAGCAGGCCGGCGGGGAGAGCAGGCCAGCAGGGGGCGCAGTTGTGGGAGAACAAACCAGCAGGGAGGGACAGTTGTGGGAGATCAGGCCAGCAGGTGGGGGCAGTTGGGGGCAAGCAGGCTGGCAGGGGGGCAGTAGGGAGTGAGGCTGGTGGGTGGGGCCAGTAGGTGGCAAGCAGGCTGGCAGGGGGGCAGCTGGGGGTGAGCAAGCCAGCAGGGGGTGCATTTGGGGGTGAGAAGGCCAGCAGGGGGGGCAGTTGGGGGCAATCAGGCCGGTAGGGGGGCAGTTGGGGGCAATCAGGCTAGCAGGCAGAGTGGTTAGCGGCGATCAGGCAGGCAGGCAGGCAGGCAGGTGAGCAATTAGGAGCCAGCAGTCCTGGATTGTGAGAGGGATGTCCAACTGCTGGTTTAGGCCCGATCCCTGCAGTCGGACATCCCCTGAGGGGTCCCAGATTGGAGAGCATGCAGGCCAGGCTGAGGGATAACCCCCCTCTGTGCATGAATTTCGTGCACTGGGCCACCAGTCTATATAATAAAAGCCTAAGCGACTGTTACGGCAGAAAGATGGGAACGACCAGTCGCTGTGATGCACATTGACCACCAGGGGGAAGACACTCAATGCAGGGGATGTCCCCTGGTGGACAGTGCACTCCCTCAAGGGGAGTGCCGCTAATCCAAAAGCTGGGCTCACGACTGGTGAGCACAGCTACCACAGAGGGAACCTCTCCCGACTCCGCAGCAGCACTACCAAGCAGCGGCAGCAGGTGCAACTAGCTAGCTGGGGTGAGTGTGAGCAGTGCAGTGCCCAGCCCTGATTTGGGGTTTCCCCTGGCCACCTGTTGCTTGGTGCATGCTACATCCCCCAAGGGGTCCTGGACTGCAAGAGGGATGGCACTTCTGGCTTAGGCCCAATCCTGGTGCGGTTCTCTGTAGAAGGCAGTCAGCCTGAACAATTCAGTGACTCAGGGAATCAGGGAAGCGCAGTGAACTCAGGGTGAGCCTGCCTCTGCACTTAACTCACCCACTTAATGGGGTTCGCAGGACAAACCATGGTGGCCCAGCCGGAACACGTGCAGCAGTTGCTGAATCTCAAGCAGCAGGCCGTGCAGCAGCAGAAGGCCATCCAGCCACAAATTGGCAGGCGGACATCCCTCGAGGGGTCCCAACTGTGAGAGGGTGCAGGCCAGGCTGAGGGACCCTACCAGTGCATGAATTTCATGCACCGGGCTTCTAGTCCTATATAATAAAAGCCTAATATGCAAATCGACCGAATGGTGGAACGACCGGTGGAAATGACTGGTTGCTATGACGCATACTGACCACCAGGGGGCAGACGCTCAACACAGGAACTGCCCCCAGCCCACAGGCCCCAGGCCAGCCAAGGTGGGTGCCAGCAGGGGGCCCCGATCTCCCTGTCCACCATGGGTCGGGCCTAAACCTGCAGCCAGACATTCCCTGAGGGTGCAGGCCGGGCTGAGGGACCCCTCTGCCCACCCCGTGCAAGAATTTCATACACCGGGCCTCTAGTAGATACTATCCTATATAATAAAGAGGTAATATGCAAATTGACCCTCACACCTTCGTGTCACAAGAGGACCGCCCCACGTTGTCACAAGATGGCCGCCTCCATGTCATCACAAGATGGCTGCCCACATGTCGTCACAAGATAGATGGCAAGGGAGGGGAGTCGGGGGGGACCAGGCCTGCAGGGGAGGGCAGTTGGGGGTGATTGGGCCGACAGGGGAGCAGTTAGGTGTCAATCAGGCCAGCAGGGGAATGGTTAGGGGGCTATCAGGCTGGCAGGCAGAGTGGTTAGGGGCAATCAGGCAGTCAGTCAGGCAAGTGGTTAGGAGCCAGCAGCCCCGAATTGTGAGAAGGATGTCCAACTGCCAGTTCAGGCCTAAACTGGCAGTTGACATCCCCCGAGGGGTCCCAGATTGGAGAGGGTGTAGGCTGGGCTGAGGGACATCTCCCCCCCTCCCCCAAAGCATGATTTTCGTGCACTGGGGCTCTAGTAATTCACATAAGTAATATGTGTCAAACATTTAATTCTCTTGATTTTTTCTATTATTAGTAATGCTGTGCTGGATTTCCTTGCATATGAATCTTTTTTGAATATATCCAATTGTTTCCTTATGATAAATTTCTAGAACCAGAAATGTTGGCTCAAATAATAAGAGATATTTGATAGGTATTATTAAAGTACTGTATTTTAGTACTCACCAACCATGAGAAAGAATGTCCATGCTTCTGCACTCTTGCATAATACTAAGTACTGGAATTAAAAGACAGAAATACACAAATGCTTTGACAGTTTGATGAGTTAAAAATTATATCTTATTTTAAATTTTTGGGTGGGGAATGTGGTTTTAAGAGGGGTTGGACATTTTTTTTCTGTTTTTCTTTAATTTTTTAAAAATATTTATTTTAAAATTAGCTATATGTGCTGATTTTTGTTTTGGAACATATGTCTTTCACTCATAATTTTTATATGTTCATTTTGAATTAAAGATATTGACTATCATTTTATTAATGAGCCCTAGCCAGTGTGGCTCAGTTGGTTGGCATTGTCCCATGTAACAAGAGGCCACTGGTTAGATTCCTGGTCAGAGCACATGCCCAGGTTGCTTGTTCAATCCCCAGTAAGGGGTGTGCAGGAGGCAGCCAGTTCATGTTTCTCTTTCACATCTAGGTCTCTCTCTCTAAAATCAATATAAGATAAAACATATTAAAAACATTAATGACATATAAATATATATATTTACTTTTATACCTAGAAAAGTCTTCCCATTCACTAGGATGAGACAAATCTAGGCTCATTTTTCACTTCTTTTATTATCTCATAGTTTATATTTAGAATTTATTTTGTTATATGATCTTAGGCATGAGACTCAAATAAACTTGCCAAATGGTACATTAGTTGTTCTCATATCATTTATTTAATACTTTTTTCTCTCATCAACCTTTATCATGTACTAAATACTTTTATGAATATGGGTATACTTCTGAACTTTATATTTTGTTCTCTTGATCTTTGTGGTTTTGCATTTTAGTTTAGGTTCTACAGTTTTAATAGTTCTTAACATAAATAATCTTGGATACTTCCATATAATTTTCTTTTTTCAAAATTTCTTAGCACTGTTTAGCCTATTCATTTATTCTTTCATGTGAATGTAGACTAATTTTGTCAGATTTTAAAACATATCTTTAAAATAAATTTTAATTGTCATAGATCACATACCATTATGTAGAGAATTAATTCATTACACTCTTGTTACTTTTGATTAATGTACGTAGTCTTATTCAAGACCTCCATTGTCCTTTAGTAAATAAAGCATTGCTGATTTTCATAGTATTTTTGTAGTTCTTGCTAAGTTTTCCTTAGAGATTTTGCAACATTGGTTATAATTGTGATTTGATCTTTTTCTTTATATTTTCAGCTTATTGCTGGTTTATGGAAAAACCATATACATATGTGTTCCTAAATAAGCAATAATAGCATTTCTAATAATGAAAATAATGTGTCCTATATTTTAATGTTTTTAACTTTCATGTCTTCCAGAACATCCCAATGCTATGTTAAATAATAATGGTGCAGCAGGTATACTTGACCTCATTCCTGAATTTAATTATTAACTCTTGTTTTTAACTTTTAATATGATGTTGGCTACTGGTTTGTGGCACATATCCTTTACTGTGGCAAATAACTAGTATTCTAATTTTCAGGACCCCTTCCTACAGAATTTTTTATAAAATGTCTTTTTAGCATCTTTAATAATTATTATTTTTTCTATTGAATAAATAGTGCTATGGATTGATAATGTAATGTATGTATTATGTCCATTTCTGAAAGATTTGAAATTTCCTGTCCCCCAATTTTTTGACTCAAGTTTATTTTTGTTGTTTTGTTATTAAAGTCCTCCCCCATACACAAAATATTTTTCTCCAGTAATTTTTACTTCTTAAATTAATATTACAGATTTTTATATTTCTAGAAAATTTGTTATTTCTGTATTTTTAAATTTTATTAACATAGTCAAATATTATATATTCATAAAATTAAAAATCTCCTTAATATTTTTCATTTTATCGTCTCATTTTTACTTTGTTTAATTGTTCTTTCTTTGGAACATCAGATTAGCCATCAGTAAATCTATTTTATTTTTGGATATTTTTAAGGGCCATCTTTTGAATTCTTTTGTATTTAAAATTTTTAATTTGTTTCTGTCATTGTTTTTGTGTCCTCTACCTTCATTTTGCTTTCCCTGGGTTTATTTCCCTTTTCTAATTTCTTGAGTTTAATTCTTTAAAAATTTTTTTCTTAATATATTTTTAATAAACAAACCTGAGCTTCATTTTATTTTTTAAATACATTTTTATTGATTTCAGAGAGGAAGGGAGAGGAAGAGAGAGAGAGAAACTTCAGTGATGAGAGAGAATCATTGATTGGCTGCCTTCTGTGAGCCCCCTACTGGGAATTGAGCCCACAACCCTGGCATGTGCCCTTGACCTGAACCGAGATGCTCTTGAGCCAAGTGGACTAGGGCTAAAGTTTTCTAAACGATGAAAATATTTAAGGTGTTTGCCTCTGAGTGTTGGATCCCTACATTTGATACATAATGTTCTTCTTATCTTTGTTTCAATCTGCAATTGTATAACTTAGTATCTCTTAGACTTCATACCTATTTAAAAGAATGTTTTAAAGTGTATACGCTTATTTTAATTGTTCATGCTTTAGTTTATTAATGTGGAGTTTTATTGCACTCTGGTCACAGAAGACGGAGAGGGAGTCAGGTTTCTTTGATGTCCCAATACATGATTAGTCTTTGTTAATGTCCCATGAGCCTCAGTATGGAAATGTGTGCTGTAATTATCAGCTTTATCTAGTCCTCAGATCAGCATTATTTATTATTTTACCCTACTTCTCAATATCCTTATTAAGTTTTTATCTGCTTATTTTTTTCAAGGACTAAAAGCAGTAAGAGACTTCAACACTATTGCATGTCTCTCCTATCAGCTTATTTTCCTATATTCATTTCTCTGCTGTATTATCTTGACAATACAATTTTAACTGTTCTTTGAAATGTACTCTTTGTCAGTAAAAATGGCATTTCTGTTTAATACTTTAAAATTTTCATTTTGATTTTATATGAACATTATAACTCTCGCTTTTTTTTATTGTCTAAAGTTTTACATGTCTCCTTTCCCCCAGTTGACCCCCCCCTCGCATCCCAGCCATTCCCACCCCGGGCAAGCCTCCACTGCCCCAGTGTCTGTGCCCATTTGTTATGCTAATATGCATGCATACAAGTCCTTTGGTTGCTCTCTAACCCCCACCTCCCCTACCATTTGTCTCTGGATCTATTCTTATTCATCAAATTATGTTGATCATTATATCCCACATATGAGTGAGATCATGTGATATTTATCTTTCTCTGACTGGCTTGTTTTGTTTAGCATAATGCTCTCCAGTGCCATCCATGCTGTTGCAAATGGTAAAAGTTCCTTCTTTTTTATAGCAGCATAGTATTCCATTGTGTAGATATACCACAGTTTTCTAATCCATTCATCTGCTGATGGGCACTTAGGCTGTTTCCCAAATCTTAGCTATTGTAAATTGTCCTGCTATGAACATAGGGGTGCATATATCCTTTCTGATTGGTGTTTCTGGTTTCTTGGGATATAGTCGTAGAAGTGGGATTACTGGGTCAAATGGGAGTTCCATTTTTAACATTTTGAGGAAACTCCATACTGTCTTCCACAGTGGCTGCACCAGTCTGCATTCCCACCAGCAGTGCATGAGGGTTCCTTTTTCTCCGCATCATCGCCAGCACTTGTCGTTTGTTGATGATAGCCATTCTGAAAGGTGTGAGATGGTACCTCATTGTTGTTTTGATTTGCATCTCTCAGATGATTAGTGACTTTGAGCATGTTTTCATATGTCTCTTGGCTTTCTGAATGTCCTCTTTTGAAAAGTGTCTATTTAGCTCCTTTGCCCATTTTTTGATTGGGTTGTTCATCTTCCTTTTGTTAAGTTGTATGAGTTCTCTGTAAATTTTGGAGATTAAACCCTTATCAGAAATATCATCGGCAAATATGTTCTCCCATGCAGTGGGCTTTCTTGTTGTTTGTTGATGGTTTCTTTTGCTGTGCAGAAGCTTTTTATTTTGATGGAGTCCCATTTGTTTATTGTCTCCTTAGTCTCCATTGCCCTAGGAGCTGTGTCTGTAAAGATATTGCTAAGACATATGTCTGCTATTTTGCTGCCTATGGAGTCTTGTAGGATTTGTATGGTTTCCCGTCTTACAATTCAAGTCCTTTCATTGCTAATTTTGATAACTCTCGCTTTTTAATGGGCAGTTTTCTGGTATTCCTTGCCCCAATCCTTTTTCTTTTTACTTTTATGGGTTTCTCGCAGATAGCATGGAGGTCATTCTTAATTTATGACTCTACCTGAGACTTTTTTGCTTCTGAAAAGAGAATTAACCTTTTGCACTCAGATGTCGAGTGTGACTCGACACGGTTAGCATCGGTAGCAGCTCGTATGTCGAGCCACACTCGACACGTAGTTTCACCGCAGGGGGAAGGGGGGTTTTTGTCTATTTTTCCAGTATCTTTTCTTGTTTTCATTAGCATGAAAGGACAAGTAAAATGTAAATGCTGTCTCAACTGATGCCAAAAAAGAAAAAATGAAAAACCGATAACGCATGTGAAATTTATTAGGAAACTAGTACATGATCTTGTTGGAGAATTCAGAGATGGTACACTAACTTCCAGGGGTAGATTATTATCCACTAACTTAGAGCAATGTTTAGATGGAAAGCTCCATATAATCACACCTCACCCTAACAAAAAACACAAAGATTGTGTTGTTTGTTCTAACAGAAAAATCAAAGGAGGAAGAGGAGAGACGATTTATATTTGCAAAACATGTGAATGTAAACCAGGTCTTCTTGTGGGTGAATGTTTCAAAAAATATCACACCATGAAAAATTATAGAGATTAAAATTACTCTTTGAATGTATCAATAATTTGAAATATAAAAAAATCCAAATAAATAAGTTTGTATGAAAAGAAACTCCAGTTTTTTATTCTACTGTCACGCTTTGTAAAATCTGGGGTATTTAAAAAATTATATCCTGAGTAGAATAAAGGAATTGAGAAAAAAGCAAGCGAGTGCAAAGGGTTAATACCTAACTGCAGTGTTCAAATACTTGTTCTAATTTCTGTCATCTTTTTATTCTTTTTCCTTTTATTATTCCTTGATGCTTCCACCATTTTCCATTTTGTGTGATATGATTTATTCTTTAACAATTTTCAAGTTTTACAATTTTGAGTTTAATATTCTAGTTTTCTTAAATTTGAAATAAAATATGCATATATTTCTGTACAAACAGTGTCAAGAAGCTTACTGACCCTACCTCCTCCTTGTGTAGGGTGAAATCAATAAATTTTTATACTCCTTTGGGATTCTTTTTCTCTTTTAAATGATGGGCATACAGCTATTTTGGTCCAGTTATTACATCCTATCTAATAATAGACAAATATGCAAATTGACCATACCTCTGACACACCCACAAGCCACACCCACAAGCCACGCCCACCATTCGATCAGAGCGAGTATGCAAATTAACCCAAACCAAGATGGCTACAGCCACAGAGAGCAAGGTTTCCCAGGCAACAGAGGGAAACAAGCTTTCTGCCAGCCGTTGCAGGCCTAAGCCTCCACTCAAGCTACAATGTTTCAATTATAGAAGGTAAACAAATTCAAATAAATGGTGGCAGAATGGAGCTTGAGAGAGCAGGCCAGGGTTGCCGCCGGCAACAGGGGAAGCAAAGCTTTCCGCACACCCTGGCTGGGCCCACCCGCTTAAGGCAACAAAGTTTCAATTATAACCCCAACACAAATGGCTGCGGGCCTCGGAGGGAGCCCCAGGCTTGGCTCTGCTCCAGGCTACAAAGTTTCAATTGTAGAAGGAAAATAAATTCCAGATACCAGGGCCTCCATTTGCATTGCCAGGGGGCGTGGCCCGCCTGCAAACCACCACAGGCCCTTCGCTCAGGCCGCCCCACGCCCCAAGGGAACCCCACCCTGATCAGGGACACCCTTCAGGGCAAACCAGCTGGCCCCCTCCCCTGTACCAGGCCTCTATCCTATCTAATAAAAGAGTACTATGCAGATTGATCATCACTGCAACACACAATATAGCTGTCCCCATGTGGTCAAAGATCCTGCCCCCATGTGGACACAAGATGGCCACCACAAGATGGCCAGCAGGAGATGGCAGTTGGGAGGCACCCGGCCTGCAAGGGAGGGCAGTTGAGAAGGACCAGGCCTGCAAGGGAGGGCAGTTGGAGGTGATCAACCCTGTAGGAGAGGGCAGTTAGGGGTGACCAGGCCGGCAGAGGAGGGAAGTTGGGGGCAAACAGGCTGGCAGCGGAGTGGTTAGGGGGTGATCAGGCTGGCAGACAGAAGCGGAAGGCAGGCAGGCAAGCAGTTGGGAGCCAGCGGTCCTGGATTGTGAGAGGGATGTCCGACTGCCCGTTTAGGCCCGATCCCATGTGGGTCCCAGATTGGAGAGGGTACAGGCTGGGCTGAGGGACAACCCCCCTCCGTGCATGAATTTCGTGCACCGGGCCTCTAGTTTTTAATATTATGCAAATTTTCCTATATTCTGTTTTCTAACTAGTTGTTTATGTTCTGATTACATATTATAAACTACTTCAAAGCACATCAACCCTTTACTCTTTATTTGTTGTTGTTTCTTCACCTGAATATATTTTTCCATTGATTTTTAGAGAGAGTGGAAGGGAGAGGGAGAGACAGAGAGAGAGAAACATCTATGTGAGAGAGACACATCGCTTGGTTGCCTTCTGCTTGCACCGCAACCAGGGCTGGAGATTGAGCCTGCAACCTTGATACCTGCCCTTGATTGGAATAGAATCTGAAACGTTTTTAGTCTGCCAGCTATTGCTCTATCCACCAAGCCAAACAGGCTAAGGCACACCTTATTACTTAAAATAATTTTTTTGGTTGACAACAGAACTTCAAAAATGTTTTTATGAAGTAGATTTTCTTATTGATTTTTTGTGTGCAAGAATGCCTTTTTCATTTTTAGCTCGTATACCACAGTAGAAAACTTGATTAGTTTAGAATTATTGTATCAAACTCTTCGCCATCAGAGCTGTAGTTTTATTGCTTTATTTCTTCTGCTGTCAAATGCCAGCCTGATTTTTCTCTCATCTTATTGCTCTGGGCACCTGTCTTTTTTCCTTCCTCATTTGATGCTGAGGATTTTCTTACTTTGACCTCAATATTCAGCTTTCACCAGGAGGTAAATAGATGACAGTTTTCATTAATTTAAGAGTGTGTGTGTGTGTGTGTGTGTGTGTGTGTGTGTGTGTATGTATGCCAATTTTCATTAATTCTTTTCTTGTACAGAGTGAGCTTTATTTTCTTTTCTGGCCTGGGAATTGGGTATTTCTTCAGTTCAGAAAAGTTTTCTTACATGATATCTTTAATAATTGCTTCTCTGGTATGTGTCCTGATTACTTCAGGAATCACAAATAGCTTGGCTTCCTATAATAGACACATCTATTATAATGTGTCTTCTTGCTTTCCGTGTTGATATATTTTTTTAAGTTCTTCACATCACTGATTTGATTTTACAGAGTATTGTCTTTCCTTTTCTTTGGTCCTTATGTAGCTTCCAATTGTATTTTTAAAAAATTATAATTGAAAAATTCCTAGTGTTTTGTTTTGCAACTCAGTCAGTTTCTGGTTTCATTCACTTGTCATACCTTATCTTTCATGTCTTGTTTCAGAGTCAGGATCTATTCTTTTTTCTTCTTGCAGGCAAAGCCATATCTTACCTAAAACTTATTTCTATTTCCAGTAGTAAATATTTTTCAAAATTGTATTCTTCTTTCATTTCTTGGATGTTTTTTGTTGTTATGCCACCAAGTCACCAATGTTGCCTATTTTTAGTTCACTCGTCATTTAATGGTGAAAGTTGTAGCCTGGCCTGGAATTTGTTTTCAAATGGTTCCTGTACTGTCTGGAAAAGATTCGATTCCTTCTCTTAGTCTGAAGCTAAAAGCTTGGTTCTTAAAAATCTAGCAAGCCAGGTATGTGTCCCACCAGCCAGCTGTATAGCCTGGGAGGGAGCTGGTGCATGGGCAGTGTCTGTTGGGCTTCTCTGTGTAGTTTCTGCTTTGTGTTGGGTGAAGCCACTGTCCATGTGACCATCTTCTGATCCTGGATTTCTCCCTCACCTAGCTTCACTCCACACCCCCAAGCCTGTAATGGTGACTGAATTCTTCTGGTGTCAGAACCCTGTGATGTAGGGAGACCTCACAGCGACAAAACCTCAGACATGGAGGGCACATGCTTGGTTCTCCTGTCCTTAATGCCTTCTGTCTCTTGACCAGCCCTCACCTGCAGCTTTCACTCCCCCAGTTTAGGACGATTACTTACTAATTTTACCTCAGCATCTCTTCTCGAGATGCTGCACCATTTTGTGGGAGAATCACGAGGGATAACTCTGGGTCAGCCTTTTATGTTCTGCTTCCTACGGTCTACCTGGCAAAAATGTGTTCATGGTGATGGCACATGTCTGTTGCCCTCTGTTTCCCAGCACTGGTCCACATTTCCCCCTATAACATTCTTCTGGCCCTGACTGGTTTGGCTCTATAGATAGAGCATCAGCCTACTGACTGAAGGGTCCCGGGTTTGATTATGGTCAAGGGCACATACCTCGGTTGCAGGTTCCTCCCCGGCCCTGGTTGGGGCCTGTGCTGGAGGCAATCAGTGTGTCTCTCTCATATTGATGTTTCTCTCTGTCTCTCCCTCTTTCTCCCACTCTCTCTAGAAATCAATAGTAAAGTATCCTTGGGCGAGGATAAAAAAATAAAACATTCTTCTGTTACTGGTGTTGAGATTGAAGATATGCTCTCAAGGCAGAGAGAGTAGAGGTGGGGGAGAGATGTCTTGAAGAAAATCTGATATTCCAAAACACAAACAGAAACAACTGTGAATTTTACAAAACATTTATGGAGCTCTCTGAAGTAATGTACTCCCCCAGGACACTCAGCACATAAAGTACTTTAGAAAAGTTGGGCTCTCACAAAAATTGTCAGACCCGCAGCCTTTGCATATAGTAAGCTACCACCTGTGTCTCTGTAATGGTCCCCGGGAGTGTCGTGCTGCATGGTCCAATTAGGTACCGAAGGACCCCCACGGAGCAGCAGCCACTTGCCTGTAATAATGTTTATGGTCCAGAATGATGCCTGTTTCCCCTTTGCACTTCTCCCCCTGGTGCTGGCAGTCAGGATCTGGTTTCTCAGCCTAGCAGCAGATCGCTTCACTCCAGAAACTTCAGTAATTCTTGCAGGCCCTCTCTTACTAGGGAGAGCAAGAATGCCCACTTATTTTAAGGAAGCAAAGAACAATAGTGTCACATGTGTGAGTAACGGTGAAAAAAATGGTCCTCACCACATCTGAACACAGAGTAGTCAGGAGCAACAAAATAGAAGCGAAGCGCACACAGGTAGAGGCTGGGCCAGGGGCGCAGTGGGTCCAGAGGAGCTTTATTGATTGACTAGCACAGTGGTCGGCAAACTGCAGCTCGCAAGCCACATGCGGCTCTTTGGCCCCTTGAGTGTGGCTCTTCCACAAAATACCACGTGTTAGCACGCATGTACAGTGCGATTGAAACTTCGTGGCCCGTACGCAGAAGTCGGTTTTCGGCTCTCAAAAGAAATTTCAATCGTTGTACTATTGATATTTGGCTCTGTTGACTAATGAGTTTGCCGACCACTGCACTAGCATTTTCTCCCCGCTCATTAGTCCAGCTTCAATTATTGTCAACAAAGGTGACTCAGAAAAAGCGAGACCTTGTAGTGTGTGTGTGTGTGTGTGTGTGTGTGTGTGTGTGTGTATGTGTGTGTGTGCTCTGCCTGCTGAGGCATCAGGCCACAGAGTGTTCTAGAACAGAGAGGCGGTATTGCCGGGTTGCCGAGGCTGTGTGGAACAGGCCTGGGCGAATGCTCAGGCTACAGCGGAGTCAGCGGCTCCTACTGAAATGTGCACCGAGCAGTTTCAGCTGGAGATCCGTTTATAGCATAAGACACACACTGACTTCTTTCCCTTCCAGACTCTGGTCTCACATTTGCTGATGGAGTTATATGGGGAGGGTTCGTGATGAGAAGACATATGCACAGTCCTGTTGACTCACCACAGGTGGAGGGGCATGTGTCTGCAGCCTGGACAGCTTCCTCCTCTGCAGCCTGGGGTGTTGCACACCGGCTCGTGGTCGCCTGAAAGGATGTGTTGTGAACTGCATTCCTGTGGTCGGCCACATTAGGATCTGTGATCGTTTTCTTAGATATGTTTTTGGATGTGAAAAATAAGCAAGAAGCTATCATCAAGGATCAGAGAGGAATGCTTTGGGCATACCCTTGACCTATGGTATCTTTGTTTTCTATGAACACATTTTGATGTAAATCCAGAGGTGTTTCCTAACAACTGACCGTGGTTGCCTGAGGCAGACAGATACATTTTCGTGTGTTTGAAATGTCAGACAGAAACAGACTTGTCTGTTACAATTGTTCCTTAGATTTCCCACTCTAGACACTGACATTCTATTTTCAAATTATACCCAAATATAATACTGACACTTTGGAACATGCTTCCCAAGGTTATCTATGAAATAACAAAACCCTGGCCTTGGAAATACCTTTTACCATCCAAGTACCCACCACATATGTTTAAAGGTGAGGATTTCTTAGTGGCACTACACAAGAATTCTGTAGTAAAGAAATATTGATTGAATATTGATTAAGTATATGTGCTGTGCTAGGTGTTATTGTATAATTTCGCCGAATCCCACAGCTTTTTGAATTAGTATCATCATCATACCCATTTCATGGTTAAGGGAATATAGACTTGGGAAGTTTCTCTAAACTGTCTTAGGGCCACATAACTAGTACGTTTTGAGGGTCATTCGTGGGTCTCTGACTGAATAACCTACAATTTTTTTTTTACTGTATTGCATGGACTCTCCTATTGACTTCCTTACAGGGAGTCTGTAAGTTTTTCTAAAGATCATATCACCCTAAAGTTGCTTAATCTAGAGCCCCAGCATCTCTATCCCCGAGCTTACCCTTTCTCCGAGTACCATACCTGTTTCTCTGGTCCTCGAATATTTCTGAATGGTGAGCAAATGGTTTTGCAACTTGTGGGAGAAGGGTTTGCATCCCTGTGGCCTCGTCTTAGCACACAGTATGTTAAGGACATCCTAGGAGCAGTACGGGGATCACAAGCAGCCTGTTAATATCCTCAGCTCTCCCCTAAACTAGTTCTCTTATGGCCTCAGGAAAGCCATGCCCTCTCTAAGTCTCTTACTACATCTGTGAAATGAAAGAGAGTAAGGGATCTGCCTAATGTCCATTCTGGTTCCCAAACTCTACAGTTAACATATATCACAAAATAGGAAGCCTGAACATATAAAACAGAATTTACTGTTATCATAAAAAGGTAACTTCCATAACTGATGTTGCGCTGCATGGTAATTGGGCATTAGTGGAGGAGAGGCCTGGGTAGGACTTAGATGCTCTCAGGCAGGAAAAGGAGAAAGGTAACTGGGAAAAGGACTAACCTCAGTTCTGCCTTTAGGGGGCGCCTGGTGCTATGGCCTGAGGCCATGAGCTGCTAGAAACTGATAAGAACCAGGCTCTTCCAGTTCCCAGTGATTCTAGGCAACTTGAGCCTATCTGGCTGGGTCAACCTGAGCTGCACTTAACCTGCTCTAGAACCATTGTGTTCTGTCTGAGGTAATGTAGGCTTTATATTTGCCAGCAGCTTCATATTTATTATCTCATAATTATTGTTATATTATGTTACATGATATTATAGGAATTCCTACTTTACAAATGCATAACTAAGGCTCAGAGTTTGGTCACAGAGGAATATGAACCCAGCTTGTGGTTTCAGCATATTTACATCTTTATGGCAGGCCTTAAGATGAAGCAAAATAAACTTTTAAGATTTAGGGGAGTTACCTTGACCTGTCTCTCAATTCAGAATGTTGGCTGGCTGATATTGGAATTTAAAGGCAAGTAAAGCTTTTGATTTCCTCAGTTAAAAATGAAAAGGTTTAAAGCACAGCCCTAGCTGGTTTGGCTCAGTGGATAAAGCGTCAGCCTGCAGACTGAAGGGTCCCAGGTTCGATTCCGGTCAAGGGTACATGCTCGGGTTGGAGGCTCGATCCCCAGTAGGGGATGTGCAGGAGGCAGCTGATCAATGATTCTTTCTCATCATTGATGTTTCTATTTCTCTATCCCTCTCCCTTCTTCTCTAAAATCAATAAAAATATGTGTTAAAAAAAAAGCTTTAAAGCACAAATATTGTTTAGGGGGCAAAACAAAGACTGAAGTATATTCATACTGAAACGATGTAATGTTTCACTGTTGTTAATGTTGACAGGGCAGAGGTGGAAAAGAATTACAGAGCAGAAACCCCTGGAGCCTTAAGGGAAGGCACCTCTAGGGGACGAAAGAGAAAGGATTTTGTAGACAGACTTTACCTACTTACAGTGTGGGTCAGGACAGCTCTGCTTCAATCTTCCTCTGGGATCAGAAAAATAGATGTTGGGGCAGGTGCTTTTGTTTAGGCTTAGCTCACAAAAGGGCAGCTTAGTGTGGGGTGATATTAATTCCCTTGGCATGGATTTTGAAAACTTAAAATTTATGTTTTAAGAACCTGCACTCGGAAGTGCATGAGAATTTTCTGCTTGCAAAATAGATTCCACTTGCAAAAATTCTAGTTGTATTTCCCCTCTGTCATTGAAACATTTTTCAGTGTCTGTCCGGTCCTGGGATTGCATCCTGTTAGAAGATCAGAATGGAAAAGGTGGGTGTTAGCAGTGTTGCTGGAAGAATCAACTCAAAGCCCCCTGGGGAGCCTTGGGCTCCACCTCTCATCCAGTCTCCTGCAGGCACTTTTTTCTTCTTACTCTTGGTACAGTGTCAATTCTAACACTGAGTAATTTGCTCTATGTGCCTCATTAGAGTGAAGACATTAATATTAATATTAATAATCTCATTTTCAGTGTTTACATTTTGATGTGTTTTTTTTTCTTTTCTTTCTTTTTTTTTGGACTACCTGTATAATTTCAGGAACAAACCTGGCTTTGTTATGCTTCCTTAATCTTACCTCACCTGGCCTAGATAACGTGCATTCCAAATTGTGAGTTTGCAGCAAGGCAGCTAAGCAACAGGCCTCACAGCTGGGTCATTTTCTAAGAATTAAAGGACATGACTTCAGTTTCCAGGACTGGCTTTGGTTGGCCTGGTGAGAGCTGACATTTAGCTCATCTCAGCCTGTGCACTTGGGGATGATTAAAGTTGCTGCCTGATTCATAACGCATAGGTAATTAAACTTGTAAAGTATTTCGAGGCCTTCTCTTTCATTCATTTATTCAAACAAACATTTGTTGCTGAGTGAATGATGACTTTGATTTAGAAACACTATACACACATAAAATACTGGCAGCTTGTAGGTAGCAATTTTTTTATTTGCTCTCCTAAAGGAATTTCATTACCAAGTCCTCGTGAATTTTGAACCTCAAGAAGAATAATCCTTTCCTTTGTTGAAGTTTTAAATTTAGAATAATCAGACAATAGTGAAGCATTCTGTTCAGAGCATTCCTTTTAGGTGACCCATTTATTATACACTGCTCTTAAGAAGACATGAATTTGATTAGCATTGAACATTCAGTCGGTTTTTGCATAGCTAATAACCAAGGAGAAATTTTCAAAAGTTGTGCCTGCTGTTTAATATTACTATGTGGGCAACTTTTAATTATCTGTACTGATGGAATATAATAACTGATGTGTACACTCTGAAATCAATCCCTTTGGCTTTGGGGAGCATTGTATGATGCTTTTACTTACCTTTCATTGTGGTTTTGCTCAGACTAATATTAAAATGTGCTGCATTCTTTGTGCACACAGCTCATGATAGGAAGGAAGGAGGAAATGACTCAAAAGTATACCAGAAAAAGGTCAACTGGAATTTTAAAATGTATTTCAGATAATGTTTCTAAGTAATGTCACTGCTTATTGTTACTGCTTATTATTAAAAATACCTCTCTCCTTCCTATCCATTCAGGTTAAGCATGTTTTTTATGGCCAACAGTTATAGAAGGAAATATTTGGAGGGTTTATCTCCTGTGTAGTGGCCTTTGGATTCTGAAAGTCTCGGCCTAAAAATACATTTCCGAACCAGCCTGGTCTAGAGCCCTTCCCCTCCTACCATTTTTAGCCCTTCCTGATTGGTCCATTCACCTGAGCAGTTGGTGAGATGTGTGGTGCGAGGCTTTGGAATAGGGGTGGGGAATGTCTGACCTGCAGGCCATATAATGCCTGCGAAATCATTTGGTCTGGCCCTGCCAAGTCTTTAGGGGTGAGTTAATTACCTGTTTGACCAAATAGAGCAAGCTAGTTTTTAAGGTGATAGTTGTGTATGGCCTGCAAATGATGTTAGAAATATTCAAATGGCCCTTGGCAGAAAAAAAGGTTCCCCACCCCTGCTTTGGAAGATGGTGATGACTGGCTCTCCAGGATGAGATGGGGGATGATCCCTGAGTATGGAGGTGCTGATGCAAGGCAAGGAAAACCATCTTTAGCTACAACTTTGGTGTGGCACAGTCCTTGGTAAGTCAGTGGGACGGTGTTCACATCCACTCACCTGGACTATGGGTCCGTGAGCTCTGAAGGCATCACTGGGCTTCAGCAAGGTAGAAGCTGCACTTGGCGTCTTCTGCTGGCTTGCCTGCCTGCCACCGGGTCACAGCTTCACCTGCTCCCACTCCCTTGCTGTGACTCTGTAGTACCACTGTTCAGATGTACCCCAACTTTTCATCTCCCCTGTCTATTTGGTGCAGGCCGGTTTCTAAGATCTCAGTCTTGCTAGCCAGTCAACATTACAAATAAATGTCAGCCTGCAGCAACCGTGTGCCCTGGAGCAGAGATGAGCTCACCACATTGGTGAGACAGATTCTGTCACCAGGCTCCAGGTGCCCTTTTCTCCTACCCGCCCCCATCCCCACCTTTGCTGACCTTACTGTTTCCACACCAGGAAGCCAGCCATTCTTACTGTTGTCCTCGCCTGCTCCCTTAGCATGACCTGCTCTAAAAAAAGGGAGAGGAAAGCCAGCGTTGGGACATCTACCATGTGTGTCGTCTGGGTGCCACATAGTTTTATATACATAATTGAACTTAGCTTTGCACCCACCTTCTGAGACAGGTATGTGTCTCATTCCCCAGCTGATGAGTTGAGGAGTCAAGCCAGTGAATAACATCCCCAAAGTTATGGAGATGGCTGGTGCTGGGATTAATATTCAGCTTAGATTCAAAACCTGTTCTCTTTCCGTGTGTGTGTGTGTGTGTGTGTGTGTGTGTGTGTGTGTCTTTTTTTTTTTTCTTTCTTCCTTTTTTTGGATATCTGGATATTCCACTTCCAAGGTAGCATACTTATTCTGATATTTAAAGAGAGAGTCTTTAAACCAAAGGTAAAACTAATTATGGAGTTTCAGGTATCAGTGAGTTGTTGGAGGGTTGTTATCTTAAAAGCATACCATATTGGCAACCAGCTCCTGCAAGGTGGGAGGAACTACCGAACACGCATCAAACTATCATTCTTCTTTGTGGGCTTTGCCGCTTTTACTTAATTCTAGATTGCTGGAAAATGGCTTCAATTTTCCACACCAATTAGAACCCAGCTGCTTTTCTTGGCTGTCGCTGGCCAGAGGTGTGTGCTTTCCTGATTTCCTAATAAAACTTTAGCTCATGTTAGAAGCCCAGATATTTCACTTCCAGTGGATTTGCCAGCACTACATTCATGAATATGCTGTCCCTTCCATTGAAAATAGCTTTATGCTACTTATCAGGGGCCAGCAATGTCCTCGAACATGAGAGGCATTCTTTTCAGAAAAACATTTTCCTGCATGGCTGCCATAATGGTGACCAGCTTTCAAAGGTGCTTTCCACATACGCCCAGCAGGGCTGAGGGGCCTGGGTGAGTGAGCACACCTGCCCTATACCTTGGAGACAGTTGCTGCTGATGAAGTTCCTTTACAAAGCCCAAAGGAATTCTCCTTCTTCCACCAGAGGTGTTTATAACCTCTAATTTGCTCACCATGCCTCTTGTAGAAAGGAGTAGGAGCGCAGCTTCTGGCAGGCGGCCATGGAGCTGAGCCACTGCGGGCTCCTGTCCCAGATCGGTGGCGCTCCCCAGTGGGTGCTGGGAAGCCCCTGTGGTAGGAGGAGGGGGGTTAGAGCAGCAGCCAGTGGTCCCTCCTCCTCTGCGCCCTGGAGGTGTGGCCAGAGCCTGCCGGACAGCCAGTCTTGGGGCGGGAAGGCGGGCCTTGTGGCAGCTAAGGCAAGAGAGGAGGAGCTGATAATGTACCCTGGGTGGGTGGTCCAGCCTGTTGAAACAGCTCCTTTGCAAGATCTTATAATGAATGTTTAGCATTTCCGTACTCTGTGCCCTGACCCTGGAGAGCATAGCCCTGGCTGAAGATTTGTCCTCATCCCTGTTTTGCCTTGGGAAAGGGCTGGCCTTTGTGCCGCTGTAGTATTTCATGCAGCATCCACCTGGTAGGAGGACCTGACCTCACTTCCCATAGGAGTTTAAAGGAATAGGGGGAGGACTTACTAGTCCCTCTTGAAACACAATGAAGTACAGAATTCTGAAAAGATAATCTAGTTGTTGAATAAAAAGCCACACACATTTAATATGACATCAGAATACAAAGGCATTTTAAATACAAGCTTTTTTGTAGTTATGGCAAATGACTACGTTTTAATACAATTAGTGTTGCAAAGGGATTCTTTAAAATATGATTTTAATACTTTTGCTGACTTTGAAAGCTAATTTGTAATTTGGAGCATCATCTGAGGTTACAGACACATTCACAACCTCCCCCCCCCCCCCCCGCCCCATCATATATATATGGTCACCCAGTGCCAGGTACTATATATACACTGAGTGGCCAAATTATTATGATCTCTAAACGCATAATAATCTGGCCACTCAGTGTGTGTGTGTGTGTGTGTGTGTGTGTGTGTGTGTGTGTGTATTAGAGAACTGGTGCATGAATCCGTGCATGGGTGGGGTCCAGCCAGCCTGGCCAGGGGGAGGGGACATGGGCGGTTGGCTGGCCTGCCTGCTGGTCGAACTCCTGGTCGAGGGGACAATTTGCATATTAGCTTTTTAGTTGATTTCATAGAGAGAGGGGAAAGAGAGGGAGAGAGGGAGGAAGGAAGAGAGAGATTTGTTGCACCATGTATGCATTGTATGTGCCCTGAGTGAGATCGAACCCACAACCTTCCCATATCCAGATGACACTCTAACCAACTGAGCTCCCTGGCCAGAGCTAGGTTCTCACACTCGTTTAATTTGCAAATTAGAGAGGGGCAAAGAATACCATGAGCTAGTACAGGAGAACCCATAGCAGACACTGCAGTGTATTAGGAGAGGAATTAGTCTTATTTTTCTTTAACTGACATGCACTGAGACTAGGGCAAAAGTCCTTAATACAATCAGTTTTGGCTAATATTGTTAACAGTTTTGACTTTCTTCTGCATAGGCATTTATCAGTAGTAGTAACCACTAGCTGAATTTTAAATTATCCTGATCACGTTTTCACACTTTCTCCATTCTGGTCTCTTTCTTACTGGTGAACCCCAACAAGTAGGGCCTGTGTCTGAAAGGCAAGCAGTGAGGGAAGGAAGAATTGGAGGCCTATTTAATATATTAAATAGGATGGCCAGTTTATGGGTGTTCATTTTATTGTTATGCTTCGTAGATCATATATATTATATATGTTGTATGCATCCTTTTGTATGTTTCAAATTTTGCATAATACAAATATATATTTTTGGATTTAGATTTTTTTCCAGTTTTATTGCGATATAAGTGTCATACAGCACTGTGTAAGTTTAGGATATACAGCATAATGATTTGACTTACATATGTCATGAAATGATTACCATAGTAAGTTTAGTTAACATCCATCATCTCCTGGAGATGCAAAAAAGAAAAAAAGAAAGAAAAACATATTTTTTTCTTGTAATGAGAACTCTTAGGATTTACACTCTTAGCAACTTCTATATATATACCAGAGAGCAGTGTTTACCATAGTATAGTCATCATGTTGTACACTACCTTCTAAAGTCACAAATATTTTAAGGTGATAATATAAGCCAGAATTTTCCCTTGTTGCTCCCACATTCTACCTATTTCATGACATAGTCCCGTTTCATAGTCCCCCATATCTTGACATCACACAGGAGTGGTCAGAAGGTGTGGTCTGACAGGAACTCCCTGGAGTCCTTTGGGTGGCTGAGGATACAGGGTGAGGCTGACAGTTGCTAAATGGAATGAGAGAGAAGACACAGGAGCCCTCTGTATCCCTCTTCCTCCTGAATGCCTAGAAAACCACGGGGCCTGGAGGAAAGAGAACCCTGAAAAAAAGGCTTGGTGACCGCTTGGAAAATCCATGTTTATTGTCCCAACAGTGACTAATAGTTTCGGACGTGGAAGATCAGCCTGGATAGGTTACGATGAGAAACTTGTTTTGCTGCCCACTGTTCTTTTCTGGCCTTTCGAGTGAGGTAGGATTTGGCATGTGGATGGTGATGTAATATGTTACTCAGCCAGGCAAGTTGTCACAGGCTAAAGGTTTGGTTTTGAAAAATGAAAAGCGGAGACGTGAGAAAGTGGTCCATGTGGGAATAAGAGTTACAATAAAAGGGGGAAGTGCTGTCTGGCGCTGGTGTGTGTTTCTCCGAGGGCTGAGGTCCTCTGCCGCGGAGGTTCATCACTGAAGTGCTGGCCAGTACTGGGGAGGCGGGCGCACCTCTCCTGGGACTCATCAGCTTCGTCTTAAGCAGCTGAATAAAATCGTGATGTGCTGGTGTTGTGGAGGCAGAGGCTTGGTCTCGATTTCCATTAAATAAGTGTGTGGAATCAATACCTAACCGAATGTTTGTCATGGGAACACCCTGAGGCCCCTGTGTAGCTGGTATTTTTCAGACTAATTCTCAGACAGGAAAATGTGCAGCATGTCTCTTCTCTGAAACAGTTTCAACATCTTTTATGTAATGCTGATGCATCTGGAAGTGAAAATGCTAAGAGTTTCATTTCACTAAAAATGGATTTTTTTTTTTACTTTAACCTTTAACTTTAGATCATAATTAGTAGCGTTTTTAGTCTTAAGAGCATCGAAGTGTACATATTCATTGACACGTTGAACCAGTATTTAGTGAGAATGTTTATGTGAAAAGAACTGTATAGGTTGTTATAAAAAATATGCAGAGACCTGGTCAGTACTCTCAGGAGCTCAGAATCTAGAGAGGGAAACATCATTGCACAGCAGGACAAAGGCTATGTATGTGGGAGCCTGTTACAGAGGAAATGACATCTGAGCTGCATCTTAAAGGAAGGATTTCAGATATAGGCGTCAGCATAAATAAAGAGGAATTTTGCCTTATATTCGTAAGGTTTCACCAGATTTTTTTCCTACAAGCATACGATAATGAGATCAATAGTAAATTCAGATCAAAATTATCTAAGTAAATTAAGACTTTTGGGGCTAAATTTGTCCTACCTTTGCATCTTAATTACATTGCAGAGAACAATATATTTGCAATAAACTGGTCAATGGTTGTGGCCAATGAATAGAATTGTAATTCAGTTTAAAAGTAGTATAACATTCTAGTGGTAAAACAATTAGAAGTTAAGAATTTAGCATTTTTATAATATTTTCCCTCTGTAGCTCTAATACTTCTCAGAAAATGGTTAAGCTCCAATTAGAAATCTGACTTGCTTTGGGTTTTATCACTTATCAGAGAGATAAAGATGAATTATTAATAGAAATCTCAAATGAAGTAATGATAGTACCTTATATTTCAGTAGCACACAGTATATGAAATACCTTTGTAGTCATTATTTAAATTTGGCCAGTATGTCAAAAAAAGGGCATCATAGGACTAATAAGTTTCTTTGTAGAATAAATTACTACCAGTTCATTCTGCTCAACTGTGCACTGGTAGCATTTGTAAACAATTCATTCTGACATTATTTTAAAATATATTGTTGCAGAATTGTCTTGCCTCTTTTCCCCTCTTTGCATAAGTCTATTACATTAAATTTCAACAAATTTAAATCAGAATAGCACTTAATAGATAATGTGTTTGCTCTTAATTCATACACTTTCTGGCATATTAATTAAGCTAAAACATAATATTTATTTATACTAGTAGAAGTTATATTTCTCTGTCCAGTAATTAAAAGAAATGTATATCTATCTTGTTTTATTAGCAAAAGAAATAATTTGCAATAAACATTCCTAATTCTTTTTTTAAAATATATTTTATTGATTTTTTACAGAGAGGAAGGGAGAGAGAGAAAGAGTTAGAAACATCGATGAGAGAGAAACATTGATCAGCTGCCTCCTGCACACCTCCTACTGGGGATGTGCCTGCAACCAAGGTACATGCCCTTGACCGGAATCAAACCCGGGACCTTTCAGTCCACAGGCTGATGCTCTATCCACTGAGCCAAACCGGTTTCGGCCATTCCTAATTCTTTAAGCTAAATATTTATGGCATTTGAATGATAATATTTGGTGTTTCTATCATTTGGATTTTATAGATAATTTCTGAACTGCAATATATCTTCTGTGTTGATGCTTTGTGCCTTTATACATATACTAGAGGCCAGATGCACGAAATTCTTGCAAGAGTAGGCCTTCGCAGCCACGGGCGGCTGCCTGGATCCCTCCCTCGCAGCCATGGTGGCTTGCAGCCCTGGCTTAGTCCAGAAGGATGTTTAGGAGGATGTTTGCTCTAATTAGCATATTACAGTTTTATTATTATAGATTATAGTGAGTAAGACTCACTTTTATCCTTGGTTTGCTGAGTGCCTCTTCAGCCATTTTTATGGCTTTACAGAGATGCTAATGCTAATTAATGTTTTACTGGTAGTAGGAAGAGGCATTGTCAAATAAAACTGTTAAATTTGAAGCATGAATTATAAATTCAACATGGTTGTCCTAATGGTAATATTGACAGTGATGGTTATACAGTTACTATTTCTAGGTTCTTCTAGTGTGCTGGTCTCTGTGCTAAACATTTTACTGGTATAATATTTAATTTTCCCAACTATTCTGTGAGGTAGGTGTTATCCCCATTTTACAGATTAATTTATAACTGTTATGCGTTGTACCATTTAATAATAATTAAACGTACTATATTAATATATTTTAAATAGTCAACTGTGGAGTTTTGCACATTTGAAATGTATACTTTCATTCAACAAATATTTATTTGTTGACCATTTATGTTCTAGGCCGCTGTTTGCCGCTCTGTTGACTAATGAGTTTGCCGACCACTGGATAGGGGCTTAATCACAAGGAACAACAACAGCCTGTAATTATTGGAATCGAGAGTCTAGGTCAGTGGTTGGCAAACTCATTAGTCAACAGAGCGGTAAACCGCGGCTCGCGAGCCAAGCCGCAGTTTGCCGACCACTGTTCTAGGCTGATGTGCTAACTCTGAGGATAGTGTGATGAGGCAATACCCCTCCTTTACCTTTAAGAGACTTACGATGCATTGGGAAAGATGGACTTGCTTAAAGCACAAGTACAAGAAAATATGATAATTGGTTTTCTAGCAGAGGGTGTTGTAGAAAAGTGGGAAAAGAGGGCCTCAGCTTCCCAGAAGGTAGTTGAGAGGTCTTCACAGAAGAGCAGCCCTCACTGAGACTTGAAGAATGAGTCTGAGTTTGAAGAGGTGCTTTGCAGCGGGAGCAGAATAGACCAAAGTGTGGAGATGAGTGGGAGCCAGGCAGGGTTGGTCAGGGAGCTACAGGGATTCCAAGGTGCTGAGGGTCAAGTGAAGGTGGAGGAGCGGCATAGCTGTCTGGGGTCAGGTCCAGGAGCCTTGCATGCTGTTCAAAGGAATGCAGACCTTATCCTCTGTGTTGAAAAGCCATCAGCAGATTAATTCAACAAACACTAATTATGATACGGGTTGTTCTTCCATCCCTCTCTCCCTCATTTATTCACTCAGCAGATTTTTATTGAGTGCCGATAATGTGCCAAGCATTGTGTTGACTATTGAGGATAAAAGGGTAGACAAGAGCACACATGTTCTGCCTTCGTAGAGTTTACTAATTAGTGGCAGAAACAAGGATCAATCAATGAATCTATAAAAAAATGTAAAACCTCGAAAGTGGCCAGTATAATATAGGAAAATGATTCTATAGAAGTATCAGGAAGATAGTGACCTGGCTAAGGAGGTCGGGAAAGGCTCCCTGAGAACAGGACTGAGCTGAGAGCAGAGGAGAAAATGATACAAGGTCATTTGATGAAGAAGGTGGATTATTTGGGAAGAGGTCTCAGCAGTGAGGACTAGGGAGAACAAGGTGCTTTTAAAGGCTTAAAAGTAAGGTAGAGAAGCTGGAGTGCAGGCTGGAAAAGAGCATGAAGGCTGGACTGCACTGGGCCTGGGGGCTAGGGTAGGAATCTGAGCTCAGTGGGAAACTATGCTAATCAAAGGGTGTGGCATGCTCAAAAGCACAGAGGCATAATCAGAACAGTGTACACACATACCTACATATATGCAGGTATACAAAAGGAAAATCAATATGTGACCCATTAATAACTTCGATGTGCTCATATCTATTTTGTGTTGCAGTGATTCTAAGACCTGTACATAGTATGAAGAATTGTAAATAGGTAAACAAGTATTTTTTTTACACCACAGATATATTATAATGTATAGAAATTCCTCTCTTTATTTAAGTATCTTAAATAAGGGATTTCCATATGGCTCTTGATTTTAACTGCCTTCTTCCTAATAAAATTTAGCCAGTTAGGCAGGACTTGGATTTTAGGTTTTTCCTTAGTGTGTTGGTACCCAGATTTGGGATTAGTTGGTACTTTTAATTTACTAAAATAACTATAAAGCTACCCTTAATTGTAATATGAACATGTTGATTTCAATATGGCTTGGGAATTAAAATCAAAGGATGGTCACATCCCAAAAGAGCAATGCTAAGACTTAGGGGGCATATAAACTCTGGGGAAAATAAGATGATGTTGATTTGATGTTTAACTTTTTTTTTGTAATAATAAGTACAAGAGTGTTGATAGCAAGATCAGTTTTGGAGAGGTGGTATAGTACTGGAATCTGGAATTATGAGCATGGCCTCCATGAATAATATTGGCTCAGCAATGGGGCCTAGGAGACCAAAGTGCTGAGTGTCAAGTGCAGCAATGACTCTGCTTTTTGGTCAATAATAGTGTGATGGGGTGGGGGTGATGGGTGTGAAGAATTAACAAAGTGCCAAGAACAAAGTTAGTGTTCAATAAATGTTAGGGATGACCTTGGATGTCAGTGATACCATGCTTGACCTGAGTCACCAGCAGAGGCACCTACAGTTTTGAAAGTGAAAGTCAAGCTATTATAGTAAATACATGTATTGAGTTTGTTTAACTTTGGGATTAATAGGAATCATAGCATCATATTCAGTGATGTTCCTGAAATTTTCTGGAGGAGAACTATTTTTTATTCCTCTGAAGTTTGGGAATCATTAGGCAGGGAAGGAGGGGAAGAAACAGGCTTAATTTGTTGGTGATGCCCTAAGGTCAAAAGGTAGGATGGGAAGCCTGTCATCCCAGGAGAGGTGAGTGAGTGAGTGTGTGTGTGTGTGTATGTGTGTGTGGGTGTGTGTGTGAGAGAGAGAGAGTGTGTGTGTGAGTGTGTGTGTGTGTGTGAGAGAGAGAGAGAGAGAGAGAGAGAGAGAGAGAGAGAGAGAGAGAAAGAGAGAGAGAGAGAGAGATTATGCACATGTGTTTCTTTTTTCTCTGACCAGTTAATGTGAATGAAGGTCACAGCAAGCTGCCTCACTCAGTGGGAATATTGTTTTTGTACTTACAGGTCTAGGCATTTTACACTGAGTTTTCTACTGCCACCCTTTCTACTCAAGCAAAATTCATGTGAAAAGATCTGCTGGGAAGGAGCCGACTACTTACGTTTCTTCATTGTGATGAAAGCACATGGTACAGGTAAATATCTCCAAAATCTTGAATTAAAAATAATGATCATTTAATTGTCAAGTCCCCAAAATAGTGGGATATATATATATGTATATGTATATGTATATGTATATGTGTATATATATATATATATATATATATATATATATTCTCCTACATATACATAGACACACACACAAACACACCAACACACAACATAAACATAATCTCTAGATTCACATATTCTCCATCTCTTTATTCTTTGTCTCTTTTATAAAAAGGGAATCCTTGCTATGGGAAAGAAAATAAGTTCTGTGTAAATTGAAATCACTGATTAAGGTGGATGGCAAGACATTGATAAGAAAGGGATGATTTGGATGATGGTGTTTATAAATTTAGCTAGAGAAACTACCATCAGATGGTAGTAGGGACCAGTATAAAATATTCTAACACCTTTCATCTAACATTTTTATTCCTCTTAAGGTAATAATGAACATATTTTCATAACAACATATTTATCTGCAACAATATTTTTAATGATTATATAGCATACCATTGAATGCATATCCTACAATACATTTAATTGATCCTCTCTAGTTGGACATTTAATTTGCTTCTATTTTTTTTTTTTTTGCTCTTATGTTACCAAGAATGCTCTGATAGCTTTACTAGAGGCCTGGTGCATGGGTGGTGTCCCTCTGGGTGGCATTCAGGGATCGGGCTGAAACCTGCAGTCCAATGGCACCTGCAGCTCCTACCTGCTGCTCCCGCTCATCCTGGCCCCACTGTGCCTGCCTCGGGCTCGTGCCCAATCAGTCCCGATTGGCAGAGGCTTGCACTGCAGCGCTCACCAGCCATGAGCCCTGCATCTGTCGCCCTCCCAAGGGGAGTGGCCTATGGGATCGGGCTGAAACCAGCTCTCCAACATCCCCCCAGGCCAGGCTGAGGGACCCACCAGTGCACGATCGGGCCGGGGAGAGACCGTGGGAGGGCTCCAGGGTGTGTCTGGCCCATCAGCAGCAAGCTAACCTACCAGTCGGAGCCTCTGCCCCCTGGTGATCAGTGCACGTCAAAGCGACTGGTTAACCAGTTGACTGTCTGCCTCCTGGTAGTCAGTGCACATCATAGTGAGTGGTTGAGCAGCCTTAGCATATCATTAGCATATTACACTTTGATTGGTTGTTCAGTTGTTCTGCCATTTGGTCTATTTGCATATTACCCGTTTATTATATAGGGTATTAATTGCCAGTATTCATGGCTTCCTTAAGATAATTCCTTAGCAGTAACTTGCTGAATTTGAGTTTTTCAGTTTTAATACTTTTGCTACTTGCTGCTAAATTCCTTTCCAATAAAGTCATATCAGTTTCTATTTCCAGAGGCAGTGTATGAGAGTACCTATGCCATACAATTTTATCAGTACTAAGAATTTTGAAAACAAAAAAAAGTCATTGCCAATTGAATATGAGACATGGGATCCCCATGGTTTTCGGGGGAGGGCATTTATTAATAAATCATACTGTTTTTAAGAACCTTCCTGCTGTAGGTAGTGGCATGTGTACATTACCAGTTTTTGACATTTGAGAAATAATACTAAGTCAAGAAGGTATGGAAGGGTCCTAGGAAATTTTAAGTTTTTCTCCTTTTATAGCCAAGTATTTTTGGATGACCACGAGATCACTGGAGAGCGATACTTTTTCACTGGAAAACATAGTTTTTCTTTCTATAACAAAAATAAAAAGGTATTTCATAAACAGCCTGTATTAAACATAGATCTGAAGTTGTATGCTCATTAGTTAAAATATATGTATGTGGGTGTGTATATACATACACATATGTGTATATATCTCTATATGTACATATGTGTGTACACACACATCACACACACACTACAGACACGTATCTGTCCCTCGCTGGGAGCATGATTAGATATAACTGTGGCAGCACCGTATTGAGCAGAGGCTGTGGACCACAGTGGGAAGATGCCAGGCTCCAGACTTCCTGCGCTCAAATTCCAGCCCTGCTCTTTTTTGAGATGTGATGCCCAGCATGTTAACTTTCCCTCTCGATGTCTAAGTTTATCAAATTTAGATAACAATAGTACCCATTTCATAGGGTGTGGCAAATATATGTGAAATACTGACAATCATTATAAATCCTATTTTGAAAGAATATCTAATGATATGAGAAAAGGGTCATGGCAGAAGCAACCAAACAAAAACAAACAAAAACGAAGTATGACCCTGACTGTAGTATAATCTCAGTTAAAAAGTATTTTTTAGAATCTTTCCTAATGCCTTCAATTTTGATAAATGAAGTAATCCCAGTCCTGGATAAACGGCCGGACCAAAGGCGGCAAGTCAGAGACCCAGTGGTCACAGAGGTGTCCTGCCATCCGGCCAGTGGGCCCCTGGTTACAGCCCTCGCGTGCGAGCAGAACCTGAGCACAACCCCGGCTGCCTTGCTGCTGAGGTGCGGCCAGCACCTGGGCTCAGGCAAGCTTTGGGCCTCTTTGAGCTACGCCTGCCGAGTCTAACTGTCTGGCTCCATATGTGAGCTGCCCTACCAGGCTCATCGTTTTTTTCTTTTTAATTTTTTTTTTACATTTAAATTTTTTATTGTTTAAAGTATTACATAAGTCTCCTTTCCCCTCCCCACCATTGACCTTTCCCTGGCTATTCCCACCCCCCAGCACATGCCCTCACCCCCTCCTGTCCTTGTCCATGGGTTATGTTGATATGCATGCATACATGTCCTTTGGATGATCTCTTACCCCACCCCCATTCCCTCTGAGGTTGGATGGTCTGTTCGATGCTTCTGTGACTGGCTCTATTTTTGTTCATCAGTTTATGTTGCTCATTATATTCCACAAATGAGTGAGATCATGTGATATTTATCTTTTTCCAACTGTCTTATTTCGCTTGGCGTAATGCTCTCCAGGTCCTTCCATGCTGTTGCAAATGATAAGAGTTTCTTCTTTTTTACAGCAGTGTAGTATTCCATTGTGTAGATGTAAAAAGGAACCCTCGTGTGCTGCTGGTGGGAATGCAGACTGGTGCAGCCACTGTGGAAAACAGTATGGAGTTTCCTCAGAAAGTTAAAAATGGAACTCCTATTTGACCCAGTGATCCTACTTCTAGGAATATATCCCAAGAAATCAGAAATACCAATTAGAAAGGATATATACACTCCTGTGTTCATAGGAGCACAATTTATAAGATTTGGAAACAGCCTAAGTGCCCATCAGCAGATGAGTGGATTAAAAACTGTGGTAGGCTCACCCCCGGCCCCATAACTGCATGAGCTTCCTTTCACTAAATACGTGAAAGAGAAAATAGAATGGGAGACCCCCGCTCTTAGGAAACATGCTTTATCTTACAGAAAGGGGAAAACTGTGGAGTTGTAAGTCCCTTGACCTTTAGCTGCATCATAAGCTTGAACAGTGGAAGGAATAAGGGTCAAAGAATTACTTGGTGTTAAGAAGACAAACAGTAGATGACTTGTCTGGCTTCAGCTAATGTTCACTAGACACTCTGGGACTTGTGTGTGTGCCGATGCTGCATTGTTTTGGCCCACATGTTCATTTGAGCAGCTTTGTATTTTTCAGTAAAAGAGGAACATCTGAATTCCTTATTAGGACAGTTTAGCTTAAGAATTCCTCTTTAACGGGTCATAAATATTCTCCTCCAAATGATTACGAGGATGAATAAGCAAATAAAACTTGTATTTGTCCAATATATATGTTGTTTCAACAAAATTAATAATTTTGTAAAGGGAGGGACAGCAACAAATGTATCAGCAAATATAGGTCAGAAAAGGAGTTCATGATGTTCTGCCAAACTCCAGCGAGGTGCCTCGTGAGTGTAGGTAGACAGGCGCAATGTTGCGGGAGTGAGAATGGCAATTGCACTACCATATGGAACATTTGGTATTTGGAAAGCACTTAGATTCCTCCTCAACTACAGAATCAATAGGGATCCAAACAGAGAGGAAGAAATGGTTCTCTCGCTGTGAATCGCTGCTGGTGTGCAGAAATGCGGACGTGTTGACTAGCAAGGGCTTATCAGGACGAAGTTCTCCAGGGAGGCCGAAGAGGGGGGGTATTTCAGCATATTTCACTGAGCTGTGGCCTTGGGCCTGTGGTCCAGCAGTGTTCGGTGGTCTCCGTCACCAAACCACTTGTTGCAATGGTGTAGGAAATCTCTCTGCAAGATCAGGCCACATCAGTTTTGAAAACTCAATACATGAGTCCTATAGGGTCTTCAGGATGCCTAACACTTTGCCAGTATAGTGGGGAAGCAAGCTTTTGAATTGTAAGAAACTGAGACAGTGTCTTTAAATGCTAATCTGATTCAGTCAGTCATCATTTATTTATTAGGCAAATACCCCTATTGAGAGCTACTATGTACTGGTACAGTTCTCAACATCCGAGACATTCAATGGGACAAGACGGACGTGAGGCCTGTCCTGGTGGAGCTTCCATTTCTAAGGGAGGTAGATTTGACAGCATCATAGCCTGGTGTGGGGATCAGGGGAGCTGAACAGGACCATCCTAAAAGGAGGGGAAAGTGCATCTGAAATGAGAAGCTGGAGACACCAATGCGGAAAGACCTGTGAATCTGGAAGGCAGAAGGCAGAAAAGCCAGAGACTAGCCAGGGCGAGGTTGTGACTATTGATAGCGGAACGACGTAGGGAAATAAAGGTGAGGCAAGAAGGCCACTATAAAACTTTGCTTGAATGCACAATTGTCAGAGCCAGTAAAAATTATACAGCTATTGATCTCTCAGTTTAAGTCATCTAAGCTAAGGATGCTATTGACAGTCCATATTTTAAGAAATTGTGACATGAATACGTTGTACTCTATGACTACATAAACATGTTAGAGTGCGTGGCTCATGATATATGGTGCTACTTTCTTTTTCAACCCCCACCCACAGGAAGGATTGGAGTGGTGGCTCCACCAGAGTGCACTGATCTTATTCCAACTTTGACTCACTACGTTCCATTTCTTTTTATATATATATATATATTTTATTTTTTACAGAGAGAAAGGGAGAGGGATAGAGAGTTAGAAACATCCATGAGAGAGAAACATCTATCAGCTGCCTCCTGCACACTCCCTACGGGGGATGTGCCCGCAACCAAGGCACATGCCCTTGACCAGAATCGAACCTGGGACCCTTGAGTCCGCAGGCCAACGCTGTATCCAGTGAGTCAGCGCTCTATCCAGTTAGGGCTATGACCCATTTCTTACCTGGTCCGCCATCGTTCCCGTTAAAGAGGTTAATTATGTAATTAATTCTGCCTCCTGTGTACAGACATAAGTAACATTATTTAGTTAACTTTAAACAGTTTTAAATTCCAGATCAAAATAGTCTGCCTAGTTGTCACATCTTGGCCTTTTTAGGATTTGGTGCCTTTCACCCAGCTTGTTAGTAGGATTGCTCTTTTTTCCATCCTGTACCCATTTGGGTGCTTTTAGGGGTTTTTTAAATAATAAACTCATTCAGACGTTTCTTTTATTTTCTTCAGCCTTCAACATGGGTTTGGTGAAGGCTACATTTTTGGCTTTGGATTTATAATCATTTCCTTGTTCTTTATTTTGTCCCTCCCTGCTCACCTGCTCTCTCTTGGGGTTTAACCCTCTGCTATATGCTTTTCCCCAACCCATCCAACCACACACACACTTTGCATTCTGGGATCTGCAGTGTACATTTCCATGGTGAAGAAAACCCTATTGATACTCATTAAGTATTTAAAATAGAGATCTCCTCAAATACTACCTTTCAGCCCAAACATGTTCTTTCCTTTTCCACTCCAGTACCTTCAATCTGAAGGTAGCTTCTATAGTTTTAGCCAGTTTGGAGGAAAGTGTCATTACGAGGCACTACATGATGTTTTCCATGGCAGAATGAAAAAGGCAGAGACAAAGATTCAAGAGTACATAGCATTTTAGATGTAGGCATAGCTTTTCAAACCTATTCTGGTGTATATTCGTTTCTA
Source organism: Eptesicus fuscus (assembly GCF_027574615.1). Taxonomy (NCBI): domain Eukaryota; kingdom Metazoa; phylum Chordata; class Mammalia; order Chiroptera; family Vespertilionidae; genus Eptesicus; species Eptesicus fuscus. The sequence goes on from NC_072481.1 coordinate 79,405,770, forward strand.
AAGTAATTTACCAGAATTCTGTATAAAGCATTTTGTTCTTTGAAAGTCTGATAAATCATATGATTTATCGTGTCAGTGCGCAAACTTTCACATACTTACTTTACCTTTCCTGAAATAAGGGAGAACCTTATGTCCTCTGCATGAGTAAAATACACAAGGAGATGTATACCGAAGCCTCCCATGTGTCTTTCCTTGAGACCCTCCAGCAGGATGCCACAGCCTCCCTCCCCTCTAATGCAGGAAGGCTGCTCCGGGGGTTGGCGCACTGCGCCATTCAAAGCGTGAGCACCCACTAGGAGTGGAAATATCATAGTGTCGGTATTTTGCGGTACTTTTCAAATGACTGTTTTTTTCTTAGAGTTTATCAAGTGAGATGGAGCACTTAAATATGCTTCCTGAATTCTAGAATGTTAGGTGTTAAAGCTTTTGATGTTGTACTAATTAGAGGTGGAAGGACACATGAAGAGCATTTAGTTTCTTGGCCATCCCCACCCCGACGCAAGACCCCCCTAATGTATCATTAGCGCCTTTCATCTCACCGGTGTTCAAATAGTAAATCACTGGTTGTTCATTTGTTACTGAAAGAATCATCATCATTCTAAGATCTAAATAATATACAAAACTTTTGGGGAGTAATATAGTCTTTTATTTGAGTTAGAGAGAAACAACAGGCTCATGCCCCTATATGCCAAGAAGGAGCATCTCTTTAGACAAAATGAGAAACATAACCCTGGTGTTTAAGTTTTCACTAAATGTTTCAGTAAAATTTGGGAAGATAGTTTCTATGACCTGGCTGTTATATTCTGTTTCTCCTGTTTTCTCTTCAGAAATATTATTTCTTCTCCATCCCTCTTTTTCTTTTTTCTTTTTTTGCCTTTACAGTGAGGATAACAGGTCCCTGTGGAGATGATATACATATATCCCTTTAGAACATTGTCTGTCCTGGCACATCGTTAATGCTTGATAAGTATTTGCTGCTGCCACTACATCTCTGTTTTTGTTTTTTTTTAATTTTATTGGGGTGACATTAGTTAACATGAACATATAGGTTACATGTGTGGATTACTAATTTACAAAATCTGTATATAGGACCATGTGCCCACATACCCAAAGTCAAACCTTCTCCTGTCACCTCCTATTAGGACCCCTTTCTTCCTCCACCCCCCTCCCTCTGGCAACCACCACACTACTGTTTGTGTACATAAGTTTGAGTTTTATATTCCACATATGAGTTAAATCATATTGTTCTTAGCTTTCTCTGTTTGACTTATTTCACTTCGCATAATGTTCTCAAGGTCCATCCATGTTGTTGTAAATGACTCTACATTCTTTCTTATGGCTGTGTAGTACTCCGCTGTGTATATATACACCACATCTTCTTTATCCAGTCCTCTATCGTAGGGCAATTTGGCTGTTTCCAACTCTTGGCCACTGTGAATAATGCTACAGTGAACACAGGGGTGCATATATCTTTGCCTATAAATTATTTCGAGTTTTTCCGGGTATATAACCAGGAGTGGAATATTTGGGTGGTATGGTAGCTCTATTTTTAACTTTTTGAGGAATCGCCAGACTACTTTCCATAGTGGTTGTACCAGTCTGCATTCTCACCAAGCAGTGCACGAGGATTTCTTTTTCTCCACATCCTTGCCAGCACTTGTCATTTGTTGACTTGTTGATGATAGCCATTCTGATAGGTGTGAGATGGTACCTCATTTGATTTGCATCTCTCGGATAATTAGTGACGTTGAGCATGTTTTCATATGTCTCTTGGCCTTCCTTATGTCCTCTTTCGAAAAGTATCTATTTAGGTCCATTGTCCCTTTTTAAAATTAGTTTGTTTATCTTCTTTTTGTTAAGTTTTATGAGTTCCCTGTAAATGTTGGAGATTAAACCCTTATCGGTGATAACATTAGCAAATATGTTCTCCCATGCAGTGGGCTTTCTTGTTGTTTTGTTGATGGTTTCCTTTGTTGTACAGAAGCTTTTTATTTTGATGTAGTCCCATTTGTTTATTTTCTCTTTAGTTTCCATTGCTCTAGGAGCTCTATCGGTGAAGATATTGCTTTGACATATGTCTGAGATTTTGCTGCCTGTGGATTTTTCTAATATTTTTATGGTTTCCTGTCTTACGTTTATGTTCTTTATCCATTTTGAGTTTATTTTTGTGTATGGTATAAATTGGTGGTCTAGTTTCATTTTTTGCATGTATCTGTCCAATTTTCCCAACACCATTTATTGAAGAGACTGTCTTGACTCCATTGTATGTTCTTGCCTCCTTTGTCAAATATTAATTGAGCATAGTGGTTTGGGTTGATTTCTGGGTTCCCTATTCTATTCCATTGGTCTATATGTCTGTTCTTGTGCCAGTACCAGGTAGTTTTGAGAACAGTGGCTTTGAAATATAGCTTGATATCTGGTATTGAGATCCCTCCTACTTTGTTCTTCTTTTTCAGGATTGTTGCAGCTATTAGGGGTCTTTTTTTATTCCAGATGAATTTTTGGAATATGAAATATGCCATTGGTATTTTAATGGGAATTGCATTGAATCTATAGATTGTTTTGGGTAGTATGGACATTTTAATGATGTTGATTCTACCAATCCATGAACATGGTATGTTCTTCCATCTGTTTACGTCTTCCTATATCTCTTTTTTCAGTGTTCTTTAGTTTTGCGAGTACAGGTCTTTTACCTCCTTAGTTAAATTTATTCCTAGATATCTTAATTTTTTTTTTGGTGCAATGGCAAATGGGATTTTTTTAAATCTCTCTTTCTATAAGTTCACTATTGGTCTATAAAAATGCCATAGATTTCTTGGCATTAATTTTGTATCCTGCTACATTGCCGAATTCATTTATTAAGTCTAATAATTTTTGATGGAGTCTTTAGGGTTTTCTATGTACAGTATCATGTCATCTGCGAATAATGACAGTTTTGTGTCTTCTTTTCCCATTTGGCTACCTTTTATTTCTTCTTCTTGTCTAATTGCAATGGCTAGCACTTCCAGTACTTTGTGGAACAGGAGTGGTGAAAGTGGGCATCCCTGTCTCCTTCATGTTCTTAAGTGAAATGGTTTTAGTTTTTGCCCATTGAGTATGATGTTGGCTGTAGGTTTGTCATCTACGGCTTTTATTATGTTGAGGTATTATCCCTCTATTCCCATTTTGCTGAGGGTTTTTACCAAGAAAGGGTGTTGGATTTTGTCAAATGCTTTTTCTGCATAGGTTGATATGACTATGTGATTTTTTATCTCTCAATTTGTGTATGTGATGTATCACGTTTATTGATTTGCAGATACTGTACCATCCTTGCATCCCCGGGATAAATCCTACTTGATCATGGTGTATGATCTTTCTAATGTAATGCTGGATCCGATTTGCTAGAATTTTGTTGAGGATTTTGGCATCTATGTTCATGAGGAATATTGGCCTGTAATTCTCTTTCATTGTGTTGTCTTTATCTGGTTTTGGTATTAGGGTAATGCTGGCTTCATAGAATGAGCTTGGAACTCTTCCTTCCTCTTGAATTTTTTGGAATAGTCTGAGGCAGATAGGTTTTAGTTCTTCTTGGAATGTTTGGTAAAACTCCCCTGTGAAGCCATCTGGCTCCAGGCTTTTGTTTGCTGGAAGCTTTTTGCTGACTGCTTCAAAATCCTCCATAGGTATTGGCCTGTTGAGATTTTTAGATTCTTCCTGATTGAGTTTTGGAAGGTTGTATTTTTCTAGGAGTATGTCCTTTTCCTCTAGGTTGTCTAGTTTGTTGGAATAGAGTTTTTCACAGTATTTTTTAACAGTCCTTTGTATTTCTGTGGGGTCTGTTCATATTTCGGCTCTTTCATTTCTCATTTTGTTTATTTGGGTCCTCTCTCTCTGCTTCTTGGTGAGCCTGGCTAGAGGTTCATCAATCTTGTTTATCCTTTCAAAGAATCATCTCTTGGTTTCATTGATCTTTTGTATTATTATTTTGGTCTCTATGTCATTTATTTCTGCTCTGATCTTTATTATCTCCTTCCTTCTGCTCACGCTGGGCTTTTCTTGTTGTTCTCTTTCTAATCCTTTAAGTTGTAGAGTTAGATCATTTATTACCATTTTTTTCTTATTTTTTGAGGTAGGCCTGTAGAGCTATAAATTTCCCTGTCAGGACTGCTTTCACTGTGTCCCATAGATTTTGGATTGTTGTGTTTTTATTGTCATTTGTTTCCAGGATGTTTTTAATTTCTTCTTTGTTCTCTTTAGTAACCCAATCATTGTTTAATAGCATGCTATTCAGCTTCCAAGTGCTTGAATTATTTTTATTGCAGTTTATTTCTAATATTATGTCATTGTGGTCTGAGAAGATGCTTAATGATGCTTAATATGATTTCAATCTCCTTGAATTTGGAAAGACTTTGCCTGTGACCCAATATGTGGTCTATCTTTGAAAATATCCCATGTGCAGTTGGAGAAGAACGTATATTCCATGGCTTTGGGTGAAATGTTCTGAAGATGTCAATTAAGTTCATCTGATCTAGTGAGTCATTTAGGATTGGTGTTTCTTTGCTGATTTTTTTGTCTAGAGGGTTTATCCAGTGATATCAGTGGGGTATTAAAGTCCCCTACTATGATTGTATTGTTGTCGATCTCTCCCTTTATATCTTCCAGGAGTTTTTTTTATGTGTTTGGGTGCTCCTGCATTGGGTACATATATGTTTACCAGGGTTATATCCTCTTGTTGTATCGATTCCTTTAGTATTATGAAGTGGCTTTCCTTATCTCTTGTTATGGCCTTCACTTTGAGGTCTATTTTGTCAGATGTAAGTATTGCTACCCCAGCTTTTTTTTTTTTTTTTTCATTTCCATTTGCCTGAAAGATATTTTTTTCCATCTCTTTACTTTCAGTCTCCGTGAGTCCCTTTTTCTGAGGTGGGTCTCTTGTAGACAGCATAATATAGGTCTTTTTTTATTTTTATTTTATCCATTCATCCACTGGATGTCTTCTGATTGGAGCATTTAGTCTGTTTATGTATAAAGTTATTATTGATAGGTACTTGTTTGTAGCCATTTTTATTTTTTGTGCCTTCTTCCCTTTTCATTTCTTCTTTTTATACCAGCCTCTTTAGCATTTCTTGCATTACTACTTGTAGTGATAAACTCCCTTAGCCTTTTTTTGTCTGTGAAGCTCCTTATTTCCCCTTCAATTTTGAATGATAGCCTTGCTGGATAGAGTATTCTTAGATTCAGTCCCTTGCTTTGCATCACTTTGTAAATTTCTGTCCATTCCTTTCTGTCCTGATGTGTTTCTGTTGAGAAATCATTTGATAATCTAATGTGAGATCTCTTGTACGTAACTTTCTGTCTCTCTCTTGCAGCCTTTTAGATTCTCTCTTTGTCCTGAATGTTTGCCATTATAATTAGAATGGTGTGGGTCTTTTCAGGTTCATCTTGTTTGGGACGCTCTGTTTTTTGTGTTTTTTTTTCTGGTAGAGATTTTCTTGAATATCTAAAACAAAATAATATAACCAAATAAAATAAGAAACCCAGAAGCTGGGGCTGTAATTGATCCCCCTTACAGAGATGTGATCCCCTGAGTTGTCTGTGGCTGAACCCAAGTTCAAGTGGAATGGTTTGGGGATCAGGAGGGCTTTGAACAAGTACTCACTTACTCTGTGCCTCCAAGTTTTGAATCTGTAATATGAGTGGGTTACTCTCTGGGGCTTCTTTTGCTTCTAAACATGATCATCATCTGACATCCTTGATGTTTTAAGCCTTTGAAATCCCTGTAGAAAAGAACATATGAAAGTCCAGTCACTGTTCATACTCTCTCTGTGCATTTGAGTGGATGCATAAAGTGTTTTTGGTTTGCGTCCTCCCTCATGCTCAGGTGGACTTGCTCCTCCAGTGGTGATGATAAAACAAAATAAAACTCTCCTTTCCTGCACAAAGATAACCCCATTGCAGATGCTTAACCCCTTAAGCTGGTGTTCAGATGTCACAGAGGGAGCATCCTTTGCTTGTCGCTGAAATACTGCTGTCTCTGGAGTGAAATTTGGCAGCTGTGTGATAGTCAAGCTGCAGTACTTCTGTGACAGTTTGGGGAATGGAGTAAGACAGAAATAGCAGACTCCAAAATAATTTAATTAAAACAGCAGGGAACTCGGGATCGGGCAACAAGAAGGGAGGATTATCTCTGATTACCTCTGCTGCTTAGACGGTGTGGACTTCACCTCCAAAAGCCGCATTGGTGACCCATTGATATCCCATTGCATGATTTTGTGATTTCTTTTCTCTGTCTTTTCCCGGTGGTCTAATTATCAGGCTGTGTAGGCACTGAAATAGATCTGCCGTTTTAGGACCACCTCCTCCTTTTGCCCCCTGCATAGGATAACCTCGGGTTCAGTATTTATGAAATCAGAATGTGCTATGCTGAGAAATTATGTTAAGGCACCTTTTGTATGGCTTGGGAAGGGTGAGTTGGCAGACCAGAAAACTCTACTGTTTAATTCCAGGATCTTGGTAAATAAAAGTGAACAGGAAGGAAATTTTAAGAAATGGACCTAGTAGACAAATGCAGATGAATAAAAATGTATAATCCTTTAGATTTTTCTGGTGTAGAAGTAACCATTGTGATAAATATTAGAATAAGACCATGGGAGGACTAGTGGACAAAATTTTAAAATACTGGGCAATGTGTGCAACAGTTTTCATAAAAAAAAAAGGATTTGCCAACAGAGAAATAATCAGCTAATAGGACATCAGTAGTCTCAAAAGGGAGATTCCAGGGAATAGAGGAAGCAGATGCTGAAAGAACTCGGGCATTCTCTTAATGGGCATACTAACATGGGATGAATGCAAGTGTCTTTATGTGTGTGTTCATGACTGTGTGTACATTTGTGCCAATATCCACAGACACGATACATATGTGCGTCTGTTGTATATACCCCACATGGAAAAAAAACATTGGCATTAATTAAAAAGGGTGATACGAAACAGTGAAAATAAAATTCCTTTGGGCAGCATTTACTAATGTAATTAAAGTGCATGATCCAACTTTGTGTGTGCATGAGAGAGTTTGCTTATTCATGGTTTAGAACAATAGTAGGAGTTAAATATTAACAGATTTAAGTGTCAATAAGTGTCTAAAAATACAAATTCTCTATTGTTAGCTGTTCTTACAATACGGCAGTGTAGTTTAGATATGTCTGCGCTTGTTTGGAATTCAAATGATTTGGGTAAAGAATGCTGCGGAGTGTAATTTGTGGGAGAAAATGTGCCCCGATTGTTTGTTTATTATTCCTGAGGACATTTGCAGGGCTGAACTATCGCTCTGAGAAAAGGACAGCTTTGTTCAGAGCATTAGGGGCAGTCCAAGAAAACTGAGTTAAGTAAAGAAACTTAGAGAGTCTCTCTTTGATTGATGGTGCTTTTTGTTTGCTCTTCATTATTCCCTTTGAAGGAATAAAAACTATGAAATTGGATGTGAAAACTGAAGTAAGACAAGTGGCTGCTCAGATATTTTTACTTCAGTCGTTTGTAGTTTTTCTAGTAAAGCAGTCACATACAGGATGGGGCAAAAGTAGGTTTATAGTTGATTGTATGGAAAATAATACCATATTTAATAAATAAGAATATAAGAAATTGTTTCGTGTACTCAAAACTATAAACCTACTTGGCCCCACTCTGCATAAAAAGTCTATGTTTACTACATTAAGTCTTCCTGAAAAGTGTGCCCATGAGGTTTGATTTTAGGAATTATATAAGAAGATGCAGAGGCAGTTTGTACGTGCTAACTGTGTGATGAGTTTTGTCTCTAGGTATTTTATATGCCTACTTATTTTTATAGAGTGAGCAGTGTAGTAAAAGGGGGCATAGCATACGGTCATTCTTCAGAAGGTCTTTCCTGCCTGCTTGTCACCTTACCTATCCCCTTTTCTCCAGGTAGAGTTTACTATACGCACGTTTAAGCCATCACTATACTCTAAATGCTTTTATCAGGGACTTGTAGACAAACATGAGTCTCTATTAACTAGGCTGTAAACCACTTGAAAAAAATTATTTTAAAAAAATCACTAAATGTTTTAGCAACGATATTTAGTAAAAATGTAACTGTAGCACCTAAGACAACCCCCTTAACATATAATTTGTTGAATGAATCAATGAATAAATCAATAAGATACCTATTGTGTGTCTATGATTGTCTTCAATGCGAGAGACAGTGTTTAAGAAGTTTAATGCATGGTCATATCTGCTCTGAAGTAGTATAAAATCTAGCTAAGGGTTAGACCAACTTGAATAATGAAATAAATATTGGATTGTAACAAAGAAAAGGGAATAATATCATTGAGTCCATAGTATATAAATAAATAACTGAATAAATAAATGAGGCAAAAGAGACAACTTTCTTACAGAGAAATTTTAATTAACAAATAAACCTGAGAGAAATAGAAAAGTATCATTAGCACCCATAGTAATAATTGCCACAGGAAAGTTCCACTGATGGATGCTAAAATTAGTGGGCAAAATCTTAAGCAGGAACAGGGTATTTGTAGAGTTTCAAAATATCTCCCTCCAAATTTTTTTTGTAGTTACGAAGAGAAAAATATAACTCTAACTGGAGAATCCTGACAGACACCACCTTAACCAAGTGATCAAGGTTAGCATCACCAATAATACATACTGATATGTGCCCCTTCATATGAAGCACTGAGAAGGGCACACTACCTGTGTGGTATTCTTCCCAATGATGTATAATCTCACTCTCATCACAAGAAAATATCAGATACCTCCAAATTAAGGACATTCTAGAAAACAGCTGACCAGTACTCTTCAAAGTGTCAAGGTCTTTAAAGGTAAGGAAGAACTAAGGAACTGCCACAGGTTGGAGGAGACTAAAGAGACAGGACATCCACATGCAACATGAAATCCTGTATTGGATCCTGAAGCAGAAAAAGGACATTAGTGGAAAACCTGGTGAAATCCTAATGAATTCTATAGTTGCGTTGGTAGTATTGAACAAGGTTAATTTTCTAGTTCTGATCATTGTTCTTTGGTTATGTAAGATGTTATCATAAGGGGAAGCTGGGTGAAGGGCACAAAGGAACTCGGTGCTATTTTTTAAACTCTCTGTGAATCTAAAAGTATCATTATGAAAATCTAGTTGAAGGTGCAATACCAATCCACAAGAAGCAATTATAGAGCAATACATGACAGTATACAACTAAGAATTTGCAATGGTGGTGGGGGCAACTCTGGGCTGAGTGGACATTGAGGAGGATGAGAGAGAGAGAGCTGGTGATTGGAGTGGTCAGGAAAAGTTTCATAGGAGAAAGAAAACCTGACTTGTATCTTGAATGGTGGTGGAGAGATGATGGGTGAGGCAAACTGAGGGGTTGTTCTAGGTGCAGGAACAAAGGCGCAAGGAAGGGATGCAGACAGCCCATGTGGGATGTCTTAGAGAGGCTGACCGAGTGATGTGTGCATTTTTGCTGGAGAGATGTGTGAAAGAAAGTTGGACAACTGTGGGGAAGACAGAGGAGTAGAGGATCATTAAGACCAGGCAGAGGAGTTTGAAGGTAATGTGATAGTGTTACAAGTTCTTGTTCAAGGAAGTGACTCAGTGGCATGATATAGATGTGAAATTGGTGACAGGTATCCGGGGTGGCTGGAGTTGGGAGAGATGAAGGTAGGTGAAGTTAGGAGTTAGAAGTAATGAGAGCCTATTTATTTGGGGCCTGGGGTGGAAGGGGGTGGAAAGTCAGTAAAGGAAGAAGCAGCAACATACCCCAAATGATTTGAAGAGGTAGAATCATAGAACTTGGTGATTGATGGATGTGGGGCATGAAGACGGAGGAGTCATATGATTCTTGGGTCAAGCTTACAAGAGAGGTGATGCTGGTGTTCATAACTAAAACAATTCTTTCAGAAGACATCACTGCCCACATTGAAGAATTATATATTTTAGATAAAGAAGGAAATTAAAAGGAGTATAAACATAATGTCTGCCTACAGTGAAGCATGGAGCAGGAAAGCTCATGGCTTGAGCTGGACTGCATGAATTTATAGATGACCAGTCAGATCCACCTAAGGGGTCTCTGTCCTTCCAATAAAAAGAAGGGCCTGGCCGATGTGGTTCAGTGCTTGAGCATCAACTTATGAACCAGGAGGTGAGGGTCAGGGCACATGCCCAGGTTGCAGGCTTGATCCCCAGTAGGGCGCATACAAGAGACAGCTGATCCATGATTCTCTCTCATCATTGATGTTTCTGTCTCTTTCTCCCTCTCCCTTCCTCTCTGAAATCAATAAAAATATATTCCAAAAAATAAATAAAAAGTAGGGACAGGTTACTCTCTTCCTAATAGCAGCATGAACAGTGTCAGAGTATTTTTCAAGTTGGCATTGTCTCTGCTTGATAAAGATGTCAAGTTTACTCTTTGGATTCTGCTCACCAAAACCCCTCTCTATTGAATCGCCATTCTACTTAGGAAAAGTCCACACGTAGCCCTTTAACTTTGTCAAGCTAGAGGTCCCTGGGTTCCACAGGTCTCAAACATGAAAATTTAAATACTATAAAAGCACAATGAACTTTATAGAAAAAATAAATTGAAAAATAAGTATGGGTGCTTAAGTTCCAAACTCCCAGTCTTTAGGTCTTTTTGACTTGTTTTATATAATGCTGCCCACTGAGCAGGCCCTAATTAATGCTCTTCTGTACAGGTGTGGCTGTGTTATGCTCTGCTCTTGGGCTTGTCCTTCTCTCTGTGCTATTTAGAGCTTCTGTAGCCTTTATTCCCTTGTTTTCATCAGTTATTTCAGATTTCCATATGTAGGTCAAAGATGACATTTTCTCTGGGCAGCACACTAGTAGCTCCTCATCAGTAATTGTGACCATAGCGTTGGAGTTCACCTTGGGGCTTGAGTAACATCAGGGTAGGGGCAAAAGAGTGGCTATGTTCACCTTGTGCTCTCTTGGGCATACATGTTTAATTATTGCCGGCAGTAATTGGATTTACATATTAAAGACCTTTGAAGATCTCCATTTCTCTGTCATCATTTAAAATTATTCCTGACAAGTGAGTCCTTATCCCTTGTTTTCAAGTGAGGTAAAATTGGTATATGGCATATCAGTTTCAGGTATGCAATATTGTAATTGGGCAATTGTACGCTACATAGTGATCACCACCAAAAGTCTAGTTGCCCTCCTTCACCATACAGTTGATGCCCTTGACCCATTTTGCAACCCCCAACCCCATTTCCCTCTGGTAACCACTAATCTCTTCTCTGTATCTATGGTTTGTTTTTGTTTTATTCTGTTTGTATGTTTTGTTTTGGGTTCCATATGTGACTGAAGTCATGTGGTGTTTGTCTTTCTCCATCTGACTTATTTCACTTAGCATAATACCTTCAAGGTCCATCCATGCTGTCCCAAAATACAAGTTTTCATTCTTTTTTATGGCTGAGTAGTATTCCATTGTATAAATATACCAGGTCTTCTTCATCTATTCATCCATAATTGGACACCTATGTTGATTTCATATCTTAGCTATTGTAAATAATGCTGCAGTGAACATAGGGATGCAAATATCTTTTCAAATTACTCTTTTCAGATTCTTCAAATAAATAACTAGAATTGGAATAGCTGGATTATATGATGCATCTTAATTTTTTTTTAGGAATCTCCATAGTGCCTGGACCAATTTACACTCCCACCAACAGTGTGCAAGGGTTCTCTTTTCTCCACATTCTCTCCAACACTTGTTTCCATATATAATGGCCAGTCAAACAGGTGTGAGGTGATTTCTCATTGTGGTTTTGATTTGCATTTACCTAATAATTAGTGATAAACATTTTTTTTTCATGTGCCTCTTGGCTATCTGTATGTCTTCTTTGAAAAAATGGCTATTCAGTTCCTCTGCCCATTTTTAAATTGGGCTGTTTGATTTACTTGGTTTTGATGTCAATCAGTGATTAGGCCAAATAAATATTTTATTGACAATAGCCAACTGAAGAGAAAATTAACTCCTTTTATGGTTAAGTGTAAATGGAAGTCACTTGATATTTTTGAAAACGTTAAATTGTGGTGGTTCTGATTCTAGTCCAGAATTGAGCATTGAATGTAGCTTTTGCAGCATGTAAATTTAATATTCAAATATATTTTTGTTGTTGTTAATCCTCACCCAAGGATATTTTTCCATTGATTTTTAGAGAGAGTGGAAGGAAGGGAGAAAGACAGAGAAAGAGAAACATTGATGTGAGAGAGACACATTGATTGGTTGCCTCCTGCATGTGCCCGGACCAGGGCTGGGGATTGAGTCTGCAACTGGGGTACGTGCCCTTGACTGGAATTGAACCCTAGACCATTTAGTCTGTGGGCCAATGCTCTATCCACTGAGCAAAACCGGCCAGGGCTCAAATGTCTTTTTAGTGATGAGAAGATTCCATGAAATGTGATTTTCATATGGTATATTTAAAATATGGCTTAAATGGCAGTGTGTTTCATAATATGAATAGATGTTTTGTGCAGAATGTAAAAAGAAATTACATCTTTTGTAGAGTGGACACTGGCAATGTGACCCTGAGGCCCCTTTATGGGCCTGCTGTGGAAGCGCATGTATTCAAACTGGCAGGATAAAGAATCCTTTTATGTCCTTTATAAGCTTATATGGACTTCAGTGTTTTTTCATAGAGAACGTATTTCAAAATTGTAATTGTAGTCAATGGTTCATTCCATATAAAAATACTTACTTTATCCAGTGTTCTTTCCACAGCCCATATGTGCCAGTCAGTTTTTCTCCCTTCTCAGGGTGCCTGATGCTTTTGACTCTAGTGCATTTACTAAATGGGTGCCTTGTTTTCTTGTGGTGGCGTAAGTGAGAATCACAGCCTGAACTGAGGGAACCATTTCAACTTATTCTCAAAAATGTTGCAAGGTGAAGGCAGGCAGAATCCCTGCCCTGTGACCCTCAGCAGAGCTCTGTCAGGATTGGGAAGCCTATCAGGCCATGATTTGTCAAAGAGACAGTACATATGTATCAAACAGGTTAATTCTTTTATTTTTTTACGAGGACATGCATAATCCTTTAACCTAGTGGACCTTTTGGAGAGGCAACAAAGAGATGAAGGTGGAAAGTGCCAGAAAATCACTGTGGAAGGAACAAGGGTAGAAAGCCAAGTTTTAGGGTTGGATTAGACAAAGTCTGTTTAAAGTTATATGTTAATTTATAGAGTATTTATTGTGCCTTATAATAACAGTGTAATGAAGGAAGGGAGATATTTAGAGAGCAAGAGGTGGGGAGTGGTTACAAATTCCCTTCTTCACTCTCATCTTTCCTTGTTCAGTTTCTCTTCTCCCCTTTCCCCTGAGAACTAAATTGAATGAATAAGAAAACGAAATGAGCACGCTGCTTTTAACAAAATTCAAGTGATGTCACTTCTGTGAATGTTGTCACAAAAGTGTTTATGATCCTAGTTTCCTTATCCAGAACGCATACTTCTGTGACCCTAACCTGCTTAACAAAATCTGGAAATAATAGGAAAAAGCCTCTTAGGAAAGAGAAAAATGAGCAACAAAAGATCTTGCACTCAATTTGTAGGTGATGTCCGAGATACACAGAGCCCTGTTGGCTTAGAATGACACTCGGAGTAAGGTGAAGATTTCACAAGTTTATTTATCCAGCTCCCCAATACATTCAAAGGATTAAGAGGGCTTTCTAGTGTTAAATCTACTGCCCACAGTGCAGGAAGGGGAAATAAACTGGAAAAACTAGAGCACCTCACCATCTCAGTGGTACGGGGCCATTGGGTTTGAGGACAAACCAAGCTTGGGGATGAATCAGAGTAGGGAACACCAAGGGCCTTTCCTGAAATGCGACAAAGAGGTGACTGTGCAGAGGGCAGGGATGCTGTAGTAAGAAACAGCCCCGACTCTCAGTTCTGTTACCGTTAACTTGGGGCGTTCCACAGGAGGGTGGAGGTATCCCCATGGTGGTGATTCCCCGATGAGGGTCCTTCGTCTCATGGCTCAGCCGTTCTCTACGTTTGGGAGACCTTGGAGCTTCTAAAGCAATTGGGCCAGCAGTTGGGGGGAAGAAAGAGAGGGAATGATCTCAGTGGAAGTGGAGTAGGTCACTCTCTTTCATGTTCCCTTTGCCTGAGTTTAGTCACATGGACGTACCTAATGCAGGTAAAGCTGGGAAATGCCAACCTGTTTGTCGGTGAAGACAGGGAAGCTGGTTTGTTGAACACTCACCAGCCTCTGCCACAACAGGATGCCTTCATGAGCTCGATGCCATCCTTTTCCTCCGTCCCAGCCGCCACCTGGGTGTGCACCCGGGTGGCGACCCAGCTGTTTGCAGGACACACACCTCTGTCCTAGAAAAACCAGGGTCCCACTGATCAGGACTCTTGATCCTTCAACCATCTCAGTGTGAACTTACATCCCTTGCTGTTATCTTCAGTGGGAAGAAGAGAAAGCCGGCATGTGCAGCTCCACGTCAAAAGCAAGGTACCTTCTAAACACTACCCCTAGGAGATGGCAACATCCCCCGCCCCCTGCCCCCCGGGGCTTTATATATGCCTGTCAGTCAGGAACCTGCTTCTGCTTTAGTTCTTCCCACTGTACTTTCCAGGAGCTGGGTCCTGTTTCTGTTAACATTATTAAATTCCAAGGGAATTCCTAAAATTACCCCAGTCTTCCAGGATATCTCATCCGTGTGCTATGCTCAGAACTTGGTTGTATCTCCATACCACTGTCCCAAGATTATATCTTCCCTGGGACAAGGCTTATTGAGCAGAACTTTGATTGTCAGATGACTGGGCACAAGGAGTGGGCATTTGAAGCTGGGGAGAGGAATCAACTATTAACTGTGTAAAATTATTTTGATGCTCTGTTGCATGGATTGAGGTGAAGCATTTAGACAGAGGTAGGGTGGGGGAACATAAAGAGGCCCGAAAGAACTTTGGAAGTTCCAGTTAAGGAAGAAGAAACATTCTTCTCCCCCTGCCTCCCGACTCCTGCATCTGTTGTTCCCTGAGCAACCCAGGGATAACTTGCTTAAGAGCTACCGGCACTAGAATTTGTCTACATTATATCTACTATTAGCTCCTTTGGGTTGCTGCAAAACCAAGCACTATTTGTAGCATTGTTTCTCTGAGGAAATAAGCTGGGAGTTCCAAGCAACTGACTTAGAATGGACTGTCTGTACATGGCTCATTTGTAAATTGAGTACTAGCTGTCCTGGGCATGTCACCCAGAGATAACATTTATCTGTGCTTTATCAGTATGGGCTTGTCAAGTTAACATATGTTTACTTTTCTCTGCCTTCATCTTGATGATAGCCTCGCTCTTAAAATTTAATGCCCTCTTTATGTTTGCAGAAACATTTCCTTTGGAGGTGCCTCAAATATTCTTGTGAAAGGAATAGTGATTTGATTTTATCTCCCAATTTATCTGTAGTAGGATTCATGGCTATGAAAATCCTTTCAGCAGGCAGTTTGTACATTGTAGAAAAATTGAGAACTATTTAAAGGAAGTGAGGGGAAAAGAATTCTCTTCTCATATTACCCTCGGTTGTCAGATACCTTGCAATGTAATTACTGTGTTGGTTTGCAAAGGTTAAAGAACTCTGAAGTTTATAATTCTCTTGTGTGTGTGTGTGTGATCCACACATGTACTAGTAAAGGAAAAATCCAACACATTCAAGCAAGATGCCTTGTTAATGTAAAAGTTCTGAGCATCTTATAGCTTATTGACACATATAATTCACGGATTTTACATTTGCTTTTGATATACCAGTTGTTTGTTCCATGGAGCCAATTTGCAGATTGCATACTCGTCTATTTTAAATCCGTGCATATGTAATATGTGCATAGAAATGTCCTTGCTGGCATCATGTTGCAAAACAAAAAGGTGAAACCCTGGTCTCAGAGACGCTCCCTCTTAGGGAACTGACTATCCAAATACAAGTAAAAATGTCTATGTCTGCTGTTAGCAGAGCAGCTGACAGAATATGATCACAGGTGCCCCGTTAGGAGGTAGAAATAGAATGCCTAGGACTCTGCAGGCTTGTCATAGTTAAATTGTCAGGGTGATGTGCTTCCATGTTAAAAAGAATACTTTGTTCCCCTCTTGCACATGTACCCTGCAGTGGTAGGAACCCATTTCAGTTCAGCTGCTATCCTGATTTGCACTTGCAGGCGCCCATTTGGATGCTGGTGTAGTTAAAATTAAGTGAATGGTAGTCATATTTAATGATCTTTCCCATCTGTTTAAAACATTACTGCAGCCCATGCAAGAAATATTTTCTTTTAGTTTTAATTTTATGTATTTTGTTCTATCTCTCGACGTTTTCTTTTGCACTCAAGACTATGAAGATGTCCTGATCTTTCTGCCATTCCCAGTCTGCAATCCCCGCCCCCAAATTGTCCTCATAGGTTCTAATCACCTTTATGTTAAATGTTCATTAATTGACTAATAACTTTGAAAGAGGGTTGTAGAAATTGAACTGCGAAACTGGTTTAATACATAGAAGCCTATGTGAGTGTGAAAGAAGGCACTTTATGAATTGTAGAGTACTCTGTAAAAGTGAGGCCTTAGAACTGAATACTCCCATATTCTTACTGGGCTTTCACTGTCAAAGCATATATAAGACAACACATATTTTCTAGTAAGTACACTGCTTCTAATGTTACAAGGGTAGCTGGAAGTTACTCCAATCCAGTACTGAAAAAGAGTATTTAGGCGGAATTCGGGGTTCTAAAATGCCAAGCCATTCTTCAAGGGGGAGCTCGTGCAGCTACCTCTTTCGGACCCCACAAGAGACATGGTACGATCGGAATTTTTCAACCTCATCCACGCAAAAGCAGAACAGGGCATGGTACTTCTGTCTGGATGCAAAAACATGAAGTGCTGAGTGTAGACTATAAATCATTGTTTAATGGATTTGTGTCCTATGACCTACTCAGGTTTATAGATTTCTCTATATCTAGAGCTACACCAAACCTTTTATTCTTGCTGTTCAGTTTAAATCTTATATAATCTACTCCTAATTCCCGATGTCATGAGAAATCCTTCTCCTCTCTTTCTAGAGACCTCCCCACACCCCTGCCAGCTAGAGTCATGCAGTTATGAGCTCTGCTGGTGCTTAGATTCATTTGTAGATTATACACACCACATGGGGCTGGCTCCTCTTCCGGAAATCGGGCCCCGTGGGCTGCTTGACGGTCTGGAATGCTCTTGCCTCAGTAGAAGTTTATGTTTTATAGCTGACACGCCATTGACCATCGTGACCTGTTATAAAACACGGTGCTTTATCATTTGTGTCTTCTGTGCTGAACATTTGAGCCGAAACATAGGAAGAGACTTCATTAACCCTGTGTATTGAAATAGTTTACATGGAAAACCTTTGAGACATTCTTGCGTGTTTGAATCCTGGGGTGTTCAAATAGTAAAGGCAGCTTTACCCGGAGACCTCCAGAGTCATGTGGAAATAATAATAATAATTTTTCTTGTGGGTTATTATTATTTTTGCAAATGAATACATTGGTATTCTGATTTTCTAACTGTAGTATTCCCTTAGAAACTCTTTTTGATTTTTATACAGAAGGTTGATTTTCTGGAACCACTGGTAGTATGAGATTACCTTTTGGGCAGTTATTGGCATGTTTATCAGATAAGTCAAACATCAACTAGGCCACGGGGAATGTCCCCCCCCGCCCCCAATAGTTTCTCCTTGCAATTTGCTCCGTAAAGAAAAGGATGTTCCTATGAAGTGGAAGAGTTTGGAGGAAGCACTGCTTTTAGAGGCTCTGTCCTCATGGTGTGGAGAAGCCCCAGACCCATGCTCCCGGGCCCCCTGCAGTGCTTTCCACAGGCTTTACACTGGGCAGGAGCGGCCCGGCCGCTTTAAAGCTTTTGCCTGTGAAGACCAAGCAGATTGCTTTTTTATTTTTTCCAATTTTTTTTATTAAGGTATTATATGTGTACATATCTTACCATTGCCCCCCCCACTCCCATATATGCCCTCACCCCCCAGAGTTTTGCGTCCGTTGGTTATGCTTGTATGCATGCATACAAGTCCTTTGGTTGATCTCTTATCTCCCTCACCTCTCCCTAACCTTCCTGCTGTAATTTGACAGACTGTTTGATGCTTTACTGCCTCTGTATCTGTCTTTTTGTTCAAGTTTATAATGTTCTTTATTATCCATAAATGAGTGAGATCATGTGGTATTTTTCTTTCATTGACTGGCTTATTTCACTCAGCATAATGTTCTCCAATTCCATCCAGGTTGCTGCAAATGGTAAGAATTCCTTCTTTTTATGGCAGCATAATATTCCATTGTGTAGATGTACCATATTTTTCTGATCCAGTCATGTGGAGAACAGTATGGAGTTTCCTCGAAAAACTGAAAATGGAACTCCCATTTGACCCAGTGATCCCACTCCTAGGAATATATCCTAAGAAACTGGGAACACCAATCAGAAAGGATATATGCACCCCTATGTTCATAGCAGCACAATTTACAATAGCTAAGATTTGGAAACAGCCTAGGTGTCCATAAGCAGATTGCTTTTTAACCACAGTGCTCAGGGGGAGACAGAATGCAGTGGCTAAGAGAGAAGCAGATAGAAAGTAGAAGAGAAACAACCCCCGGGCACCGACCTGGGAAAGTCTCCAGAGGAAGAGGATCCATGCCTTCTGATATTCACCAGTGAAGGAACTGCTGGAATTTTGCATTTCATATGCTCTGCCCATCAAGACCTCTCACCCAGGGAAGAGGAATATTCTTTGTTCAGGAGGTGGGAAGCAGGAAGTGTTAAGAACCATACAGCTAAGTTTTTTTCTTTTCTCTTTTTTAAATATAAATCAGTGCTTTTTATATTCACAGAGTTATATAAAACTGCAAATAGCACCACAATAAATTTTAGGGCATTTTACACCCCCAAAACAAACAAACAAACAAACAAACAAACAAACACATCTCTACACCTGTTAGCGGTCACTTTTCACTTTCCCCCAACCCTTCACCCCAAGGCGCCTGGCAACCATTAATCTATTTTCTCTGTATATAGATTTGACTCTTCTAGACATTTCATATGAATGCAGTCATGCAGTATGTGGACTTTTGTGCCCGGCTTCTTTTACTTAGCATACATTTTTCTAGGTTCATTCACATTGTAGCATGGATCAGTACTCATTCCATGTTACAACTGACTGATATTCCATTGTATGGATATACCACATTCTATTTATCCATTCATGAGTTGATGGACATTTGAGTTGTTTCTACTATTTTTTAGGTAGTGTGAATAATGCTGCTTTGAACATTCCTGTATAAGCTTTTGTGTGGACATGGTTTTATGTCTCTGTGTAGCTTACTTTTGCGCAGTTATAAAGATAGTAAATTATTTTTCTCTTTCATGCATTTGTTTGCTTCACTACTCTCTTCTTACCTGTTTTATTCCCCTAAAAGTGATTTCCCTTGAGCATGTAGTTGCAGAACAAGCATGTCAAACATGCGGCCGACGAGTTTGACATGCTTGTTGTAGAAAGTAGGAACATGGGTTAACTTCTACTAAGGGATGAGGGACAGCATTTCTCACGTAACCCTCACTTGACAGATGGATGGCTGAGGTTCAGAGAGGCTCCACGGAGCCTGGGAAGTTGGAGGAGCAGGGATGTGGACCCACATCTGCTGTATTCTTAGTCACAGTGCTTTCTGTTTCCTCCCACATCCTAATATCAACCCAGGTCATGCACCTACCTGTCATCTCTCAGAGAATTCTTTTTATTCCTCAGCCTCCTTCTGATTTGATTGTGAAAAGTAAGGAACGTGGCTTAAAGACTCTATCATATGCCCTTGGACCTGGAGCAAGCACTTGTGTTCCCTTTGACAAGCTGATTATGAGATATTTCCCTCTCTGGTTGAGTGAGGTGGCATCATAGAAGCCTGGCGCTGGCTGGTGCTCAGTTCAACCTGATTCTTCTAACTCTTTGTCCTCCAGACGCTCAGTCTCCCCACCTTAAGATTACATCGCTCCTTCACATCAGCCACCCACAAATACTGCCACACCTGCCTGTTTTACAGCTTGACCCCCTTTCTGGTCACATGCCCCCTGCTTTTTTTCTTGTCTGCTGAGCCCATCATCACTTCACTGGGTCCGCCCAGACTCCTTGGCCACTACTTTAGCCTCCTGGAAGCTCCTGTCTCTCCAGCCAGCTCAGGTCCCATAGTTTTTAAGTTTCACTGTGCTTTCCCATTAGTAGAGTGTCACACAGTCCTTTCCAGATACCTAGTATCAGATGTATCACAGACCTGATATCCGAGGCATCAGCAATTCAGAGGAATTTTTTTGAAGGCTGGTTGGGTAGAACAACTAAGTTTTGTAAAATGTTTCTTAAAATCCTTTTGATTTCCTTTTCCAGCACTTTCTCTAAGTTTTTTACAAGCCACACTGATTTCTCACTCCTGTCCTCTCCTCTGCGAACATCGGCGACAGGAGCACATGGGTGTTATTTTCTCATCCACAAGAGAGGAGGTGGAAATATTTGACTAAAATGAAGTTGATGATCACCTGTTAATTCCAGCCGCCTGTCAGGCGGAAAATGGAAAGTGGGCTGAAATGGCTAGGAAGGTCATAAAGGAGGAAAGATAGCCTTGCTGGCTTTTCTGTGATGATAGATATGTGTCTTCTAGGAAATCTAAAAAGTTCCACTTGACAGAGGAGGTGACACATGCATGGATGTGAGAAGGTTGAAATGAAAATGTCTGGGTCCTTCACTTTTGATGACCCACTACCACTGACCAATCAGAAAACCCAGGACTCCTTTCAAAGCAAGGGTGGGGGTGGGGGTGGGGGTTGGGGGGAGGGGTTAGAGAGGAACAGATAGTGCAAATAGGTCTCTTTTTTATTTTTGTGCCTTCTCACCCCCCTCCCAACTTAGAACAGAATCTCTTAAGGGAATGTCTGATGAATCCACTACAGTAATCAAAATATTTTTATAGCTATTTTTAAAAAAACTTTATTGTTGAAGTATTACATATGTCCCTATTTTTCCCCCATTGACTCCTTCTAGCCCACCCCAACCCCAACCCAGGCCTTCACCACCCTATTGTCTGTGTCCATGGGTTATACATATATGAATACAAGTTCTTTGGTTGATCTCTTCCCTCCCTCTCACTGATCCACCTCCACTTTCCCTCTGAGATTCAGTTGTCTGTTTTATAGCTATTTTGTTTCAAATGTAACTGATGACCAATGGAACACACAACAGTGCAGATAAGTAAAAATTGGCAAAATTGGCCTTTTTCTTTGTGTGTTGAGGATAAGTCTAAACAAACCTATCTAGGTGGCACATCTCCAGCTGTAGCAGAGGCCAAATTGGAATGAATTATGAAGACTGAGTTATTCGCTTTATCTTGGAGGTAGCCCTGCCCACTCCAGAGGGGTGTGTCTGGCCCAGAAGGTGTAACTTGACTGAATGAATCTGTTTTACAAAATTTGAATCAGTCCCATTTGTGATCATCTTTGAGGTGTTTTAAAGACTTATTAATTTTTTCTTAAATATACCATTATTAAAAATAACCCAAAAAAGCTATCCAAAATTAGATTACACATTTTTTTTTCTTCATATTTCGGTGTCCCTGACATATTTGTTTTTGTTTTATTTCCTTTAACTAAAAGAATTAACTAATTTGTTTTAAATCACTAAAAGTACAAAAGGTACAATAGATGTACAAGGAAAAATAAGTCTTATTTTTGTTCCCAAGTCACTGCAATGACCTTGTAGAGGCAAGTCCCATTACCATTTTCTTGTGGGTCTGTTTTAAAATATTTTATCTATATACTAGAGGCCCGGCACATGAAATTTTTGTGCGGGTACGGTCCCTAGGCCTGGCCTGCGATCAGGGCCATCTTTCCCAGCTGCCTGCAGCTGGCCCCGCCCCTCACCACCACCCACCCCTGGTTCCCCATTCACCATCGGGTGATCGGTGCCTGACGGTCAGGGGAAGGGACCAAGAGGTGGTCAGTGCACCTCATAGTGACTGGTCCAGTGGTTGTTCTGGTTGTTCTGCTGTTAGGGTCAATTTGCATATTGCCCTTTTATTATATAGGATATAAAAGCCTAAGCGACTGTTATAACTGGTTGACCAAATGACTGGTCGACTGGTCGCTATGACGACACACTGACCACCAGGGGGCAGATGCTCAAAGCTGGAGCTGCCCCCTGATGGTCAGTGTGCTCGCTCCCACAGCCAACCTCCTTAGGCCAGCCAACCTCCTGTGGTCCCTCCCCATGACTGGCCGGCCCCGATTGGCTCAGATCGCCAGTCAGGCTGAGGGACCCCACCCGTGCACGAATTTGTGCACCGGGCCTCTAGTCCTATCTAATAAAATAGTAATATGCAAATTGACCATCACTCTAACACACAAGATGGCTGCCCCCATGTGGTCAAAGATGGCTGCCCCAGTGTGGACACAAGATGGCCACCACAAGATGGCCAGCAGGGGAGGGCAGTTGGGAGGGACCAGGCCTGCAAGGGAGGGCAGTTGGAGGCTATCAAGCCTGCAGTGGAGGGCAGTCGGGGGAGCCAGGCCTGCAGGGGAGGGCAGTTGGGGGGGAACAGGCCTGCAGGGGAGGGCAGTTAAGGGTGACCAGGCCTGCAGGGGAGGGCAGTTAGGGGCAATCAGGCTGGCAGGGGAGCAGTTAGGCATTAATCAGGCTGGCAGGGGAGTGGTTAGGGCGTGATCAGGCTGGCAGGCAGAAGTGGTTAGAGCAGTGATGGGCAACCTTTTGAGCTTGGTGTAACAAACTTCACCAAAAAACTGAGCATAACTCGGGTAGTGTGTCACTTTGAGGAAAAAACATTATTTCGCAAATGTTTCATCCTCAGGAGCAGCAAATGTTTCATCCTCGGCATGTGGCCGCCTTAGCGGCCGCATGTCATCAGAAATTGCTACGTGTATCAGTGCTGACACGCGTGTCATAGGTTCGCCAGCACTGCGTTAGAGGCAATCAGGAAGGCAGGCAGGCGAGCAGTTGGGAACCAGCAGTCCTGGATTGTGAGAGGGATGTTAGGCGCGATTCTACCGGGATCAGGCCTAAACGGGCAGTCGGACATCCCTCGAGAGGTCCCAGATTGGAGAGGGTGCAGGCTGGGCTGAGGGACACACCGCCGTGCACGAATTTCATGCACCGGGCCTCTAGTAATTATATAAGCAAAAATATGGGGTTTTCTAAAGACATAATGTTTATACCATACACACTGCTCTGCCCTTTACCACTTTTCATCTAACCATATATCCTGGAAAACCTTTCTTGTCAGATCATGGAAAGCAGCCTTATTCTTCTTAGTATCTAAATAGCATTACATTGAGTGGTTTTGCCATATTTGATGATGGGCTCTTGGTTGTTTCCAGTCATTTGCTTCTATGAACAATACTTCAGGGAATTACTTTCTATAAATAGCATTTAATATGTCAGCGAGGATCTCTGGAGGAGAAATGACTAAAGTGGAGTTGTTGGATCAAAAGGAATGTGCAGTTTTAATTGGGGAAATCTTGCCAAATTGCCCTCCAATTTGGCATTTGTACTAATGTATGCTACCACTAGTTCTGTGAGCGCCTTTTCTCCTCTGACAGTTTTTAAACTTCATGATCTTGTCCAACCTAAGAGGTGAAAACTACTGTCTGTTAGTAGCTTTACTAATATGAGTTTTGCTTATTACAGTGATGATTGAATATCTTCTCACATATTATCTTCTCACATTTCTATTTTCTTTTCTAAGAAACTTACACTCACATCCACTGACCCCGCCTCTTTTTTTCTTTTGTTGAGTTTTTGGTCTTTCCAGTGAATTGACTTTCAGGAGCAGTTAGTAGATAATAGGTCCAGAAAATTAGTCTTTTTGCCTTGTAATTTTCTTATTTTTTTCATTTTTTTACATGTCATGTTGCCTTTGTGCAGGATTTGTTTTTAAAATCATGTAGTCTTATTCGTCAGACTTTTTTTAGCTTTTAACTTTTTGACATGCTTACCCCTTCTTCACTCACACTCAAATATTTAAAAAAAC
This sequence comes from Eptesicus fuscus, assembly GCF_027574615.1. NCBI lineage: Eukaryota > Metazoa > Chordata > Mammalia > Chiroptera > Vespertilionidae > Eptesicus > Eptesicus fuscus. The sequence continues at coordinate 79,429,815 of NC_072481.1, forward strand.
GTGTCTCATATTTTTTGCTTAGTGCTTTTTAAATCATAGCATTATTGAGATGTACATACCACAGATTCACATACCACAGAATTTACCCTTTTAATGTGTACAATTTAGTGGTTTTAGTATTTTATTTTACAGAGGTGTGCAACCATTGCCACAATCTAATTTTGGAATATTTTCATCACCCCCAAAAGAAACCTGATACCCATTAGCAGTCACTCCCATCCCCCTCCCTCCAGCCCTGGTAACCACTGATATGCTTGCCTTCTCTATGGATTTGCCTGTTCTGGACATTTCTTATAAATGGAATCATACAATGTGTGGTCTGATGTGACTGTTTTCTTCCACTTAGCATCATGCTTCCAAGGCTCTTCTTAGTGTTTTTATGTTTTCATCTTTTACATTTAAATATTTAGTCATTCTGGAATTTATGTTAGTGTAGAATGTGAACTAAGTACCTAACTTAATTTTTTCCAGGTTGCCATCCTGTTATTGAAAGTCCTCCTTTCTCCCACTAAAATGCAGCGCCAGCTTTATCACACACTGAATTCAGTGTGTCTTTGGATTTGTTTCTTTTCTGTTGATCTTACTTTCTGTTCATATGTCAGTGCCCTATTCACTTAATTTCTAAAGCTTTGTAATACTTTGAATACCTTATATGCCAGTGTTTCCTTACTTTTTTTGGCATAATTTTTATGGCCATTTTTTCCCATTTTATTTTCCATATGAACTCAAACTTAACTTCCTGATGGTGTTTTTCTATATTGGATCAAATTTATAGGTTAATTTGGGAAGTGCTTTTCTTTTTCCCTCAGCGGCTTCCTATTCATGGACAAGGTAGAGCTTTTCAGTTGTTCACATCTGCTTCTCCATCTTTTAATAGTATTTAAAGTTTTTCTTTTTATAGACCTCGCATATTTCTCATTAAATTTATCTCTAGGTACTTCATATTTTTGTTGCTGTTAAAAAATGGGATGTCTTTTTACTGGTTGTCATTTAGAAAGACAATTGATTTTTTGCAAATTGCTTTTGCTAATTACCTTGTGGAATTCTCTGATTGTCTCCAATAATTGTTCAACTGACTCTCTCCGATTTGTAGTCAGATCATATGCAAATAATGATAACTTTACTGCTTCTTTGACGATTTTTATAACCCTTATTTCTTTCTCTTATATAATTAACTTGGCTACTTCAACCAGAACAGTGTTAAATAACGATGATGGTGGACAGCCTTGTGTAGTTTTTAACTGTAATGGAATATTCTCCATTGACAGTGTGATTGCCTTTGGGGTCAGGCAGGTTTAATGTCCATTGGCTCTCACAGTGCTTTAAAATGAGTAAGAAAGCATTTGGAAACGCCGGATGTGACAGTACGTTTGCAGACAGGTAAAGCACACTCCACCAGTCTCCTGCAGTGATAAAATAGTGGACTGCTTTTCCTCACCAGCACCAGCAGGAGTCTGTGAGTGCAAGTCCACGTAAAAAGGAAGACGGCAGCAATTAGATTTTAATCTCATGCTATTTTTCTTTTGCCAATCAAGTGAAAACACTAAGAAGCAATTGGAGCCAAAACCAGTTTGGCTCAGTGGATAGAGCGTCGGTCTGCGGACTGAAAGGTCCCAGGTTCGATTCCGGTCAAGGGCATGTACATTGGTTGCGGGCACATCCCCAGTAGGGGGTGTGCAGGAGGCAGCTGGTCGATGTTTCTCTCTCATCGATGTTTCTAGCTCTCTATCCCTCTCCCTTCCTCTCTGTAAAAAATCAATAAAATATATATATATAAAAAAAGAAGCAATTGGAGTATGCAGCACCATGAGCATTAAATAAAGGCTTTTTCTAAAGGAAGGAAAGAAAGAAAAGAGTGAGAAAGAGATGGAAAGAAAGAGGTAAAACAGCACTAATCGGTTTAGCTCAGTGGATAGAGCATCAGCCTGCGGGCCGAAGGGTCCCAGGTTCGATTCCGGTCAAGGGCATGTACCTTGGTTTGTGGGTGCATACCCAGTAGGGAGTGTGCAGGAGGCAGCTGATTAATGTTTCTAACTCTCTGTCCCTCTCCCTTACTCTCTGTAAAAAAACAATAAAACATATTTTAAAAGAAAGAAAGAGGTAAACTAAATCTTGTTTTTCTCACGTCTCCCAAAATCAAGCCATGTGATAATTATTTCTAGGGATTTCCCCCCAGAATATTATTATTAAAAGAATGGCATAAAACACTACTTGTCAGCAGATATGATAAGGAGTCTCAAGGCTTAGAAGAAATAGTGAAATATTTTACTATTTGTAAGCAAAACAGATTAATAAAGAGTTCCAAATATTGAGAAATCACTGAAGTGAAAAGGAATGCCTATTGAAACATGTTTACTGTTGCCTCTTTTTGATGTTGCCATTAAAAAAGTGTTTGATCTCTTGCAAAGCAACTGGAGAGGTATTTTATGTACTAACCCTGAACCTGACATGACTCTACTAATAAATACTAGGACAGGCTGTCCCTTGCAGTAGCAGAACTGGAAAGCAAAACAAAAGACAGTAACAATTGAGCTTTGATTCTTGTTGGAAATATCTAACATACAGAGCTGGTGCATTGTGGTTAAAAACAAAAGGAATTTAGGCTGACTCCAAAAATGGGAGAAACGGATAGGTGGTGTTTGGGACTCACTACATCGTCTGTGTGACACACAGGAAAGAGAAAGCCCTGGAAAGCGAACAGTCTGCATGGGTGTGCCCTCCCAGGTGATTCTGAACATGCACACCTCTGGCTTACACCATCTGGTCTCATGTCAAAACCCAAAATGTGCAGGGACTACTGGGCTCGGAGCAGAAGCGTCTTGCTCTGCCACTTGCTGGCTGTGTGAACAAGGCCCAGTTTTGGCCAAGTTCTGAACCTTTCTGAGTTTAGTTTCTCATCTGTAAGTCATGCCTGCAGGTTTAGTAGAGATGTGATACACACAGCATCAAGCACAGCCTTATTGAGCAGTTGCTCAGTGTGTTCATAGATGGACCAGAGAAAGGGAAGAGGATGGAAAGGAAGAATCCCATGTGTTGAGTGCCATGAGCCCAGTATACAGAGGGTGCTGAGGAAACTTATAAAGAGTATTACATCAGAACTGGGGATGAAGGAATGTTTATAGGAAAGCCTTCTTAGATGAGTTATGAAGAATAAGCCAATAAAATGTTCTTGGGCAGTGTTTCTGTGCAGAGAGGACAGCGTTTTCAAAGGCATGGGTTTGGCCTTAGCTGGTTGCTCAATGGTTAGAGCATTAGCCCATGAACTGAAGGGTTCGATTCAGGTCAAGGACATGTACCTCGGTTGCAGACTCGAGCCCCGCCCCTGATCTGGGAGTGTGTGGGAGGCAACCACTCTATGTGTCTCTCTCACATCGATGTTTCCCTCTGTGTCTTTCCCCACCCCTTCCACTCTCTAAAAATCAACGGAAAAATATTCTCAGGTCAGGATTAACAAAAAATGAAAAAGCAAAAGGCTTGGGTTTGAAGGAATCATGGAGTCTTAAGCCCAGAGTATGCTAAGTCCCAATTTATGAGATGGGGGATTGTGAGCAGTGAGACAAGCAAGGATGTCAGACCTGGCATGGAGCAGGGTCTTGTTTGTCTTGCTTGGGCTTCGGTTACAGTGGTGGTGGCTGTAGACACGAGGGGCACAATTGTGCTCACATTTTGGAGACATGGCAGAGTGCCTATGGGGTAGGGCTGGGAGACTGGGGAGGAATGAGCTCTGACCTTTGGCGATGATGTCTTCCATATTCCCCACAAGTCCTCCTGCAACACCGAGCATAGTAGGTTTTCAGGAAAAACTTCTTGATGTATTTTGCCAGGATCATCTTTTCCATGATTCACTTGTTTTATCATGAATAGATTATTCTCATGTGAATTTGACCATTTCCCCCCAAATTATTTTTGACCTTCAATTAAATTACCCTAAATTATTGTGTGTCATGGCATAAATATACCCTAATCTATTTATAATTTATTGTGCAAGCATCAGTGTCATAAAAATATCTTCTCATTTAAAGAGCACTAGCCTAGAACTTTCTGGAAGTCTGGACCTACGGTGCTGCTCACTCCCGAAGAAAATGGTTTATGTGCAGAGGGATCATTGTCTGCAGCCCCTAAATGCTTTAGGCGTTGCCCACACTCTCTTTTAAAACTTTCTCTGTTTTAAGGTTCTTTCAAACTTCCTGAATCTCAAAGGAAGAAGCTGTAAAAGCTTTTTAGCTCCTCATGACTTAACACAGAGAATGCTCACTGTCTCTTTGTGGGGTGAGAATACCCTCCTAATTACGACAGACCCAGCAGTAACTGTGGCCGTAGGTCATTGAAAGCCACGGTCAGTACCGGATGGAGTAAGAGACAGTCGTACCTCTCATGGTCTGGATGAGTGAATGGCAGTTATTCAGAACCATGGGTTTTATTTTCAGTCAGTCAACTTGCATTGTTTGAGGTCCCACTGTGCCGTGTGCCAGGTGCCAGGTAGGGTGCTGAGTACTGAAGATTCTAATGTGGACAAAAGGGAGATGTTTGCTACCCCATGGCCTGCTTTATAGTTATTACAGTAGTTATTACATTGTAGGTGAAAAAGTAACTAGTCAATTTCAACACAAGCAGTCTGAGAGAAGTAGGATTAGAAGGAAATGCAGAATGTTATAAAAGCTTAGAGCGAGCACCTGACCCTCACTTGGGAGGCGAGGAAAGACTGCCATGAAGAAACATACAGAGAGTTAGCTGAACAGGAAGAGGACTAAAACATACCTTAGAGAGTTTGGGGGTTGCAGTCTTTATAAGAAAAAAATGGAGCATAGTGGGTTTTATTATGGATTTATTATGCTTTTTAATAAGTCCATCAAAATAGTCTTTGAGTCACACCGTATTTGGAATGTGCTTGGCTACTGTAATGTAAACCAGTAAGGTATTTTATCAGACCCAAACCATAGTTATCTTCACCGTATATAAAGCACAAATCCTAGAGGTCAATATCTGAAAGAAAGTGGAATCTGAATAACATGCTGAAAAGATCTACAAGTCGTGGAACCAGTTGTCCACAGGCTTATTCCTGAAGTCAGAACCATGTTGCCCTCTGTCACGTTAACGATTTAACATTAGATCCCCGGGAGTCCGCAGGGCAGCCACACCTTTAGACGGAAGAGCCCAGGCCAAGCTGCTCTCAATGAGAAATCAGTTTATGATCAGGGCTCTGTGCTGGGCACGAGTGGAAGTTAAACACGTGCGGAAGCCTAGAGTGCAGTTGAACAGCCCCAGTGTAGACCAGCGGGCACAGAGACAAGAAGGTGGCACTACCCCCGTGAGATAACGTTTTGACAGATCCTCTAGTCAGGGCTCGATGTGGGTAGCGATGATTTCTGTCACAGCTAAGATGAGTGTTGGATGTGGGCCAGTGGGTTAGGCTTGTGAAATGTGTGTCTTGTATAAACACAGTGAGTGGAGTGGCAACCCACATGCGTTCTTAATGTTTGCTTTCAGAAGCTATGTCCAGACAAAAGAGAAGAGACATTTCTCTACTTTACATGCAACGCCATTTAAGACACACTAGTTTAAGTAATGTTCCCCTTCTCTCTGCTAAAGTAATGGTTTTAACAATATGGTTTCTTTTGAAGGAGCTGAACGAAACATGTTTACTTTTGTTAACGGGTATCTTGGAGGTTCTTCCCAGGTCTTTAGGGGAAATTCCTGCTATACAGCCTCAGGGGTTACTTGCTTGTTAAAAATAGAGAGGTGATCAGGAGTTGTTAAGAATACAGGGGCATGGGGTACTTGAAATGTTTAGCAATTCAGAAGTCTTACTCTCTGCTTTATTGTTCCTAGAGCCAACCTCTCCAGGTGCCAGGAAGCAACTCTGAGTGGCAGGAAAGCCATTCTGCCTCATCACTGAGAGCATGTGTCCTTGACAGTGCTTTAGCAATACCTCCTCAGCACTCCCACTGCGTATGCACATGTGCATGTTCTTATGCACGCTCAGATACATTATATTGTTAAAGATAAATGACTAAGAGATATATTTTTTTCAACTTAAAGACATTGCTCTTTTTGCTCTGCCTCTTGAATATGGCTTCTCTGTTCCTTTTTTATTTTCAGTCTCCCCAAGGGAAATGTCAATTTTTCAGCCCTGCAACTTTTGCTAGAATCACAGACTGTTAGATCTATAAGGGACCGGAGAGATCTAAGAGGCCCAGTTGGAAGTGCCAGCAGGACAGCCATGTAGAGATTCCCAGCAGGCATTCTGAAAACAGAGCTGAATCTTGAAAGAGAAGTCGCGGCTGGACTTGTTGATTTGAGAGTCACTCACTTAGTGGCAATAGACAAAGTGCATCTGAGGAGCTCATTCCCCTGCTCAGGACCATTTGAAGCCCCTTCAGATTCTACAAAATCATCTCAATTACTCAGCAAGGTCTTTGAGACCCACCATCATGGCCTCCACTTTTCTTTCTGCCTGGTCGTCTCCCACTGTCACCTCCCCACACATGCATCTCTAACCACAGGGGTGTGTGGACCACAGGGGAACACACGTGTTGTTACCCTTCTTTTCTAAAGCTGTTTATTCTTCTAAAGTCGGCTCAGATTCTACTTCTGGAATCCCTCTCTTCTGAATTTGGGTTGTAAAAGACCAAAGGGAATCTTGGGCCTATTATAAGCTAGAAAGTACATTCTCCATCTTCACCAGTCGCAAGTCTGTGTGAGTTGCTTAGAATAACCGCCTGTTATGCATTCTAAGGGACATCTGAGGCCATCTAGACTGGCCTCTCCCACAGTGCAGGGATCCATTCTGCGACATCCATGACACATACGTGTGCTGCTGCTTCTTGCAGTAAAATATGTGGAAATTTATCCAATTTTCTTCTTTTTATCCTTCATTGACATTGTTTTTTACATGTCTCCATGTATGCTGTATTGAATTATCCTCTTTGTAATGTCACACATTTTGAGTTAGAATGAGGATTCTTATTCTAGCTCCACTGTCAACTCATTGGTTTTTTCAGGCAAATTACATAACTTCTATCTGAATTTATCATCTGTAAAATGGGCCTAAGAATAACTCACCCAGTTTTAAGAGGATAAAACCTAGAATATAAACTTAAGTTTTTATTATTACTACCATACGGTTTAGAGTCAAGAAAAAAACTCGGTCCTTGATAATTTAATATAGATAATGTTACATTATGTGCTGTATAAAAATGTAGAACTTGACACCAGAAGAGGTGGGTCCATATTTGCCCTGTGATTTACTAGCTGTGTATCCCTGACTGAATCACTTAACCTTTTTGAGCTTCATTTTCCTCCTCTATAAATTGGGAATAATGATGCTGTTGCTATCCATTAGAGTTGTTGAATAATTATGTTCTGCAACTGTCATGCTTGAAAGATACCTTTAAACTGCAAAAGAGTATCCTATCTAATAATAGACAAATATGCAAATTGACCACACCTCCAACACACCCACAAGCCACGCCCACCATCCAATCAGAGCGAGTATGCAAATTAACCCAAACCAAGATGGCTACAGCCACAGAGAGCAAGATTTCCTAGGTAACAGAGGAAGCCAAGCTTTCTGCCAGCCGTTGCAGGCCTAAGCCTCCACTCAAGCTACAAAGTTTCCATTATAGAAGGTAAACAAATTCAAACAAATGGCGGCAGAATGGAGCTTGAGAGAGCAGGCCAGGGTTGCCACCGGCAACAGGGGAAGTAAAGCTTTCCACACACCCTGGCTGGGCCCACCCACTTAAGGCAACAAAGTTTCAATTATAACCCCAACACAAATGGCTTCGGGCCTTGGAGGGAGCCCCAGGCTTGGCTTTGCTCCAGGCTACAAAGTTTCAATTGTAGAAGGAAAATAAATTCCAGATACCAGGGCCTCCATTTGCATTGCCAGGGGGCGTGGCCTGCCTGCAAACCACCACAGGCCCCTCACTCAGGCCGCCCCACACCCCAAGGGTACCCCACCCTGATCAGGGACACCCTTCAGGGCAAACCAGCTGGCCCCCACCCCTGTACCAGGCCTCTATCCTATCTAATAAAAGAGTACTATGCAGATTGATCATCACTGCAACACACAATATAGCTGCCCCCATGTGGTCAAAGATCCTGCCCCCATGTGGACACAAGATGGCCAGCAGGAGACGGCAGTTGGGAGGCACCTGGCCTGCAAGGGAGGGCAGTTGAGAGGGTCCAAGCCTGCAAGGGAGGGCAGTTGGAGGTGATCAGCCCTGCAGGAGAGGGCAGTTAGGGGTGACCAGGCTGGCAGAGGAGGGAAGTTGGGGGCAAACAGGCTGGCAGCGGAGTGGTTAGGGGGTGATTAGACTGGCAGGCAGAAGCGGTTAGCGGCCATCAGGAAGGCAGGCAGGCAAGCAATTGGGAGCCAGCAGTCCTGGATTGTGAGAGGGATGTCCAACTGGGATCGGGCCTAAACGGGCATCGGACATCCCTTGAGGGGTCCCAGATTGGAGAGGGTACAGGCTGGGCTGAGGGACAACCCCCCTCCGTGCACGAATTTCGTGCACCGGGCCTCTAGTCCTATATAATAAAAGGCTAATAAGCAAATTGTCCCCTTGGGAGTTCGACCAACCGGGAGTTTGATCACTAGCTATGACATTCGCTGATTACCAGTGGGTGGCACAGAATGAAGGAAGGCCCTGGCCGGCAGCTGGAAGGCCCCGATAAGCCCTGATCGCCGGCCAGGCATAGGCACCCTACACGTGCATGAATTTCATGCACTGGGCCTCTAGTATTCAATAATAGCTATCATGGTTTCTCTCATGATGTAATAATGATGTCAGCTATAGAAATAGGTAAAAAAATATTTTTATTCCATTGTGATACCTCTGGGCTTGTCCCAAAGGTAGGAGGAACACCAGGAGGAGGAACAAAGGTGGGCTGCATATGTAGAAGAGGGTGCAAAATTGGCAGGAGGCTGTGAGTGACTTCTCTTCTATCCTGAGGTTAAAGGGGGCCAAGTTGACATGTAGACTGCATGTTGGGCCTGTGGCCAAAGATGAGAATGGGTGCAGGAAGAAAGGCCATGTCAATAGGCCCTGATGTCACAATAAAGCCAAGTGGTGGTTTCCTAGGGTACATCCCCAGGCATGGTGTGCCCGCTCTTGGGTGTTCCCTGTAGGTACTGGTGGACAACCCAGGGCACTGGTGGCATACTCTTAGGGCCAAAATGAATCTCCATGGGAGCTGGCTCAGCTTCCCTCACTTACCTCTCCTAAGTTAGGTGGGTATGAGGTCGTGTTATGTGTTGAATTGTATCCCCACAAAAAAAATGTTGAAGTCCTAGCCCCTAGTCTTTTTTGGAAATAGGGTCTTTGAAGATGATCAAGTTAAGATGAGGTGATTAAAGTGGGCGTGGATGGAACTGGAGAGCATTATGATAAGTGAAATAAGCCAGTCAGAGAAAGACAGATATCACATGATCTCATTCATTTATGGAATATAATGAACAACATAAATTGATGAACAAAAATAGATCCAGAGGCAGAGAAACATCGATCAGACCGTCAAACCTCAGAGGGAAGATAGGGGAGGGTGGTGGTAAGGGGGAGAGATCAACCAAAGGACTTGTATGCTTGCAAATAAGCCTAACCAATGGACACAGACAACAGGGGGGTGAGGGCATGAGGAGGGGATTGGGGGGGTGACAATAGGGGGATAAGGACACATATGTAATACCTTAATAAGAAATAAAAATAAAGTGGGCCCCAATCCAATATGACTGGTGCCCTTATAAAAAGGAGAAATTTGAATACCACAACAGAGATACTGGGCAAATGTTCCATTAAGATTGGAGTTAGGCTGCCACAAGCAAAGGAAGGCCAAAGATTGCCGGCAAACCACCAGAAGCTAGGAGGCATGGGACACATCCTTCATTTTGAGCCCTTCATTTTGAAAGAACCAACCCTGCTGCTACCTTCATCTCTGACTTCCAGCCTCCAGGACTGGGAGACAATAAATGCCTGTTGTTTGAGCCCCCCAGTCTGTGGTAATTTGTATGGCAGCCCCAGGAAACGAATACAGGTGGGTAGGCCATTTCCTCACATTCAGCTGCTTTTCTGTGACACTTGGCCCATTCTGTTCTATGGTGAAGTTACACATGTATGCATTTGTTGCCAAAAATGGCAAGATTCCCTGTGGTTTGGCTTTTGACAATAAGTGCACTTATGCCTAATTTCAAGGTTTGGGGTTGAATTAGAATAGGGTTTCTTAAATGTCACAATTATCTCAGTCCCATAATCTCCCTTAATACTGTACTGTTATGTGTGTTTGAGGAGGAAAAGGGTGTATTTGAGCAGTATATGTCAGTTACTTACACAAAACCTGCATTCGGTTATTACTCTTCCAGGCTCGGACACTTTTGTGAAAATATTTGCTCTTCTATTGTAAGTCCACTTTGGTTACGGGTTTGAGGGGTTACCTGCTCCTTGTCTGACAGATGCTAAACTTTTCTAGGAAGAGGATCTGCCTCTCTCCTCTTTGGGAAATGTTGATTTATATTATATGAAACATTTTTTTTTTTCATAGAAACTTCCATTTCAGCTTGTTGAAATAGCTGATTTTATTTTATATGTGAAAAGTAAATAAAGTTGTCTGGAAATGCTGTCCGTACATTTACATAATAATTATGTATACCCTCCCATTTATTAACATACAGTAGTTTCCTAAGCTTTGCAGTGTCTAACAACTTTTTCCAAACTTCATGAAAATACATTAAAAACAACTATTATAGGTTGAAAGTCAACTATTTTTGTAAGTATGTCATAATTAATTGTATCTCAAGGTGGCAATTTCATATCTCTATTTAATAGCTGGGACAATTAAGGCTTAGAAAAATGGCAAAGCTGAGATGAAAATTCAGGATTTCCTGATCTCCAACCAGAGTAACATTTATTTTTTAAGATAATACTATCCTGGGGCAGGGGCTTGGGGGAGAGAACTCTTGCTAGACATCAAGTGAGAGAATCAGGGTCCCAGCTTCACTCTCTCACAGTGTGGCCTGGGGGCACGTGACTTCTCAGGACCTTGGGAAAATGAGGGAGCTTAAAAATTCTCTGCTTCCTACTGAAATATTTAGAGATTAAGTGACATTTCTGGGATTTGCTTGAAGACATAAGCTCGGCCACGAGTTGATCATTATTGATGCTGAATAATGAATAGCTGGTGTTCTTGCAAGTCTTTCATACATGTTTGAAATTTTTCATAAAAAAAGTTACAAAAAAATGTTATGCTTCTAAAACATGTACTAGTGATTCTTCCCATCCCCTCTCCTACTAGATACTGGCATTTAACTCACTCATTTCTCCCCAACAACAACAAACTCAGTCCTCTGAAAGCAAGCCAGCCTTTCCTTTTGTCTGATCCTAATATATATATACCATTAGAGACTTCTGACACCTTTTCCATTTTTTTATTTTTTAACAGATAATACGATGGCTGTGCTTTCAAAATAAATTCAAAAGCTGCTCTCTATTCCTCAGCAGTTTGAATTGTAGAAAAGAGCACAAAAGATTAGAGTACTTTAAAATAAATCTCAGCTAATTATACATACAACTGCATTCACTAAATGTGAATATTTTCAGGGCTTTCTTTGCTACCAAATGCCACCTGCTCACAATTTAAATGGGCACAAATTTAGTTCCATTAAACAAAACACAGCAAGTCTTTTCCTATAGCACAAACTCCTTGAGGTCCTATTTTGGAATTGAGAAACTAATTCTCATGTTCCTTCGTTAGCTCTGGGTCTGCGTCAATCATGTGGCAGGTTGATTACTTGAATATTTTGCATTCTTGCTTTAAGAATTCTAGCAGGCAAATAGGTTGTGATGAAGTGCTTTGTGCTTTATAAGCATTCTTATGAACTAGATGGCATTTGAACGTGTGGTTCCAGCAGTTACCAGGCCCCTGAATTGAGGAATACATCCATTGGCTTTTGCAGCTCATTAAGGAGACTTTTTACTATCTGTGGCCAAGAAAAGAAGAAGAAAAAGAAAATAAATTCCCCCTAAAAAATGTTACATTCTTGGCCCAACAGTGGTCTCCCCAGAAGCTGTTGGACTCCACCTTGCTATTTTAAAATTGTAAGGTCATCTAAGAGGAATTCACTTATCTCTTATTAATCTGGAATGTTCATGATCTGTATAGACCCAAATAGGGTTTTGCAAGTTTTGGGGGCTAAGCAAGTTAAAGCAGCATCCAAATCCAACATGAATTATCAAAGTCTCTTCCAAGAAAGCTTATATGAGTGGCCTTGTCTGCTGAGTTTGGAAGGTAAAAACCCCCACCATATGAAATGCATATTTGCTATGCTCACAGAAAAGTGATTTCCTTCCAACAACTTCTTTGTCTTTGTCTATCTGGACCCAGAGTCCTTGATGTTGTTTGGGCTGTGGCCATCTATCCAGACAGGAGGAAGAAGCTGCTTATCTGGCCTCATTTTTCCTAATCTTTTCTCCTCCCTCCACCACACACATCCTTGCTTTAAATTCCTTTTCCCTTTTGCCCTTTCAAAACTCCTCCCTCCCTTAGAAAAGCTAAAAATAATAGTCATGCTTTCCAGTGATCCTCCCTTATTAGTATCTCAGATGCAGGCTGCAGGCAATAAGGAAACCCTTCATGGTTGACCCTGCTCAGGCCTTCATGTTTACAAATCTTGACTCATCCCAAGATTTTCAGATGAAAATCTCATCTTAGATTTTTCCACTCTCACTTGACTCCCATTATCTTTTCCTTACTGTCAGAACATACTCGTGTGCTTGGGAAGTGCCTGCTGTCTCTAGGTGACACAGACCCATTGCTCCCCAGAGGTAGGTCCATAGGTCCATAGACGTGAAGACATACCTGGGTCCTCTAGCTGTGATTAGGGGGAGTCTCAAATGATTGTGGCTACTCTCCAGATTTTTAAGTCCTCAAATATTATTTATTAAAGCATTTAGACCCATTCTTGTGTTCCCAGGAGTGTGCTGACCTGCAGACGAGGGCCCTAGGAAGCGGGGAAGCCTGGAGGTGGAGTCCAGTCTTTAAGCAGAGTCTGCAATTGTGTGGAATCTGCACCATAACTTGGCCAGTCTGCCCGGACAGCTGGCTCCGGTTACTGTGGGAACAGTGCAAGGAAGGCCGTTGTCACATTCCTTTGGGGTCAAAAGCACAATCTTCCAACACACTCAGCCCCTGCTAGCAAAGAGAATGATGGGGAGCCTGGAAACAGAGGCTCGGAGAATGCGAACAGCTTTAGAAACCCATTAACTCCGTTGTGTGATTGATTGAGAAACAGAGACTCAGAGAAGTCCTGGCACTTGCTCAGGCCCATCAGCAAGTCGACGGCAGACCCAGGACTGGGATTTTCTAACTCATGCTCCAATACCCTAATGTTTCTCTAAAAATCATGACTATTTCAGACTCCTAGTGAAAAGGAATTGTTGGTAAAGACATTCTAATTTGTTACGTTTTCACATGCTGTAATTGAATCGGGTTCAGGAGTGAAAAACCTCAGTGCTTTTGGCCCAACACCTTTAATCACCTCCAGGAAAAGTCTGCCCAGCAAACAGCATCTCCAGTGACCCTATGGGAAGTCCTTGGCTTCTGTCCCCAAACCCAGAAGTTAGAGTTAATTTTTAAGTGCACATCTTTCATTTGAGCATGGAGCTCTAAAAGCACTCAAGTGGCGATGCTTGAAAACATCGGAATTCCTCTGAGCTCTGACCACACTTGAACTCTCCCTTTAGAAAATTGCTGAAATCATGGTGGTTAGGACACAGGAAAACAGAATTAGTGGGTGGAATTTGTCACATAGGCCCTGGTTCCAGGGACATTTAGGAGTTCAATTGATAGATAATGGATGATTCTCTTTCTTTCAGCATGTTTTCCTGAAAAGACCCTATGTGACCTTCCCTTAGCATATAGGAAAGCCCTTAGATTTTCATTTAAGATTTTTACTATTTTAAAAATATATACAGAGGAGAAGAAAACTGTCGTATCTCAGAGTGAAAAGACTTTGCACATAAACTTCTAGATGATGATATCAATTTTCCTTTCACAGGAAAGGGCTCCATAAATTACGCTCAGAAGGAAGTGGTTCTCGGAAAACCTGCTGCTTCCCCCACAGAACGCATTGTGGCCTTGGTGGGAAGGAAGGAGCAGACTGGCTGTGGCTGGTGGGCGTGGCCTTCCTAATTTCCGAGCTCCCTGTCTGGTCATTCCCTGTCATTTGTGGACTGGCCGTGTTTTAGAGCTTCACCTTCTGCTTCACCAACTTGTTCTTTTTTATTACCCAGCAAACTTTTCCAGGTTCAGACACATGGTTGTAGCCTCTTTTAAAAGATTGTAGTCTTTTTTCTACTTGTGAGTTCTATTTGGCTGCTGTGAAGGCACTTGGGCTCACCTAGAACAGGGCTTACCAGGGGCTCCCGCAACGTTTGGGAGTGTTGAGGGCTACCATATTTCCCTCCACCAAGAGCCCTGATGGGGAAAACCATGTTTTCTGAGTCCTGGGCAGGATCCAGGGAAGGGCTTATTGCAGGGAGGGAGAGAAGATGAAAATGCCGTACATCTCTTACCGTGATCGCCTCTCTTTCCCCTCACAGAAGCACAGTGCTCTCTGCTATTTGAAGAGAGCAATTTAGGTTTATAATAAGGAATGAATAAATAGGATGCAGTGATGAAATCTCATCTGGAACGAATGCAAATTGGGAATGCTAATGACTGTGAGGCTGTGTCTCACGTTGGAGCAGAAGCAGGAGCCCGCTGGAAGCTGGCGCTTCTGTCCCTCCACCGTTGGCCTGCTAGATGTTCTAGAGCACCTTGGGAAGTGGGGGCAAGGCTACTCTTTCTTAAATGTCTCTCAGTAGTACACCTGGCCCTCTAGGGCCTTAAAGCACTTGACAAGCCTTCAGGTCATTCCAGGTAGTGGATTCTGTTCCCCCGGGAGATCTTAAGAGGTGATTTTACACAGATGAGCATGTGAGTTCAGTCAGAACTTGAGCATTGTACTGTCTTGCATCATTTGACCTGGCGAGAAAGTCCTTTGGGTTCATTCTGCAGTTCACATCCTGCTTCTTCTTAGAGGACTGCCCATGTGTGGCTCTGATCAAGACACCTTGTGGGGGTGAAACTCCCCCGTTCTGTGAATGGGGAGACTAGACTGGAGGCTCTTGCAGGTGTCCCCAGCTCTGACGTTCTGTTCTGAACTATCCAGGGCTGGCGGTCTGCTGAGATCTGCATGGTAGGATGCGGGTCCAACCACAGTACCGTTCTGGCAAATTGCTCCCTCTTTCTAACTGTCTTTTCCACCACTGTGGCATGAAGCCTGCCACTCTGAAGGGTCCCGGATTTGGCCGAATGTGTTCAGTCCTAGGGAGCAGCTTGCAATGCCCCTGGAGCGCACTCTGTCCTCTCCTGCTCTGCGTGGTGATGAAAAGGACGTCACTGGAGGTTGCCCCCTTTCTAGTTGTCAGGAGCGGAAACCCCCAGGGATGAAAAAGGAACAGATACAGAACAGCTCCGAAGAAAGAAATGGAGATGCCTGAGATCTGCATGGTAGGATGCGGGTCCAACTGAAGTACCGTTCTGGCAAATTGCTCCCTCTTTCTAACTGTCAAGGAGAAGGAAGGCCATCCTGTACCCCTCCCAGGGGTCATAGATCCGTGGGACTCTGGCAGTTTCGGGGCCTTTTGGGGCAGAGTCCCGTCTGTGCTCGTACTCTGCTCTGAGTCTGTCCCAGAGGTGCTGTGTGGTGCTGCAGTGGTTCCCCACCTGCGTTCTCTGAGCCCTCCGGCTGCGGGGAAACCCGGGTCCTGGGCTGGCCCCAGCCTCTCTCCGCCAGAGCAGCTCCTCCTCTACTGCTGTTAAATTCGGAGGTTATATAACAGATTTTATGTTGTTTTTTTTAAAGTGGTCCATGGTTTAAAAAATAATTTTAAAACCATTGGTAAGCCATGGAAGAGCTTCTATTCAAAGTAACAGAAGTCATTTGATTTCCCTGACCCTCACCTTCCTTACCCGGAAACTGGGTTAATCGTATGTTCTTAGTCTGTCTCACAGAGTGAATGAAGGATTAGTTAGAGGCAATTATTTGTGCCTTCATTCCACAGACACGTATTGAACACCTCCCTTGGGAAGGCTCTGTGGAAGAGAAGTTCATAAATAAATATGTGGGAAGGTTATTGCAAGAAGAGGGATAACACATGTGTAAGCTCACAAGGGTAAATTGTTGCTGCTGTTGTTAACTAGACCGTTTGATGTCGTGACTCCAGAGCCTAGCTGTTGGGTTTAAATCCCCCACTCCAGTCACTTACCAGGGTGACTGCAAGCACCTTTACTTAACCTCCTTGTGCCTCCGTGTTCCCATATGTACAATTGGGATAATAATAGAACGTCGTTCATTGGGTTGTTGGGAGGGCTAAATGAGTTAGGATTTCTAAATCAATTAGAAAGATGACTAGTACATAGCAACCACGCTCCAATGTTTATTACTGTTACCGGTCTTGAGTGTTTCTCCAGTGCATTGTGAAGTTGGTGCTTAGGGCATGTCAGGTGCACCGTTTTTGGTCCTCAGCATTGCAGTCCCTTGAAAGTGTACTTCCATGTTTGTCTTCCCCCTGCCTGTGTGTCCAGGAGATGCGTCCTGCGTTTGAGAGGGAGGCCAGGGAAACTCCATGTCACAGAGAGAGTGCCAAACAGCACGCTCTTTCTGTTGCGTGGATGCTCTTCTCTCCCTTTTCTTTTTCCAAACAAAGACTTTGCTTTGCAGAAAGGATCTTTCTGTGTCCCATGTGTCATCTGCCTTTAAGGGTGCAATTTGTTTCTGATATATGCAGGACGCTCCCTGGAGAAGGCTTTGTGGCTGATGTGCTGAGGCCTCCTGTATTGATCGGCGATGTAGCGGTTCTATAGTGGTTGAATGAGGTAATTCTCATCATGTTACTCAAGTCTGTGACCTTGAGGCTGATCAGATGACTAAGCCGCATAGGTGAATTCCTGGTTACAGAATGTCCTTGTGTAAAGGTAAATTGGTGTGAGGGTGACTAATAGTTTTATAGAAATGTCCGAAAGCAAATTGCCTGTCCCTGGATGAGAGGCAGTCTATATTAATAAGCTCTAATACCCTCACCCCAGGCCTTGGGTAGACTGTTGGGGCTGATTTTCAAGAGTTCCTTTATCTGTGCTCTTCTATTCTCTCATTAGATTCCAATTCTCTGTTAAACTGCCATGACAGTGTATAATATGGTCAGTGTGACATTCACACAAAATACTTAGGCCTCTGAACTAGTTGGCTAGATTGCTTTTCTTTCCTTTTTAAAAATTCAGCAGTGGGGTGGGACAGAGCTGAAGAGGAGAAGAATTTTAATGCAAGGAAAGAGAGGGAATAAGCATGATGATAAAATCTGCATGGGGGAAATCCTTGTTGAAAAAGAAATGAACTGTATCATTAGCTGTACATTTAATTTGGATATACACTTTAGCTTTGGAAGTAAGAGTTTTGGTCTCCCAGCATGCCTGCTGTTGCTGACCAGGACATATCACATTAGAATAGGTACAGGTCTGTAATAAACAGACTTTGAGTGGGTGGGCAGTTGAGGGGGACCTGGAGAAGATTGGTTGAATAGGTATTTGGGAATTATTGGGTAGCAATTGGCTGTTTTGATACTTGGCCATAATGCTTACATAGTACTTACTATGTGCCAATACTGTTTTCAATGCTTTTTAAAATAGTACACTTTAATCCTTATAACCATTGCTATGCAAATTTTGTGTCTGAGCACAATGAGGTTAAGACATTTGTTCAAGGTCATTTGAACCCAAGCATTGGTTCCAGAGTTGATGCCCTGATCACTTAGAGTCTCTCACTGTCAGAGGGAGTCAGGGTCTCGGGGGTGCAGAGAAAAAGGGAATTCCTGTCCCCAGGGAGCATAGTTCTCATACAGGTAGAAGGAATTTAGTTATTTCAAAGGGTACTCATCTGACAAGTTGCCAGTAAGCTCACCATGATCAGGCTGGGAGAGTGTACCTGTTACCCTGAGAAGTGTGACTTTTCCTCCCAGTCTGAAGCCTCATTTTGCCTGTGCCAGGGTTGTGTCTGACTGGAATGTCATTTCCAATAATATACAGCTATTCATGCACAAGAGCCCTTCTCGGAGGGTAAGCAGGGAGCTGCTCTCGCCCTGGGTGGCATCACTTGGCAGAATAGAATCACTTTTCCTGTGGCAGTTGGCGAGGCCATTGATTTGCAGGGTGGGATAGCAGGGAAATGCTCTAGACAGCTTTAACATTTGCTGGTGCTAACGAATTTGTCAACATCTAAACTCAGGATGACAGATGCCTGAAAGGATCTGGAATAGATTTTAACTTTTATAAAAGATAATAGCATTCTGATATTGGAATCAGAAGAGGCACATTTTTCCTAAATATTTTAATGAACTTCTATCTCAAGAAAAACCTCATGTTAAACAAATAAACAAAAAAGGTCCTAATAGAAGTAGGTATCTTATAAATGCACTATTTAATGAAGATATTTATTGACTAGAACAATAATGATGTATTTTTCATCTACGATAAGTACACTTGTTGAAATCCATCCAAGCCACAAAATGATCGGAGGGTCAATGTGGAATCTAAAGGTCTGTGAAGTCCAGAGCTCATATCCTATATGGCTTCTTGCTAATGAATAAACATTGGTCTCATGTCTGTTGCCTCACAGCCTAATTGGAGCACATTGGGCAAAGGTGCTCTCTTTCACTCCTAAGGGGAGAAGTTTTCTGTAAAAGAGTCTAAAAGGAGAAATCAGGAAACTATTTTTTAAAAATGAGTAGCCAAAAAATGATTAGATAGGCGTATACTTAGGTCAAATGAGCAATTCCTAAGAAACCTTTTTATGATGACCATGCAGAGTTGTTCACAAGAGACTTTCCCCAACATTTTGTTATGAATAATTTCAAACACACACAGAAGTTGAAACAGTGGTACAGTTAACACCCATATACCCACTTATTTAACCTCCTTGTGCCTCAATGTTCCTATCAGTCCAATGGGAATAATAATAAAACCTCTTTCATTGGGATGTTGGGAAGTCTAAATGAGTTAATATTTGTAAACTAATTCATACTCTATAATGTTTATCAATGTATTACTGTTATCAATTATTTTACCAGCTGTGCAACCCTGTAATTAACCAGCTGGACATCCCTAGTAACTTCCCTAGCCCTCCCTGTGCTTCAGTTTCCTCACCTGGAAGGGAAATAATAATAGTGCTACTTGCTTTATTGAGTTGTCAGGATTAATGAGTTAAAACTTCTAAAGCACTTAGAATAGTTCAACATAGTTTCAACTTGAATTTAACCAACTACTAACTCTGTCATCTTGGAAAAAAGAGTTCTGTCTTTATTGTCCTCCTCTGTAAAATGGGAATGAAACTATTTTTCAGGATTGGGGGATTAAGCAAAATAATATATGCAAGTCACTTAATAGAGTACCTGGCAGAATCTTATTATTATTATTAACTAGAGTTCCTACTTTACTCAGATTTCCTTAGTTTTTGCCTAATGTCCTTTTTCTGTCCCAGGATCCCATCCAGGATGCCACGTCACCTTTAGTCATCAAGTCTCCTTAGGCTCCTCTGGAATGTGACGATTGTTTTGATGACCTTGACAAACCCCAACTGAGGGACGTGTCACAAAATGACTGATCAGTACCCTCAACATTGGTAAATTGCCATTTTCACCACATCATATATATCAAAGAGACACACTATCAGTGTGACTTATGACTGTTAGTGTAGACCTGATCACCTGGCTGAGGTAGTGTTTGTTGGGGTTCCTCGCTGTAAAGTTACTCCTGTCACACACGCCTTCCCCTCATTCCCATACCGCACTCTTTGGAGGAAAGCCACATCTAAGGAGTGGGAGCTGTGTCCTGCATCCTTGAGGGTCGTGTGAGTGCATGAGTTATTCAGAGTTCTGCACAGAAGATTCATCTGTTTCTATACCTATTTATTTATTCAGTCATTTCTTCATGTCAGTGAGAACTCATGCATATGAGTTCCTTTAGACTTTGGGTTATACGGTATTATGTTTACCTGTTTTGTTTCTCCGATGGTTCCAGTTTGGGCCATTGGCTGCTCTTTCAGAAATATTAGGAACATCGTCTCCTGTTTTCCTTTGATAGGCCCTCATCATTGTGTGTTTTTGTTTTGTTTCGTTTTTTAAGTATATTTTTATTCATTTCAGAGAGGACAGGAGAGGGAGAGAGAGAGAGAAACATCAATGATGAGAGAGAATCATTGATTGGCTGCCTCCTGCACATCCCCAGGGGAGATCCAGCCTGCAACCCGAGCATGTGCCCTTGACTGGAATCGAACCTGGGATCCTTCATTCCACAGACCGATGCTCTTTCCACTAAGTCAGACCGGCTAGGGCTGTGTTTTTGTTCTGTTTTGTTTTTGAGCATTTCTTTCATGCTCATCTTGAATATTCCCTGCTTCAATCTTAGCATCAGCTGCTTCTCCAAAGAACCTTGCTTTGTATTAAGGAATGGTATTATAAACCAGGACCTGGGCACTTGGGCTTACAGAAATCTTATGCTCAACAAATAGTTCTCTCTCTTCTTTTTGTGGAAGTGTGAGCTCCCTTGTGCATGCTCCATACTGCACATTGTCGGTCGCTGCCCTGGTCCTGGCTGATGAGCCGGGCTCACTGGAGCTGACTGGACAGAAGTCATCCCAGCCAGTCATGTCAGCGGATTCAATCAGCTCAGCTCAGGTAAAACTCCGTGCTGTGCTCAGTGCCCTGAGAACTTCCCCCATGGAATCCTCCCTCTAGAATCCAGGGGACGTAAATATACAGGGTGTCCCCCAAAATGTATATACAATTTAGCAGCTGATAGCTCAATTTTGAAAATGAAATGTATTTCAACAAACATTGCCTTTTTTAAAGTGTGAGTGTATTTTGGGGGAACATCCTATATAAGTGCTGTAGAAATTCAGAGTAAAGAGAGGACAGTGCAATCTGAGTGTGTGAAGAAAGCTGCTCATGTAAGACGGGACTTGAGCAAGGTTTATTTCAGATGAGGAGGCTAGAAGGACAGGTGTAGAAATATGATCAGATACCTTTTTAGTTGCTAAAAAGAGACCTGAACTTAATAAAGGACTTTAGGTTTGGGGGTTTATTTTAAATGTGAAACTGGGTTTACTGATCTCGGTGGGATGAAGGAAGTGGACTTCTGCCAGGTCACTCCTGCTCTCATGAGCCAGTTGTTAACTTTTCAGGAATTTTGAGAACAGTTGGCATTGGTTGCTAGCTTGACATCAGCCATGGTGGGAGTGTTTACACTGCAGAAATCGGCAAATGCTACAAGTCAGACTCCTCTCTGCCTCCTGCTGGGTATTGAACATTGCCTTGCACACCACTGGCTTTAGCTACTTAAAAATCTGGTATTTACCCTGACTCTTAGTGTATTTTTTCCACTAGAAGATTTTTGTATGTACATTCCTTTAATGCTTTGCATTTTCTGACAAAAACTGTTAAAAAAAAAAAAAAAAGGTTACAATGAGATGCGTGCCCTTGAACGAAAATTGCACTTTACTACATATTGGTTAAAACTCTGGCAGCCAGAAAATGTTAGAGTTAAGTAGGATATTTGGGACCCTCTAATAGCCATTCAGTATAACTCAGCTGGAGATGTACGACCTAGTCACCTACCTTGTTTTGACTGTGTAAGAAGATTTGTCATTCACCCAAGGGAGGTCATTAGTGTCATAAGCAACATGGCCATAGGCCTTTCTTCCTCCATTATGGTTGGGTTGGCTTGGGCTATCTTTCTCTTTCTTATCAAGAATATGGGAAAAAGCCTTGGCCAGGTGGTTCAGCGGTTGGAGCGCCAGTCCATACTCCAAAAGGCTGCAGTTCGATTCCTGGTTCAGGTGTATACGGGAGGCAAATGATCGATGTTTCTCTCTTACATCTATGTTTCTCCCCCCCCCCCCCCCCATTTCCTGTCTCTCTCTCTCTCTCTCTCTCAAATTGATAAAAACATATCCTCTGGTGAGGATTTGAAAAAAAAAAAAAGATTATGGGGAAAAAATGGTATCATCTTCCTTCAGCTGAGAAGCCATGACTCAGCATCATCCTGCCTGCAGTAGGTAATGAGGCCCTGTATTAGCTGGATTTTTGTAAGGGTGGTACCTGAGTAATCCATGGACTAGTGCTATGCAAATGGGCACAGTGTTCATGAGGTCACCTCTCGTGCATGATATTTGGTATTAAGTGTTATGCAGAATTAGACTCAGAGGAGTTACATTTCAGGAGAGTCAACTAAAAGTGGCCACACGTGTGAGCAAGGAAAGCAGGGTTAGAGAGAGAAAGGCTGTGAGTTTTCACTGTCATTCAGCGCTGTTTCCTATGTCCCCCATCACGATTGGTAAACTGTCCTAACTACTCTTCCTACCTGTCATTGGCTTCACTCTTGATCCATTGACTCCCCAAGGTTGTAGCACTCGGAAGAGAACATGACAGGCATTCTGGCCATATCACAGATCTTAGGTGCAGAGTTCACTCTGAATCACAGGAGCCTCGTATTCTCTTTATCTGAGAGATCGATGTGGAGGCTCTCAAACTTTAGCAGATTTCCTGGTACCCTCAGGCAGGTTGCAATTCCTCAGCTGCCCCCTGTAGACTATCCCTCCCAGGCATGACTGACATGGACCTCTTTGGGACATCCTGGTCCAACAGATCACCTGAGCAGCTCCTTAGAGAGCCCAGTGATCAAAAGTCTATTTTTCTTTAAATTGTAGCCATATATAATAAAATTTACTATTTTTAAGTGGATACAGTTCACTGACACTAAGCCCATTCACTTTATTGTGTAATTATCAGCACCACCCATCTCCAGAATGCTTTTCATCTTTCAAACTGAAACTTGATATACATTAAACAATAACTTTCCATTCCCCCCTTCCCTCAGCCCCTGGCAACCACCATTCTACTTTCTGTCTCTTGCATTCAGCTACTCTAGGCATCTCTATATACTATATAATCGGAATCCTATAGTATTTGTCCTTTTGTGACTGGCATATTTCACTTAGCATAATGTCTTCAAGGTTCATCCACGTTGTAGCATATGTCAGAATGTCCTTCCTTTTTATGGCTAAGCAATATTGCATTGTATGTATATATTATATCTTGTGTATTTACACTTGGGTTGCTTCCACCTTTTAGTTGTTGTTAATAATGCTACTATGAACATGGTGCCCAGCCGGTGTGGCTCCGTGGTTGAGCGTTCAATTCCTGGTCAGGGCATATGCTCTTGGGTTGCAGGCTTGATCCCCAGGAAGGGGCGTGCAGGAAGCAGCCGATCAATGATTCTCTTTCATCATTGATGTTTCTCTCTCTCCCTCTCCCTTCCTCTCTGTGAAATCAATAAAAATATATATTTTTAAAAAGAATAATGCTGCTATGAAAAATAGGTTTACAAATATCTGTTCAAGTCCCTACTTTCAATTCTTTTTGGTACATACCCAGAAGTAGAATTTCTGGATTATATAGTATTTCTATTTTTATTTTTTTGAGGGTCTGCCATACTGTTTTCCATTGTAGTTGCACCATTTTATAGTCCCAACAACAGTACATAAGGATTGCATTTTCTCTATGTTCTGCCCAACACGTGTTATTTGCTGTGTTTTTTTTTATTTGTTATTTGTTGTTGTTGCTTATAATAAACATCCTAAGGGTATGATTTTGTTTTGCATTTCCCTAGTGATTGGTGACATTAAGCATTTTTTCATGTGCATTTTGTTCATTTGTAAATCTTCTTTAGAGAAAGATAGTCCTTTGTCCATATTTACTAGTAATCAGATGGTTTGTTTTTGTTGCACAGGGGTCTTCCTGCTTGCCTAGATAATGCACTACTTCAAGAGGCTGTGAGCGTTTATCCAGGGTTCTGTGGGACAGCCTTTGCACATATATAATGCAGAGATGAATGCACAGTGACCCACCACTCTGGATAGCTTCACCTGGCATGGGAAGATTTGCCCTTGCTGCTATTGTAAAGGGATTTCAGTGGTGGATGGATGCTGCAGAAATAAGCCATTCACTGCTCCTGGATACTGTGTGATATTGGCATCTGACTTTTTACTAAGTAAAAATATAGTCTCTTTGGGGGAAAGTAGGAAGCAGAGAATGTGTCTCAAAATTTCCCAGTACATTTGTCCCTTGAACGAATCAGGGGTCAAGGGTGCTGACCCCCTGCCCAGTTGAAAATCTGTGTATAACTTTTGACTTCCCAGCATCTTAACTACTAACAGCCTGTGTTGACCAGAAGCCTTCCTGGTAACATAAACAGTCAATTAACACATATTTTGTATGTTATATGTATCATATACTGTGTCCTTACAATAAAGTAAGCTAGAGAAAAGGAGATGTAATTAAGAAAGTCATATGGAACATAAATTTATACATATTTATTGACAAAATCTGCGTATGAGTGGATGCATGCACTTCAAACTCATGTTGTTCATTGGTCAATGTATGACATTCTAGATGAAAGATTGACGAATACTGACCCATGACCCATATCCCACCCCATCTGTTTTTGCAAATGAAGTTTTGTTTGCACATGGCCACGTCCATTTGTGTAGTATTCTCATGGCTGCTTTTGTGCTACAATGGCAGAGCTGAGTAAAAATGCCTAAAATATATGCTCTCTGGCCCTTTCCTGTAAGAGTTTGCCAGCCCCTGGCTATTCTAGACATTTAAGAGATACAATTTTTAAAACTATATATAACATAGTGATGTTGGCTGCTGACTGTTCATGCTATACTTGAGCACTTTGAAAACTATAAAGCTCACACGGATATAAGATAGTATAGCTTTTAAGTATTTACTGAACTCCAACTTTTGTCCAGAACTATGTTTTTTAAGCCTTTGTTGTTTGATTGGGACAATAGCTTTTGCATCGAGATCACTGGGGCCGCTGCCAGATGTGACTGCAATGTTCCTACACAGGTAGCACTTTTGAAAGTCACAGTATTCATCTCTCCCTGCCCCTATGATATTTCCTATTTGTACTGAACTTTGGTGAAGTAGCTCTGATCTTTAGCTGCAGAGAGAAGAGTCATACTGCAGGGACGTGGCCCTAAAGTGCAGGGCGCAGAAAGCTTTCTGCCTTCACTCTAAAAATAGCATCCTGCTCCTCCCCCCTCCCTCCAAGTCGGAGGTGCAACTTTGCTAAGGCGGTGATTGCCAGTTTTGGAATTTTGAAATACTGTTGATGTGCTGGTTTTGCTCTGCTTTCTGTTCATCCTTTTGATCATGCTTACAATAAACATGCTAACTGCTAGAAGAATCGTTAAGGTATATAGATACTGTCTTTAAGGAATTTACATGGTGTGTTTGGCAATTCAAGAATATTAATAATTGATTTTAAAATATTACATATAATGCTCTTTGATATCATTGGATAGCATGTGCATTCCATTGGATAGCATGTTCATTCATTTCTACATATTTTGCATGTCTACTATATAGGCCAAGCACTGGGCTAGGTGTTGGAAATAGAGAGATAAATGATAA
Organism: Eptesicus fuscus; assembly: GCF_027574615.1. Lineage (NCBI taxonomy): Eukaryota > Metazoa > Chordata > Mammalia > Chiroptera > Vespertilionidae > Eptesicus > Eptesicus fuscus. Next base: position 79,455,383 of record NC_072481.1, read on the forward strand.
AATTTTCATGCTGTTGGAGATGGGCCACAATTTAGTGGGGGAGATGCAAGCCACAAAAATGTGTAATGAAACATGAAAATTGTTCCTTGTAGAGAATTGCACAACATGCAGTATTAAGTCTGGGGAACTGTAAACTTACTTAATCTTTCCATTGAGTTAGACTACGGATGAATTTATCAGATGAGAAACACATGAATATTATTTATTTACGCTGAGGTAATAAATGGAAAAGTTGATGAAATACAGTGCATCGCTTATAACCAGTGTCCCCCAGCAAGGCCATTCTTTGCGCTGCTCTTGTTCCTGCACGTTCTTTGTGTTTGGGTCATTAATATGGCGTTTAGGTCAGATGAGAATGTGTTCCATCTGCCAAGCGTTGATAACTAAAGTAAAATGCTGATGGAGATCATTTAAGATCGTCTCTATGCTGTTGATTGCATGCTTGTGGCTCATAATCAGAATGATGCAAAGTAATTGTTAGACCGACTTGCCAAGGCTACATTTTGTGTTGCTGCAACTGTCAGCACTTTGGTCCTGCTGTTCTGCCTGAAGAATGCCTGTCTAGCACCTGTTGGACAGCCAAGCACAGCTTACTACCAAATTTCATGGATAACTTTGTTTCTAGCATCCTTGCTTGCTATACAAAAAAATAACCTGCAAAAGTAATATCTGATTATTGAGAAAAAGCAAGTGTTTATTTTTTGTGTTTCACAGAAGCCTGCAGATTGTGGCCTTCATATAAAAATCTCATGTGACCATGATGCTTCTCTATTTTCTTTTTGGCCATGAAACCCAGATAAACCTGGCTTTGAATTCTTGCTTTTATCTTGTTGGGTATATGACCTTGGTTAGATTACTTGTCTTGAGCCTTGTTTTCGTCACCTGTACAATGGGGCTAATGCAACCTATTTTATAGAGATTTTGTGAGGATTAGAGATAATAGATAAAAACTTGGCACAAAATGACCACTCAGTAAATGGTCGTCATTAATATTAAGGAATCCTGTGCTTACTCAGGATGACACAATACAATGGCAAGATAAAATTTTCCAAAGTCTGTAGTTCAAAACTATATCGTAAGTGTGGAATATATGGCGTCAGCACAGTTTTCCTGGCTAGGTCATATTTACCAGAGATGCACAATTGGTGAGGATGTTAGGATCAAAACCCCAGTTTCGATAGCTAGGTCTGCTATGCAGAATGTGTTCCGGGCCATCCCATGTAGACCATCAAAGGGTATGAAAGTTCCTCTGAAAGCAAATTGAAGAATGAGCATCATTTTGCTTTGACTGTGTAACAGAGATGTTATATAGCACATAACACTGCGGAGAAAGCAGTCAACCCAAGAGAGAGTTAGGCAAAGCAAAAACTCTGTCCCTATTAGAAATGCATTGTGAGATCAAGGGACATCTTACTGACTCCTGAATTGTACCATCAAAAAAGATTTATTAAGAGTAGCTCAGTCCATATGCCATGTGAAGTGAAGGCCCTAGTATGAATTGTCTAAGAAATGCTTTCTGTGATTTCATCCAATGCTAAAATTTAAGGTCTGTGTTCTTATCTACCAATGTTGATTCTATTTCATACGGTCAAGTAGAACAAAAGTCTAAGAGCATGAACCTCACCAAAAATGATCACTCCCCTAAAAATTGCATAAACTGGACAGGGGATTAACTTTTAGGGAACTTTAGTTGGGAGGTAGCGTGCAAATAGGTATCTCACCTCTTCATTCATTGTAGATTCTGGTTTCAGAAATCAAACTCTATATGTCTCTGCTTTGTTTCTCTATTTTTTTAAAGAATACTTTATTGAGCCCTGGCTGGTTTGGCTCAGTGGATAGAGTATCGGCCTGCAGAATGAAGGGTCCCTGGTTTGATTCCAGTCAAGGGCACATGGTTGAATTGTGGGCTCGATCCCCCGCAGGGGATGTGCAGGAGGCAGCCGATCAATGATTCCCTCTCATCACTGATGCTTCTCTCTCTCCCCTCTCCCTTCCTCTCTGAAATCAATAAAAAATGTTTAAAAAGAAAGAATACTTTATTGATTTTTAGAGCCAGAGGGAGGGAGAGGGAGAGAGAGAATCATTGACATGACAGTATAACATGGAGTGCACTGGATGGATGATGCCCAACCAACTGAGCCACACTGGCCAGGACTGCTTCTCCACTTTTGACCGCTCCAGGATTTTCCTGCTGGTGTCTGATTTGGCATTTCTCTACTGCCACAGTCTGTCCTGTCTTTCTCTCCTGCATCCTGCCCACCCCCCACCTCCTGCCTGCCTGCTTGAAGGAGCAGTGTTGGCAGTACTTACAAAGGGTTAGTTACAGTCATAACTGGAGGAGGAATTAGCTCGCACTCTTTGCTGATTGTGAGGATACATTCACTCCCCCAGCCTCCCGGTCACATTTGTAGATAGAGCACAGTTTTCTCAATCGAGGACAAGATGTGTCATGCAGTTTAAGCAAACTGTATCACATATGTTCACCACATCAACCATTCTCTGGGAAGGAAATTGGATGAGAAATATTGAAATTACAGAAACATTCCAAATCCTAGTATCTTCTAAATATGGTAAATCCTTGTGTGGGTTTTTTTTTTAGGTTTTTGAAGTTCATGTAATGTGATTATGATTTTTAGGGTCACTCAAGAATTTGTAGTTTTCAGTTTAACTTTCTCTGTGTCAGGATCAGACTGAAAACAGGGACACTTGTTTCACTTCATTCTTGGGATTTCATACTTGAAATAGACATTTCTATTCATTGTTAGCCCTCGTCTTTAAGATTTTATCCCCTTTCAACATTGTTAGCCCTCATCTTTAAGATTTTATTCCCTTTCAACATTGTTAGCCCTCGTCTTTAAGATTTTATCCCCTTTCAACTTTGGAAAGTCACTGAATATTGTTATTTGTAATATTATTCACTGTGCTAGTTAGTATTCTTCTAAGCTACTCCCATTTAAACCAAAACAATCTTTGTTGTTAACTCTTACATTTATACAATCTGCCTTTCAAGATCTTGATGAAAATATGGGGGGAAAAGAACCACACACTACCTCATGTATAGTAATTTCTCATAAATGTGGGACACTGATAGATACTGTAAATTCAACAAATACACATTTAATGGTTACTTCTTTAAGTGTAATCCTCTTGTAAGTCCTTAAAAAGTTATGATGGAGATGGATGTATTAAAATTAAGAGATTTATACGACACCAAATAAAATGTTTTCACATTGTAAAACAATATGAGTACTATCATAGTATATTATGAACGAATTGTACATATGTATAAAATTTTACTTAAGTATATGTCTAATATACTGTGTGTGCTTGAGCATAGGAGAGAGCCTGGAACCATATAAACCAAAATGGTCATAGTAATCATTAGTGAGACTTTTGCTGATTTCTATTATTTGGGTGTTTCCCCCTTATCTATATGATCTAATTGTTCACAGTAAACAGTTTTACTTTGTTCTCATTTGTCTTAACTAATGTGGGGTGAGTGGGGGAAAAAGAGAATACAAGGACTGACATTTTGATACATTATGAGTTATAAAAATCTCTCCTGTGTCTTCCTTCTCTAGTATTTCAGATATGTAGACACGCTGTGCCACCTGGCATTAAAATCTTTTTCTTTTTAAGTCTCTTCTACATGCCAAGCACTGCACTAGAAGCTTGAAACATTATATGAAGTGGGTATTAGTATTACCATTATGCAAATGAGGGAAGGGGGCCGAGAGTTTACGGAACTAGAATCACACAGCTGTTATGTGACTGAGCTGCGATTCAGAGTCAGGTCTGACTCTGAAATTAGTCTTGTAGTCTTTATGATTCTTACTGTAGACATCTCGTCTGCCGTTAGAATGAAAAGGTTACTGTATGTGAGTGGATTATAAACTGTGGCTTTAAAAAGAAGGTGCTCAGAGATTTTACCGGCATGTACCATCTTTCACTGCTCATCTTGCTTCCATATTGTGTTTTCAAGCAGAGTATAAATTTCTCACAAGTCTGAATCTCATCATCTCAGTAGCCCCACCTCTCCTAGCGCAGTCTGACATTATGGCCCGTGACTTCTCTCTGGGACGGGGAGGCATGCCTTCCAGATTCTGAGGAACTGAGTCAGGATCTGCTGCCAGTGAGCATGCTGAGGAGGAGGAGGAGACTCTCTGTCCTGCCCTAGTGACGAGGCCTCTCTCTTCCTTTTAGGGAAAGGGGGGGAAAAGCAGTGGCCTTCATCTACTAGTAGCTCTCAATCCCAAATGCTCTGGGATCCTGTGAAAACCTGCCAGTCTCAGGAACCAGACTAGCTTTGCCTCACGTCCCCTCCTAAACCTGCAATGGCATCTTTAAAACCGTCTCTGGAAATGTTTTAAAACTTGGATCTTGAGTTTAGTTCCTTATGTGATGTAGATTACACAGTCTGCTGCTCTCACTCCCTTATCTCCCTTTGTCTTTCAGGCTTCCTCTTCCAACATGCACTTCATCTCAGCTCTTTCCCACACTTTATCTCAGACACCATGGCTTCCACGGGATTATGCAGTTGGCTTGATATGTAGCCACCAGTGCCCTCTGCCAAGTCCACATTCCCATCTGAGCCCAATTATGGGTCCCATTGACTTCAGAGGGGGATGTGTGGAGTTGCGGGTCTGCCCTTTGGGAAAAGGCGAAGTGCAGGCATGGGGCACTCTGGTTACTTATCGAGAGGTCGTCTAACAGCTGCATGGTGGGGGTGCAGACATGGCATTTAAAAATATCTACCCCAAACCTCATTTCTCAGGCACCACAGTATATGATCCTTCATCCTGAGGTTCATATCTCTCATGATCACAGAAGCACACACATGATTGCTTTCTGCACATTAATTGTTCAAAGCTCTTTTTAAAATTCAAGTAGTCAGCCACACCATTTATGCACCCACTGTTCTTCAGATTTACTGTGCACCTACTAAGTGCCCACATGCCAGGGCTAGGATTTCTCACACTCTCTGCACCTGCATACCTGTGCTGAGTTACAGAATGGACTTAATGTTGTTTAAATCCTTTTCTCTTTCAGTTTTCCAAAGAAATTAGTTCGTTTTCTGGGGCAGAGGAACCGGTCTGCTGTTTTCTTACGGTGAGTGGTCCTGTGACTCTTTTATATACTTACACCCACATCTGATGGTTACCCAGCGCTCTAAGAAAAAGTGCCTGCACACATTCTCTAGAAGTTTCCCCCACTTGGAACCAAAATGTTCTTTCTACTCATCCCGTGTCCTCCTCCCTCCAGAGGGAGGTTTCCCTCTTGTATTTTTCTGCCGTTCCTTTTCGCCGTCCACATGGGTTGCCTGTTAGGAGTGGCTACCATTGTTGCTCTAGCCTCGTTCAGCTGCCGAGCGGACAGCAGAGGGAGTTTCCTTGTTTCAGGGACTGATCACAGAAACGGGCCGTGGGCAAGGAGAAACTATCTGTTTTGTTCACGTGACGCCCTGTTTCATGAACGCCCTGAAAGAGAGGGCACTGGATGGGACCTTAGAGCTCATCTGGGTACAGATGGCTACTGAGGCATTTGACTCCCCTCCGTGGGGTCTCCCTATCCCTCCAGTACCCGCCCCCTCCCCCCCACACATACACACAGAACTGTCTTTAGAATCCCAATTCCTTCTGTGGACACAGATTATAGCTTGTTGGACCTGCAGTAATACCCATAAACTAGTGATAACATCCTTCTAAGGCAAGTGTCGGGAGTGATGCTGTTTAGCTGTTTAACTTTCTAGAAGTCACTCTTGGCTGCTACCAAGAGAAGTGGGCAGACAGGGCAGACCCGAGGCACTTCTGTGATGGACCTCAGCTGACAGGGCGTGTTTTCCTTTGTGCCTTTCCCAAACCACTGCATTTGCAATGCCACTCCCCGTGCGGAGACTCAGGCTAAATCTGTGCTGTAGCCAGGAGCCGCGGTGCAGGTGTGTGCCGGCCAGCTGCAGACCTGCGCGCCCCCGCCCGGGGCGTCTGCACCTGCAGAGTAATGTGTAGCAGGTTTCGTATGGCACAATGTAAACTTGGCCTGCGGTCCGAGAGACCTTCAGAGTCACCTTTCTTCATTAAAAATAATGGATAAAAGCTATATGGTTTCTAACATGAGAATTCAGTTGTGGGGCATGCAGGAGAGAAGGGTGAGAAAACAGTTCGCCGCTGGAGGCCCCTAAGGGGGACTTGTCTGTGGTTCTTTCGTGGATGCCTATGCCACATCTGGCTCTGGACTGGGGTCACTTAAGTTGGGGAGCTAGTGCACGTATTTCCCAAACATTTTATCCCACCTAGGGGTTGGTTTAAGTGTAGTACAGAGAGCCTGTGTCCATTATTTTATCCCACTTGTCAACTTAATCATTTTACCTTAATAAATGTGGGCTTCTCCTCTGCCCTAACCACAGTCATTTTTAAGGAACTTGAAGTGTCTCCTTAGAGAGGACAGAGATAGTCTGCTTCCTGTCAACGTCCTGGTGGGAGTGAGAACGGGGATTGCAGATTCCCTGAGGGAGCATCTGCCTCTGCTCCTAGTATTGACCTTTCCTGTCCCAGATGCTTGACACGCATGAATGTGCACTCACTAGAAGTGTGAACGTAAGGGTTCCCATTTCCTCATCTTATCCAAGAAAAGCCCAAAAGGTTTATCCCTAGAGCACAGCACAGTGGGACGTGGGACGTGGGACGTGGAGATCTGCTGCTCTCGGGGAAGCCAAGGGTCTCTATGGCGTCAAGAGGTTGCTAAGACTAAAATAGAGGACAAGTAAGGACCTTAGGAAAGTGGGCAAGTGTGGAGTCCATGCCTCCTGGTCCTAGGCTTTCTGTGAGGAATAAACTGGGAGAGGAGAGTCTCAGGTAAGCAGTGGTAAAAGGGATGAAATAAGGCCGCCTGAACTGATGCAGACCACTTGTGGCTGCTTTGCTTTCCTGCTGGGAACGTAAGTTTTTTGAAGTTAACAGTCAGGAGGCATCAAATTGTTACCCAAAATATGACTAGTTCTTTGCTTCTACCAGTTGTGTGTGTATATGGGGTGGGGGTGGGGGGACTAAATATAAACCGAGGCCATGAGTTTCTTAGTTTAAAGGCAGCTCCGAGGCTGGCCCCCACACCCTGGGTTTGGACCATATGCATCCACATGCCACATGCACGTACCCCTGGTAAAACAGGAGTTGCTGGGCTCCCTTTCATGGTATGCAGCAGGGCAGGACCTGGAACAATACCACTGTTGTTCCCAAGCGTGGACTGCACTCACCGTCAATGGTATCCCTTTAAGGGAAATCTAGGGAAGTGCTCTTGCCAGCGCTGAGGTTTTGTTTGCTGGAGGCCAAGTAGCAGTGGCCTGTATTGGTTCCATAGCAACATCTCTGTGCAACCAGAAGCAATACAGTGACTGGGGCAGCCAATGTACCCTGGGCAGGATGGGCACAGCCCGACGCCCCCTTTGATTTCCCGGGATCCTGGCCTGCCTTTGCCTCCTGCAGAGCATGTAGACTTGGTAACTGCTGCTCTCTGTCCCTGCTATTAACACTTGCCCCTTTCCCCAGCCGAGTCATGCGGGAGACGGCAATGTCTGTAGTAAAATTCTGCAGAACCTCCCTGCCTTAGCGAACGAAAGTAGGTGGAGAGTCTGCTTTGCATCGTCCCCGTGGCAGAGCAGCTCTGTGTGCAGGGCACAGGGGGTTCAGCATTTCCTGTCCAGTGCGGTCGCTGCTCCTGGCTGAATGTGGGCCGTGACCTGGAGCAGAGTGAAATCCAGGGAAACAGAGTGCCCATTAAACGTGCTACCCAGATGCAGGGCCACTGACCTGGGCACAGGGCAGTGCCCCGCACCGCAGGGCTGCACAGAGAAATACAGCACACACTGCATACCTTCTGGGATCTTCGGCCCGAGGTGCACTTTCCAATTGCAGTTGCTGCAGTGTGTGTAGTTGGGGTTTGAACATTTTTCTCACATGAAACTATTGTAATCACTCTTGATTTCAATAGATGCTTCCCCCCGCCCCGCCGCCCTGAACTCCTGAAGCATTTTTAAAATCTTTGTCATCTATTTGACACTTGTCTTAGATTTCCTTTTTTGATACACAATGCTTTGGGAGCCTGAGCAATCTTTCTAGGTAGAGGGTAAGGCCTTCAAGGTCAGGAACTGTCTATCTTATTCTTCATCTTCAAATAAATTCTCTACTGCTCAGAATTGAGCCCCTGTAGATCAGGGGTGGGGAACTTTTTTCTGCCAAGGGCCATTTGGATATTTATAACATAATTCGCCAGCCATATAAAATTGTCAACTTAAAAAGCAGCCCAGCCTGCTATTTTTGCTCAAACCTTTAAGTAACTCACCTCCAATGCCTTGGCAGGGCTGGGCAAAATGATTTCTCTGGCCATAGGTGGCCCGCGGGCCGGCTGTTCCCCACCCCTGCTGTGGATAGTTAACCATGCCATCCATATGTCTTCATGACAATGATATAGTCCCCTCTCGTCTCACAAGGAGGTTGTGAAGCAAGTATGTAAATACATTGAAAATGCTTTTACATTCTTCAGAGAAAAGATAAGAACATTCTTTTTTTTTAATGTGGTTTTAAAAAACATGTAGATATGAAATCACAAAGTAAGAATATCTAAAGACTTCACATTTCCTCATCTTCCTCTTTGTGGCTACCAGCCATGAACTGTGTAGCCTAGTTTTACACTGGCACTGAAATCATTCTTTTTCCCACCCCCACCTCCCATATTCACTACTCTATTGAATGTGCCTTATTGTACTATTTGGGCCAGACTTTTCAGTCACACATCTTGAAGTGTCTTTGGAGCTATGAAGTAGGGGATTTGAAGGATATTTTATTATGGTGACAGGTTTGATAGATTAGGATAGTGCTTCCTAATTTAGTTTTGATGTGTCTGTTGGGAAAGGGAATGCTTTTATTGTATAAAAACTTTTATCTTAAGAGGTCTCCTCCCTTCCCAAGTTCTAAGCCAACTGAGAAGTCAGACAAGTGTAATAAGGAAGATGGAGGCCAAAATGCAGCTTTTTGACTGGTAACAGTTAACTTAATTAGAAATTACATCTTGGGTTGAGAACCAAAAATGGGCTTCCACCACTCTATTCCCCAGTCTGGGCCTGGGAACAGCCCACCTGCAGGAAAGTTCAAGTCCTCATGTGACTCACTCTCTGTGTGAAGAAGAAGGAGAAGGACACCAAAATCTACCCCCTCCACCACCCCTGTACTCAACATTCTTACTGTACCTAGTGGCAGGTTAACTGTGCCCAGCGGAGGTAACATTAACAAAGGGCAGGCATGGACCACACACTGGCTTTAACCCCCAGCCAGGTAGCTCACTCCACGTCCTTGGGAAAACAGAGGATGGAATAAGAGTCTAGGGGAGTTTAGGGAAAGTCCTCTGCATGGAAAACGGGGGGTAGCTCTGCTCACATCTTTCACTCTCTACACTCTAGTCGGGCGTACTACCCCCCAGTCTCACTCTAGCCATCTTACCCACTGTGTTTTCTTCATAGCCCTTTGCTTTATACATTTGTTTACTGGCTTATTGTTAGGCTCCTCTATTAAAATCTTAGTGAAAGCAAAAACCTTGTCAATAATATTTACTGCTGTATCCTGGTACTTAAAACTATGCCGAGCACATAGGAGGCATTTGATAAACATGTGTTGAATGAATAAATGAATAGTATTGTTTTGTGCCTCTTTTCACCCTCCTTGATTGCCTGGTCATCCTGGTACCATCTTGCCTGGCAAGTGCCTATTCATATCATAAGACTCAGGTCAGCCATCAGGTTCTCTATGGAGCCTTTCTTGGCTTCCCTTCTTCCAAAGGGAAAGATCACCTTCTTGGTTGTAACTCACTGGTTGCCAATTGTTGCGCACATGTGTGTGTGAGTGTGTGAGCACGCATGTGCGCATCTCTGTGTGTGTGCATGCATCTGTGTGTGCGTGCTTGTGTGCATCTGTGTGTGCATGCATCAGTGTGTTCGTGCATGTTTGCATCTGCCATGTGTGTTACTTTGTGTATTCTCTCTGTCTCGGGCAGTGGCTCTGTAACACTTCATTTCTTTGTTCACATATAATCCTTACAGGATTTTAAACTCCTTGGGAACTGGGCAGCCTGTTATTCATCCCTTTTTCTCTAATATCTGCCATGCAGTAGACTTGGTTAGTATTGGCATTCTGAGTACTTACAACATGCCAGGTACTGCTGTATCTTAGAACAATTGACCTCTGAACAATGCACGGATAGGGGTGCCAACTCCCCCATGCAGTTGAAAATTTGCACATAATTTAAAAAAAAATATGTTTTTATTTATTTGAGAGAGAGAAAAAACAATCTGCCTCCTGCATGTGACCCCACTGCCCCCCTCACCCCGGCCTCAGGGATCAAGGCTGCAACCCAGGCATGTGACCTTACTGGGAATTGAACCAGCAAACTTTTGGTACATGGGACGCCACTCAACCAACCGAACTACATTGACCATAGCTGCATCTAACTTTTGACTCCTCAAAAATTTAACTACTGATAGTCTATTGTTGATTGGAAGCCTTACCAATAACATTAACAGTTCACTAACACATAGTTTGTGTTTTATATGTATTATATACGATATTCTTACAATAAAGTAATCTAGAGAAAAGAAAATGTTAAGAAAATCATAAGGAAGAGAAAATACAGTTATAGTATTTATTGAAAAATTTCATGTGTAAGTAGACCTGTGCAGTTTAAACCTGTTTTGTTCAAGGGCAACTGTACTTAAGATAACTTTATAAGTATCGTACACATATTAACTTGCATAATTCTCACAGCAGCCTTACAAGATAACTTTTTACTCTCCCTTTACAGGTAAGGAAACAGCTCGTTTGAATTCATAACTGTTATTCTCGGCTAACTCTCAGAGAATGAGTGTAATCTGAACAAAGGAATGAATGTGAACCCTTGAAGTTCAGACCTCTATCACTAAATAGGGCCACAGGCATTAGGATCCACTTAAATGAGTACGAAATGATCACTAAGCCAACCTATGACTGCCCATGATTGACATAGAATCCTGAGGCCATGACTGCAGTGTCATCCACAGATGAACCCCGAAAGTCTTACTGTAGCTATTGCACTTAATTCCTAAGTGTCTATGCCAGCAGAGGGGTGTTGGTTAAGGAAATAAGTAATAGTGACTATATTTGGGAAATTATTTCCTAATGAGAAAATATCAAATCATCAGTTATGAGTTAAACAGTTGCCATGTGCAAAGTTCACTGCTGATTTGCGGGGAGGGGAGAGGAGTGGCAGGTGGCGGGGGCCGGAGGGGGGGGGGGGCGGTGAGTGAGGTTGAAGAGGCAAACCCCAAGGGTATGAGCCAAGGCTTGCTGTATTCAAGAGGCGCTAGCCTAGGTGAAGGGGCAAGGCATGGTTACAGGGAAAGTTAAGATAAATAAAGGGCAGTAAATACGAGCACTATCACAAGGCATTCCTGCACATGAATAATTGCCAGACAGTGATATTTGAGAAAATGAAAGTGGTTGCATTAGTCAGGATCAGGATAGGACTGGCTTATGCTGTAGTGTCAACCCTAAAAACTCATTGGGCTTCACAAAGCACAAGTTCATTTCTCAGTCACTCAGTGTCCGCCGTGGATCTGGTATCTCTCCAGAAGAGCTGACCTCCACGCATCGCTCCGGATGCAGGCTGCTTTGGTTTTTCTATCCCACCACCTAGAGGCCTCCTTCGCGATCACAGGGGAAAAGAGAAAAACCGAAGAATTGCACTAGCAATTAAATGCTTCAAAGCTTTGCCCTGGGAGGGCCCCTGTCAGCTGCCCTGTCCTAGACATTGCTGCAGCTTTTTATACAGCTCTTGTCATTCCAGTCCTCCCGTTCATTTTTTTTGTTTTTCTCCCGCCCAGTACACAGCAGTGCTCAAGGAGTATTTGTAAGGTGAAAACATGAGTGAACATGGGAATGAAGTTATGTCTGCTAGTGTTTATAGCACACGGCAGCCTCAAAGCCTAGACATGGGAAAATTAGGTCCAACTCAAACATGTTATAGTTGGTGGTTGGCCTCATGCTAACCTGTCCTGGCCACATCACTGGATTCCCCAGGTCATGTGTTACCAGATGCGAGCCTGCCCTTCTAGCCCTGCTCCTCCTGAACAAGGTAGAGATCACTGTACTCTTTTAAAGGTGAAGAACCTTAATTAAGGAGAAGTAAACCTGTCCAGGATACTGCCTTGATTCCAACCCAGGTGCACCTGCTGTCTGGCCCCCCGGGGGCCCTGGTGACCAGGCAGCATCCGCCTCCATGCAGAGGGAGTTCCAGACAGGAGCAAAACATACACTGAGCAACGGGGGTTGGTAATCAGTGGAGATTTCTCAGCACGTTGCTGATGTGACCAGCCGTGTTTCAGTGAGATTAGCTTTACAACTGTGTTCGTGGCCCGTGGGTTGGCAGAGAGAAAAACCAGAGATGGGGCCCCTGGTTCAGGAGTTACTGCAGGCATCAGGCGATAAGACCGAAAACTGCTGTGGGAGCCTCAGAAAGGGACAGATGTGGGAGACACTACGAAGAAAGAGTTGATCAAAACAGCGTGACTGTTTGGACATAAGAAAAGAGGGGAGGGGTTAGAGATAAGTGAATTTTTGAGCCCAGTTGGCAGTTGATGGTGTCCTATGGACTCCAGTTTTTTAAGTAACTTTAGTAACTGCATCATTCTGAGCTGAGGCTTCTCAGGTAGGAGGGGGGTAGCCTTAGACCAAGGTGAGCTGCCTGTGAGTAGCAGTATTGTCTTGAGTGCAGCCTTTTCACCTCTCCCTTCCTTCCCCGCCCGCCCTCCCCAAGGGTTAAGATCAGATCTTAAGCCAGCAGCAGAATCATCTAACTGAAATGTCATCTCCGTGCTGGCCCTCTAGTGGAGATAAAACGGTTTAAATGTGGGTAACAGTAACATTAAATGTGTGGTCACCCTGTCCAGCCCTGCTGCTCTCCTGCTGGCTTTCCTGGCTGTCACAACTGCCCCGCGGCTTTGGGAAATGAGCGGTAATGTTCTGCTGGCTGGTCACATTTTTGCAAGGTGACAGTCTTTCTGAATTTCTCAAGGCCAGGAGCAAGAATGCCCTTTGGCGGAGACAGGAAGCATGCATTGCATTCCCGTCTTTACTTTCTGTGGCGGGGCATGTCTCTTGTCAGAGGGTCGGTGTCTGGTGGCAGAGGACAGTCGAATGAGAGCAGCGGAAGCAGCTCCACGGCATCGCGGTGAGTGCCTGAGCTGCTGGGCCTCAGGAGTCCCTCCGCCCCAGATTGCTTTTTCCTGAATACAGCCTGGAGCTGGGGAGATGCCACCAGGGGAGAAAAGAACTCCGAATATCCTGCTTTCCTTCTCTGCTTTCCATGCAGGGCTGGGAAGCAGGCAGCTCTGGCCAGAGGTGCAGAAAGTCTGGAAGAGTAGGAGGGCTGTGACGTCACTGTCCCCTCCCTCAACTGGTCTTGGCGCTCCTGACTCTGCCCTGTTGGATAGCGGTTCCTGCCTTCCCTCCTGGCACAGGAGCCGCAAAAGCTGCTCACTCAGTGCTGCTCCCTCTCGGTGAACTCTCCACTCTCCATGTTGATTCTCACATAGAGCTTCCAACTTATTTTTCACTTCAGCTGCTTTGCTTTGCTCAGCATATGTTTTACCTTTTTCTCCTTGCATACCCCTTCTTCAAAGCAATCAAAGCAGGGAGCCCCACGGAGTGTGGAAGACGCTTGGCATTCCTGATCATTTCGTACTCATAAAACCACCAGGCTTTCTTAGATTGATTGGTGAGTCAGAGTCCTTTGAAATAGCAAGAGGATTAGAAGCCTCTACCCTTTCTGCGTGGGGAAGCAATATATATTTGAACAGAAAGCCTGAACTGTTTTTTAACATATATCTTTATTGATTTCAGAGAGGAAGGGAGAGAGAGAGATAGAAACATCAGAATCATTGATCGGCTGCCTCCTGCACACCCCCTACTGGGGATCGAGCCCCAAACACAGGCATGTGCCTCCAAGGGGAATGGAATGCTGACCACTCAACCACTGAGCACACTGGCCAGCCAAACTATTTATAGATTGTTAATGTGTTGTGTTGCAGGGAGAAGGTCAGCTTTAATGTTTTGTTCCCCCGTCTTCTGTAGTTTCTCACTAGTACTAGAGACTTTAAACAGTTCGAGTCTCCAGTAATATCTGTATTCTTTTGATGTACTTTGCATAGAAACTAAAGCAGGAGCAAGCTTCCAGTAAGCTAACCAAAGCATTTTGGGCTTTTGATCACTTTCCCTTAGAGTGAGCGCTAATCTCTGTCCTGTCGGATTTTGTTTGAAAGGATATTTGCTCTTAATGAAGATAAACACGATGCTGGATATTTAATGTCTTCTCAACTCAGGAACTGAAAAATTCATACGTGAGATTACTCAGCCGGTACAGAGGGGATTCTGAATGTCCCTAACGTTTCCCAAGCCATTGGCTGAGCTTTTGAAATGTGCTGGCGCTCAGTGAGCAGATACCAAACAGACGCTTTACTCACAAAGCCTCTGTGTCAGTGGTGAGTCCCAAGGGCCTCTCAACCACATCTCGCTGTGTAATATTTGGTCAAAAGAAACCTGAGTGCAAGGAGGACACGTGGCCACAGCCACTAGCAAATTCCTCGAAAGCGATTCTGTTTCTCATTTCCGGTTAGGTGGGGTGGCCGTGGGCAGAGGGTCTGAGCGCCTCTCTGTCGGGTTTTAATGTATATCCACTGTTGCTCTGCCCTGGCCGTGGTTCTATCTGAAGAGCAGGAGGGAGGGCCTGCCTGCTGCTGGTGGATCTGGAAACCTGTGGGCAGAACTCAGGTCGCAGGGCCAGCCTCACGCTTCCCTCAGCCCGTTCTGTTCCTCTTCGCTTTGTGAAATGTTGGCAGACACACACACACACACACACACACACACACACACACACAAGTCAGCATTCCTGTTGTTTCTGTCTTAACAAAGAGTGCTTTTAAGTGTTCAAAACTTGGAAATACTGAGTTGTTTTTTAATTTAGTATTTGAAAGACATGTGTGCTGACTTTGTCCTTGGAGTACAGCTTCCTAATTGAGAGAGAACACTAGCAAAGCAATTACTTTGCTTTTATTTAAAATGCGCCTCTTTCTGTAGAGTTGAGAGGTTATTCGAGATGTTCCTGTTTTCACAGTCAGCTATTTCATGGTCCTGTGATCTTCATAAATTCTATAGCTCCCAAACCTTACAGCACGTGGGGTCTTCTGCAGGAGTCATTTACACATGGTCAAACAACTGGTGCTTTCCGAGGAGGGAGACTGTGCATGACACCCTGGGGTAAAACCTCTATCAGCCCTGGTGGCAGAACTTCTGAAGAGCTGGCTTGGAGGGTAATACCACCCCCCTGGCTGAGAGGCTGAGTGCAGTGGTGGGGGGAGGGAGGGCTCCTGTGTTCTGCTGCCAGCGGGCACCTGGCTGCCTCAGGGCGGCCTGGTAATTAAACCCCTGAGTCTGCGAAAGATTACAGGGACCTGGTGAGGAGAAATGTGGGGGCAGTGAGGCCAGAGCCTCGCCCTTCTAAGCTTAGGTGCAGAAGGAAGCCCGGCCACTGAGGGGGCTCACTGGGTGTGTGGCAATCACCAAGGCAGGGAGGTGGCCCGAGACTGATCGTTCTCATCCCCCCTGATTCTCCTCAGAGTGAAGGCTGTTTTTCTCCAATCCTCCTAGATCTCACATCCCTTTCTTACACTCTTTTGCACTTCTGAGAATATTTCTAAGCTGTCTGGACAAGAAGGTGGAAGTTTCAGGCTTTCTTCCTTGCTGGGATGGTCCTGAGGGAGAAGACAAAAGTGTAAGGTGCAGACATCTGAATAATGCCGATGGAGCAACCTGAAGGCACTGTGATCTGTCACCCCGCGTTCTGCAACACACCAGGACCGGAGCTTATTCCCTGAAATGACTGTTGTGTTACAAGGCAAAGGTGGTGAAATTATTGGCTCCTTGTCCACTTATTAAGAGGGGTGGAGGATTGAAGCGGGTTTCCCTGTTAATTCACATGCAAGGTACCTTTTGTTTGAACTTTGGAAGTCAGACTAATTATTCACCTGGTGATGCCCTCTAGCGGCCAGGCCAGCAAGGTGTCCTTTAAGAAGGCCTTGGGATTCCCACTACTTATCATCCCTGACAAGTGGAACTCCTACGTCACCATCTAGTACCTGTCATTTCAAGTCTATTTCCTTACTATGACTTGTCTGTCACATAGGAAAAATCAAAAGCTTTGCTATGGAACACAGAAAGCAGCACTACTGCTATATATCCAATTAGGTAACTCTTACATCTGTAACACATCTGTATTGTGAGTCTACTGGATGCAAAAGAAGAGTGTTTGAAACTTCGATGTAAGTACTTTCACAGCCAATTAACTCAATAAAGGATGAGAATTATACCATTGGCAATGTCCTCTGTGGGCTTCCTACTCATAAATAGACAGGTTTCATAAAACTG
Source organism: Eptesicus fuscus (assembly GCF_027574615.1). Lineage (NCBI taxonomy): Eukaryota > Metazoa > Chordata > Mammalia > Chiroptera > Vespertilionidae > Eptesicus > Eptesicus fuscus. Next base: position 79,471,879 of record NC_072481.1, read on the forward strand.
CCAAACCTTCTCAAGCCACTGTTAGGTGGCCAAGGCAAAATTCATTTTCTTTTTGTTTGTTTGTTTTTTTTAATATATTTTATTGATTTTTTACAGAGAGGAAGAGAGAGGGTTAGAGAGTTAGAAACATCGATGATAGAGGAACATCGATCAGCTGCCTCTTGCACAACCCCTACTGGGGATGTGCCCTGCAACCAAGGTACATGCCCTTGACCGGAATTGAACCTGGGACCTTTCAGTCCGCAGGCCGATGCTCTATCCATTGAGCCAAACCGGTTTCGGCGCAAAATTCATTTTCTTCACTCAGAAGAAGTATTCAGATGTCTGCACCTTTCCTCACTCAGAAGGGGCATAGAGCACAGAAGGTTGATATATAGTTAATCTGCTGCTGCCTGTATAGTTTTAAAATAGCTTTACAGAGTAAGCATTATTCACTCACAATTATCTTTGAAGGATGTATGTAAATGATGTTTTGTTTTTGATACTTTGTTTTCCTAGTCAGTTCAGGCAGTCAAATATTAAATGAGCTTGATCAGTACATAGACATCACCTGGGGATCTTGTTAAAATGAAGCCTGACTCTGTCGGTCTGAGGTGAGACCCAACCTTCTGCATTTCTGAGAAGCTCTGCGGAGGTCAGCACTGCTGGTCCCAGGACCACACTTTGATGAACAAAATAATAGTTGAGTAATAAGGCGATAAGTGCTGCAGACAGCCTGTGTCCTGAAGAATCTTGTGATCTGAAAAGGGACTGGAAAAACAATACAAGTCATTATGGCAGAAGAGAGAATGTGATAAAATGTATCATCAAAGTAAAAACATGCTTCTGGGTGTTAAATAAACATGATTGCTTCTGATTGGAGAGATCTGGAAAATTTTTATGGAGAAAGTTATTTTGAAATTGGACTTAAGGTTTGGGTTAGTTACAACAGGGATGGGTAGCTGTGGCAAAGGCAAATGAGCCAAAAAGCACAGATTCTGGAAAACCAAGAGTGTGTGCCGTGTGCCGGGAACAAGAAGTGGCCTATTTGCCTGTGATGGGGACAGTCTGAGATACAGTTGGAAAGAGAAGTTGAAGTCATATTGTGGACTGTCGGAAAGCCTAAGGTGAAAACTCTGGACTTAATTCAGGAAGCAAAGAGGAACCAGCAACAAGGGATTTTGAAACAATGAGGTAAATTGATCTACCACGCATGTAAAGGGTAGACGAGTGGGGAGTAATGTCATTCTCCAGACAAGAAGTGATCGGAGATAACGTGACTGAGATTAGCACAGGGAGAACAGAGACCAGATAGACAGGCTGTGCGGGGAGAAGGACCGGGGGCTTCCAGGAGGACAGCAGGGCTCCAGACCTGGGTGGTGCGAAGCGTGACCGTACAATAACCATAAGTAGGAAAGTCATGAGTATTGACATGCTTGAACTGGAAAACGACCCAGATAAATCACTCCCAAGAGGTCTTTCATGTCGGTCCTACCTAAATAGCACCCAGTCTTCTTATTCTGCTTTAGAATTTTCATGACACTTTTTACTATCTGTCTGACATTAAGATTTTTAACTTATTTGTGCCCTGTATAGGGATCCTTGACTCCAGGGAGCTTACAGTCTACTGGAAGAAACCTACAATAAACACATAAACAAATAAATATAATTAGGAATGGAGGAAAGAAAGCAGTGACACATGAGAAAGAATAACAGGTGGGAGGCATGGGTTTATTTTAGATTGGGTGGGTGAGGAAAAACTCTTAGGAGATGACATTAAAATGAGCATGAGAAGGGGCACAGAGCACAGGCAAAGAGAAGGGCATATGCAAAGGTCTTGAGCTGAGAAATGCAGGGCACATTAGAAGAACTTGAACTTGAACCAAGTTAAAAGAGATGAAGTTAGAGTTGGCAGGCCACAGGTAGTGAAGAGCCTTGCATTTGGCAAGGAGATTCAGTTTTATTCTAGTGCCTATGAAGTCATGTCAGGGCCTAAACATGCAGGCTGGATGGGAGGATGACAAGAAAAACAGAGAATTGGGAGAGAAAACCTGTAGTTGACCAAGTAGGAAGTGATGGGGTTTGGACTTGAAAGGTGACAGTAACGTCAGAGAGCAGTAGATGGGTTCAAGATACAGTACATTCTCATTGTCAGCTATGCAGAACTTATAGATTTTTTATGTATATGAAGAATAGGGAGGTGATTACCAGGATAATTCTCGGGTTTCTGGCTTGAGCAACTGAGGAAATGAACGTGTCATCCACAGAGATGGGGAGGACAGGCCCCGAACAGAGTTTTGAAAAAGTGGAGTTTAAGGTGTACATGAGACATTCATTTTTTTGAATTGTGGTAAAATACTCACGATATAAAATTTATCATCTTAAGATATTTACTTCTGTATTGCTAGGCACATTTGTGCTGTGCATGAATCTCCAGAGCTCTTTTCATCTTGCAAAACTGAAACTCCACACTCATTAAACAACTCGACATTCTCTTTCCCCCAGCTTCTGGCAACCACCATTCTACTTTCTGTCTCTATGAATTTGACTAATCTAGGTACCTATTATAAGTGGAATTTAGATACCTCGTATAAGCACTTGTACTTTTGTACTGACTTATTTCACTTAGCATAATATTCTCAAGGTTCATTCATAATGTAGCATGTGTCAGAATTTTCTTTCTTTTTAAGGCTGGATAATATTCCATTGTATGTATAGACCACAGCATTTTATCCATTTATCTGTTAAGGGACACTTGGCTTGCTTCTACTTTTGGCTATTGTGAATAATGCTGTGAACACAGGTATATAAATATGTCTTCAAGATCTTGCTTTCAGTTCTTTTGGGTATATCCCAGAAGTGGAATTGCTGGAGTATATAGTAATCCTATATTTAGTTTTTTGAGGAACCACCCTACTGTTTTCTATTGTGGCTGTACCATTTTACATTCCCAACAATAAGGGTTCAAATTTATCCACATCCTTGCCAACATTTATTAGTTTCTGTGTTTTTTATAGTATCCATCCTAAGGAGTGGGAGGGGGTGAAACCTGTTTTTTAGTGGATATTTCAGGTTGACTGTTGAGTCTTCAGGTCCACAGATCAAGAAGAGGTGTGGGCATAAAATATACCATATAAGTTCAACAAATTTAAGCCAACTTCCATGCTTTCAATTTTTTGTTGTTGTTGTTAGCCAGCTTGACTACAAACATTTAAGGGCTTGGAGATGTAGATAAAACAATGAAATTTGTGCTGAAGCTATTTATTTTGTCTCAAAAACATTTGAAATTCTACATAGATTAATGTAGAAATATCCATAATTTTTTCTATTTTCATATTATGTGAAATAATTTATTTACAACCTTCATCTATAATACCAGTGTCTTCATCATCTTTTGAATCACTTTGTCAGTCATCTAATAGTTTTCCAAAGTACATCATCTTGACTTACCTCTAATTTATTTGAGATGCAGTATTTTTGAACCCTTGTGTAACAAGGCCACAAGTACCCATTCATATATCTGTTGATTAAATTTTAATACCTTGGTAGTCAAAACAAATCACATAGCCAAGGCCACAATTAAGGTGAGAATGACATATTTGGGACCATTACTGTAACAATATGGATACTAAACAATACTGAGGGATTTTTTTCTTCATTCTTCTAGTGAGTATGTGTTTATGAACTGTACAACTTAACCACTTACTACGTTGCTTTTGAAAGCAATCTTTAAATTTTGTTTTTAATTTATAATGACATCTAGTGTTTGCAACTATAAAGTCATACTTTCAAGAAAAATTACTGAAATTTGTTTTCTTCCTTAAAAGGAAAAAACAATTCTGCTAGGTGACTTTTTAAAGCATGTTAAACTACCATTGTTTGAGGTATTTTAAAGAGAACATGTTTTCCCAAAGGACTTAGTTGTATAAAATATTTAAGAATGCAACACATAATATGATAAGCTTTATAAGGGCTCAAAAATTAAGGGAACCCAGTCTTTTCTGCGGAGTGCATTTGGGAAAAACCTTACCTTGATCAGGCATAATGATAAATTATAAACTTGGGTTTTGAGACTTAAGTGTAAGGAAGAGTTTCCATATAGTAAAAGTCCTTAAACACTAAAATACTGATTGACCCCATTTCTCAGAAATGTTTAAGAAAAATACTAGTCTTGCATGTGAAGTTCAGTCTTTCCTAGAGATTTCAGAAACCTTTTGGGGTTCCTTATGACCTTGCAAAGCTGATTGGGTGATGCCTCTGACCCATCTGTCTATCCGTTCCATTCCATTCCATCCAGTCCACTAATGAAATGTATTAATTTCAAGCACCTTCTATAGTTGAGGATGTCTGTGTAAATATAATACAAAGATCGTTACCAGTTTGGCAACAAAAGGAAGAATAGCAAATGATATTAAACCAAAAAGATTTCCATTATCTTAAAAATTGGACAAATCCGTATTGAAAGTTCCTAAACAGAATCCTCAGAGATTTGATTGAGTAATGAAGTCCATTCTATTCTGAGACTCAGAGCATGATGTCTGTTGCTGCAGAGGTCATTTGGATAAGGAAGGCAGGCTTCTAAGAAGCAGCCTTAGCCCTAGCCGGTTTGGCTCAGAGGACAGGGCATCGGCCTATGGACTGAAGTGTCCCAGGTTTGATTCTGGTCAGGGGCATGTACCTTGGTTGTAGGCTCGATCCCCAGCCCCCGTTGGGGCCCTTACAGGAGATAATTAATCTATGTGTCTCTTTCACATCAAAGTTTCTTTTTCTGTGTCTCTCCCTCCCTCTCTCTTCCACTCTCTCTAAAAAAAAAAAAAAAAAAAAAAGTGAATGGAAAAATATCCTTGGGTGAGGATTAACAACAATAACAACAAAGGCAGCCTTAATACATAACAATGGAAGAATATATGTATTTGGTGGGAGCTGACCATTTGGCCATCCATTCAGTCATAGGTTCATGCATTCTTTGGTTTGTTTTCACCTGGATCAACTAAGTAAATGTTGTTAAATGATGTTATCAGTGATTATGGATATAACCTTTACTCAGAAGAGAATTAGGTAAAAGTACTGCAAAATTCTTTTCTTCTTTCCTCATAGTTATAAGTTTTTCTATCCTAATTAGGCCCCACTGGACCACAGTTCATCACTCAGACTCCAATGAAACCAATAATGATAATGTTTATTTCCCGTTTTTGACCTGGGAATTGCAGTGATTTACCAACATTAACTCATCAATCCTCCTAACACTTCTGAATAAGACATTCATGTGGGTTTTGTTTTTTTTTAAACAAACACATTCATGTTTTTGAACCCAGCATATAAATGAAATCTGTGTTTCCCAGATAATGTAAATGTCTTGGCTACCATTAAGTATGGAATGAAATGATTAAAGCTAAAATTGTTCTTTTCTGAACACTGCTTAGTGGCCTGAGTTACACAAAAATGTCTTATTTTCTGGAAATGAAAACACCGGGAGGGGATTGCCGCGGCAGGGAGGGGGGGGGCATAGGCTTTGCTCTTGCAGAGTTAACTAGCAGGTGCTTCATCTCTTTGCCCATGAAGACTCTTGGTCAAGTTCAGAGAGCTATTGAATGTTGGTGTAGCAAGAAGGTCAGGAGTAGTTTAGCCCACATTTAATACTAGAGGAAAATCATTAGAACTCCAAATGACCATTTTTTTAAAAATACGTATTTTCTTCATCTGATTCAGTGCTTCATAAACTGATGAATTTGAAATGATCCTGCCTTCTCTGTGTTGGCCAAATGGTGAATCACAGCATGTGAAGAAATGAAAACAAATCACCAGCTAAAAGGCCAAACTTCCGTGTTACCCTGGAAATATTTCTCATTTTCCCGGAGCTTCTGTTCTTCCATTCCTGTGTAACTCAGTTATACCAGACCCTGATGCCAAGGGTTTCAGCGAGTTCCCTGCCAAAGCCAGGATGCATCCCCCGGGGAGTGGGCACTGTCCTGCAGATGAAGAGAAAAGGGAAATCCGTTAAAGAGAATCATTTCTTATGGGAGGAAGCGGGAAGGTGTCTGTCATGGTAACATCAGTCCCCATTCCTGGGTGCGGGAGGCATTTATGGGAAAGTGGAAGTTTTTATCACTGATGTAGTCTGGCCAGTGAAGCAATACTGAAGTGACTTGAATGTTTTAAAAGATAGAAGCGTACTAGTGCATGTTCTCCATCCGCCGAAGTTGTCCCTGGGACCCTGCTTTGCCTTCTGTGCCCTGTTAGGTCTTCCTGGGCATTGTTTTGCAATGGGGCCTTGTGACAATGTCTGTGACAAGGTCAGTTGTATTGCAATATTTCAGGAGATTTAAGAACTCTGTAAAAGAGTCAACTGTAGTTTCGATAAGGAACAAAGACTGTGTTTTTTCCAGCAAATCTGGCTCAGGTTCATAAGAAACCCTTTTTTTGGAAGGGAAATTTCAAGATCTCATTGCTGTATTTAACGTTCTATTTTGGTAGCTGCCAGTACACCTATTCTCTCATATGATGCCTGCAGGCGTTCTTTCCCATATTAACTTTGTAAGGTTTGGGATGTCCAGCCTGACCTAATGATAGAAGACTTAAAAGTAGTGCTCACCCTGGCCGGTGAGTCTCAGTGGGTAGAGCTTTGGCCCACACACCAAAGGATTGAGGGTTCTATGTCTGGTCCAGAGCAGGTACCTGGGTTGCAGGTTCGATCCCCAGCCCTGGAGACAAACAATCCATGTGTCTGTGTGTCTCTCTCAATCCATGATCTCCTCTCTCCCCCTCCCTTCTTTACACTCTCTCTTAAAAAAGCAATGGAAAATATATCATCAGGTGCGGATTCGCGCAAAAAAAAAAAAAAAAAAAAAAGCATGATACCAGCACCCCAGGCACACCTCATAGGGGTTTTTTCATGCTGTTTGCTTATTTCTTTGTCAAACAAAGACTGTGGTATGGTGCCGTCAGGTTAAATTTGACATGATAGGCATCCCGAATCACCAGGAAGGTTGGCATCTGGGCTGTTGGTGTAGTGCTTTCCTTCAGGCAAGGACCAAGTAGCTGCCTCATGTGTCTGCAGGTATCCAGCTGACCACAGCCTAGAGAACTTCAGATTGTGTCTGGCTGGGCTTTGGCCCCTTGCTTAGTGGTCTGGGCCCCCCAGAGGGAGTGTGTAATTAGTTGCTGTGAAGTAAGAGGCAGTAACAATGATCCGAGTTAGAAACTAGACTAGAGTTACAACAGTGGAAGTGAGGGGCACTTCCTAGTCTCCAGCGCCTGACTATGCAGAATGCTTCAGCTCTTTCCCCATGAAGACTGTTGGGCAAGGTCAGAGAGCTACTGAATGTTGGTGTAGCAAGAAGGTCAGGAGTAGCTTAACCCTGTTTCATCTTTAACTTTCCCTGTGCAGTTTACATATGAGGGATCGGAGGCCCGAGCAGTGGAGCGACCTTCACAGGGTAGCAGTTGACCCTGGATCCTAGCCAGGCATCCCCGTGCCTACTGCTTACTGCACCCTCCTTCCAAGTAGAAGGTCAAAATGTGACCATGACATGAAAAATTTTTGAAATCTTTCTGTACAAATGTGAACTATGTACCGGCTTTCTCTAAAGTCTTTGATCCACTGATTGATTATAAATGCACCATAGATTTAATGATTAGTTTCTTCGAGGCAGGGGAAAAAAATTCTACCCTGTTTTTAAATGTACTCATTATATATAAAACAAGCCCTAAGTTCAGAAATGTTAAAATATGAAGATGAAAGTCAGGTGGCCGTCACAGATGAGCTGTGTGCAGGCTCTTTACAGGCTCTTTTACACCCATGCGTCTGCTCCTTAAATGCATGCTTTCAGGGAAGCCTCAAACAGTCTTGGGGTGAAAGCTGACTTCTAACAATCCACGTTAATAGAGATCAGTGAGGGTTAAGGAGAACAATCCAGAAAATTCATTCTGAGCAGCCTAAACTGCTAAGCTAAGTAGCCGGGAGTTGCATTGACTACATGTCTCAACCACTTGACCACATGTCTTACGAGGGAACGTCCTGAGTGTGGATGTAAAGACATGAGATACACAGCAGGTAGAGCAAAAGGGAAGTGAAGAAGCTGGATATTCCACACCATGGGTCATTAAACTGCATCACTAATAATTTTTTTTAAATATATTTTTATTGATTTCAGAGAGGAAGGGAGAGGGAGAGAGAGAAGGAAACATCAAAGACGAGAGAGAATCGTTGATTGGCTGCCTCCCGCAGGCCCCACACTGGGGTCAAGCCTGCAACCTGGGCATGTGCCCTGACCGGGAATCAAACCGTGACCTCCTGGTTCATAGGTTGACACTCAACCACTGAGCCATGCCGGCCGGGCAATAATTTTTAATGTCTATATCTACAAGAATTTAAGTTTTGCAAAATGAAAGCGTTCTGGAGATGGATGATGGTGATGGTTACAACTGAACTATTTACTTTAAAAAGAGGTTCAGATGGTAAATTTTATGTTATGTTTACTTTATCATAATTGTTAAAAAGTATGTATGTGCATATATATGTATATGTGTATTTATATAGATGTTTTCCACTGATTTGAGTATTCTGTCCACCCATCCATCCATCCATCTTTATTCATTAACTCAACATTTATTAAGTCCCTGTTATGTGCCAAAACCTGTGCTAAAAGCTGGGCTACAGCTATAAATACAACAATAAGTAGACTTTCTATCCTTGAGTTTCCACAAGTTAGTTTAGGTGAAGGCACATGAACAATCATTACCACCCAGCACGGAGGGGCAAAATGAATATATACGTATGGAGTTAAGATGGTAGCCGCCTGTGCAGAGCGGTGTGGTACCGGGCACTTGTTGAAGAGGAGAGAGACATGAAGCGACCCCCTGCTGAGGGACAGCATGGACAAAGCATGGGGACAACCAGCATGTGCATGGTGCATGCCGTGGAAGTCACTTCTCCATTATTGATGGATTAATGATGAGTCAGGAGGCCGGTGGGGTGGTGAGTTCCTAAGGCTCTGTGATGAAGGAGTGAAGTGTAGAGTCCCATACACCATGTTAAGGAGTGTGGACTCCTCAGACCAGTGGAGCTCAGAACACATTCCACAGTGGCCTAAGGATTCCTCACAGCCCTCCCCCTCCCATGAACCGCCATGGACTGCTTTCAGAAGTCCTTGGTGGTGATGGGTGAAGAGGCAGAGGAGGCAGTAGGTCAACATGAATAGCCTCAATTTTATTTGTTTTATGTATTCGGTGTCTATGTACGGTTTCGTTTGAAGGCAGGGCTCTGGCTTAAAAAAATACCACACTTGAAAGTTACTGCTGGTGAGAAGGACTCATCAAAAATTATAAAAGTTGATGACAATTAGTTTTATGTTTTAAAAATCAGTATTCTGCACTTAAGGGGATCACAGTGTTCTCTATTCATTTCTGAAACCTGTACTTTAGCTAACAGCACTTTGCACATGATAAACATTCGATGTAGTCACTGTTCAGTAGGAATTACTTTTAGAGGTAGGATTTGTATGCTGTTGCCATACGGGTCCATTTAAATAGCATATTGCCCAGTAACCCAAAAGGAACTTATAGAAATATAAACTAACTTTAACCTTTATTCTCTCTTTTTTTTTAAAAATTTTATTTTTCAATTACAGTTTCCATTCAATATTATGTTGTTCTAGTTTCAGCTGTATAGCATAGTAGTTAGACAGCCATGTACTTTATACAAAGTGACCCTCTGGTATTTCAAGTACCCACCTGGCACAATACATAATTATTACAGTATTATTGGCTATTTTCCCTACGCTGGACTTTACATCCCTGTGACTATGTTGTAGCTACCAATTTGTACTTCTTAATCCCTTCACCTGTTTCACACGCCCCCCCGCATACCCATCCTTCTGGCAACCATCAGTCTGTTATCTATATCTATGATTCTGTTTCTATTTTGTTTGTTCATTTATTTTGTTCTTAGTTTCCACATATAACTGAAATCATATGGTATTTGTAATATGTACCACATCTTTTATATTGATGGGCACTTGGGCTGCTTCCATATCTTGGCTATTGGAAATAACTCTGCAATGAACATAGGGGTGCATATTTCAAATTAGTGTTTTGAGAGTCTTAGAATATACTAGTATACCCAGAAGTGGAATCACTGAGTCATAAGGCAGTATCATTTAAAATTATTTGTGAAATCTCCATACAGTTTTCCATAGTGGCTGCATCAACTGGCATTCCCACCAACAGCACACAAAGCTTCCCTTTTTTCCACATCCTCACCAACACTTGTTGTTAGTTGATTTATGATGATAATCATCCTGATAGGTGTAGAGTGATACTTCATTGTGGTTCTAATTTGCATTTTTCTGATGACTAACGATTTTGAGCATTTTTTCATATGTCTGTTGGCCATCTGCATGTCCTCTTTAGGGAAGTGTCTGTTTAGGTCTTTTGCCCAGTATTTAATTGGCATGTTTGTTTTCTTGGTGTTCAGATGTCTGAGTTTTTTATAAATTTTGGATATTAACCCCTTATAGGATATATCACTAGTGAATGTCTTTTCCCATTCAGTAGGTTGTCTTTTTGTTTTGTTGATGATTACCTTTATTGGACAAAAACTTTTTAGTTTGATGTATTCCCATTTTTTAAATTTTCTTTCCCTTTCCTGAGGAGATATGTTAGGGAAAATATTGCTAAGAGAAATGTCTGAGAGCTTACTGTTTTCTTCTAGGAGTTTTATGATTTTGAGTCTTATATTTACGTCTTTAGTCAGTTTTCAGCTTATTCTTGTACTAGAGGCCTGGTGCATGAAATTTGTGCACAGTGGGGGGGGGGGACGGGGTCCCGCAGCCCAGCCTGGACCCTCTCCAATCTGGGACCCCTCGAGGGATGTCCGACTTCCCGTTTAGGCCTGATCCTGGTGGGATTGGGCCTAAACGGGCAGTAGGACATCTCTCTCACAATCCAGGACTGCTGGCTCCCAACTGCTCGCCTGCCTGCCTGCCTGATTACCCCCAACCACTTCTGCCTGCCAGCCTGATCACCCCCTAACCACTCCCTTGCCAGCCGGATCGATGCCTAACTGCTCCACTGCTGGCCCGATTGCCCCTAACTGCCCTTGTCTGCCGGCCTGGTTACCCCTAACTGTCCTCCCCTGCTGAACTGATTGCCCCTAACTGCCCTCCCTTGCAAGCCTGGTCCCCTAACTTCCCTCCCCTGCTGGCCTGGTTGCCCCTAACTGTCCTCCCCTGCAGGCCTGGTTGACCTTAATGGCCCTCCCTTGCTGGCCCGGTCACCTCTAACTTCCCTGCCTTGCCAACCTGGTCTCCCCTAACTGCCCTCTCCTGCCGACCTGGTCACCCCTAACTGTCCTCCCTTGCCGGCCTGGTCACCCCTAACTGTCATCCCCTGCAGGCCTGGTTGACCTTAATGGCCCTCCCTTGCTGGCCAGGTCACCTCTAACTTTCCTGCCTTGCCAACCTGGTCTCCCCTAACTGCCCGCTCCTGCCGGCCTGGTTACCCCTAACTGTCCTCCCTTGCAGGCCTGGTTGCCCCCCACTGACCGCCCCTGCGGCCCTGGTTCTTCCCAACTGCCCTCCCCTGCAGACCTTGTCCCTTCTAACTGCCCTCCCCTACAGGCCTGGTCCCCCCCAGCTGCCTCCCATGCAGGGTTGGTTGCCCCTAACTGATCCTCACCTGCAGGCCTAGTTACTCCTAACTGCTCCCCCCCACTGGCCTGGTCACCCCTAACTGCCCTCCCCTGCCATCCTGGTTGCCCATAACTACCCTCTATGCAGGCCTGATCTCCTCCAACTGCCCTCCCCTGCCGGCCTGGTTGCCCCCAACTGCCCTCCCCTGCAGCCCTGGTCCCTCCCAACAGCCCTCCCCTGCTGAACTGATTGTCCCTTCCAACTGCCCTCCCTTACAGGCCTGGTCCCCCTCAACTGCCCTTCCCTGTAGGCTTGGTTGCCCCTAACTGCCCTCCCCTGCAGGCCTGGTCACCCCTAACTTCCCTCCCTTGCCAGCCTGATTGCCCCTAACTGCCCTCCCCTGCTGGCCTGGTACCCCCCTAACTGCCCTCCCTGCTAGCCTGGTTGCCCCCAACTGCCCTCCCTTGCAGGTCTGGTCACCCCCAACTGCCCTCCCCTACTGGCCTGGTACCCCCCAACTGCCCTCCCTGCTAGCCTGGTCCCCTCTAACTGCCCTCCCCTGCAGGCCTGGTCACCCCCAACTGCCCTCCCCTGCTAGCCTGGTTGCCCCCCAACTGCCCTCCCCTGCAGGCCTGATACCCCCCAACTGCCCTCCCCTGTAGTCCTGGTTGCCCCCAACTGCCCTCCCCTGCAGGCCTGATCACCCCTAATTGCCCTCCCTTGCAGGCCTGGTCCCTCCCAGCTGCCCTCCCCTGCTGGCCTGATCGCCCACAACTGCCCTCCCCTGCCGGCCATTTTGTGGTGGCCATCTTGTGTGTTGGCGTGATGGTCAATTTACATATTACTCTTTTATTAGATAGGATATCATGTGTGAAATTGGTCTGGTTTCTTTTTTTTTTTTCATGTATCCAGTTTTCTCAACTCTGCCTTTGTCCCATTGTATATTCTTTCTTCCTTTTTAATATAGGTGTGGGTTTTTTCTGGGCTGTCTATTCTGTTCCCTAAATCTATGTGTCTGTTTTTATGCCAGTACCTTGCTGGTTTGACTACTATGCCTGGGTAGTATAGTTTGATTTCCAGTAGCATGATACATTTAACTTTCTTCTTTATCAAGATTGATGTGGCTATTTTTTTGTGTTTTTTATATAAATTTTTGGATTATTTGTGTTATTTCTGTGAAAAATGCCATTGGTATTTTGATAGGGATTGTGTTGAGTCTATAGATTATTTTGAGTATTATGGACATTTTAACTATTAATTCTTTCTATCCATGAGCACGGTATATGCATCCTTTTCTTTGCAGTTTTTTTCTTTAAGGTTTTGTAATTTTCCAGATACAGATCTTTTAAATTCTTGGATAAATTTATTCCTAGGTTATTTTTTTTCTAATGCACTTGTAAATTGGATTGTTTTTGTAGTTTGTCTTTTTAATAGGTCATTATTGGCATATAAAAATGCAACTGATTTCTGAATATTTATTTTGTATCCTGCTACTATACTGACTATCAGTTCCAATAGTTTTTTGGTGGAATCTTTAAGGGTATCTATATACAGTATCATGTCATCTGCAAGTAATGACAGTTTTACTTCTTCCTTTCCAGTTTAGGTTCCTTTTATTTTTTTCTTCTAGTCTGATTGCTGTGGCTAGGACTTCCAATACTATCCTATATAATGAGAGGAATATGCTAATTATCCGTTACGCCCTGAGGTGTAACGACCAACCACATAATGACCAGATCACGGATCTGCAGGAGGGTGGGGCAGCGAACTACAAGTGGGCAGCCTAGAGCTACAGGAAGGGGCAGGGCAGCAAGCTATGAGGGGGGAAAAGAGGGGGAGGGAGGCGGGGAGAGCTACAGGAGGGCGGGGCAGTGGGCGGAGAGCTACAAGAGGGTGGCAGTGACCTACTGGTGCATGGATTCGTGCACAGGGCTACTAGTGTTAAATAAGAATAGTAAAAGTAGCCCGACTGGTGTGACTGAGTGGTTGAGCATTGACCTATGAAGGAGGTCATGTTCAATTCCCAGTCAGGGCACATGCCTCGATTGTGGGCTCAATCTCCTGTGTGGGGCGTGCAGGAGGCAGCCAATCGATGATTCTCTCTCATCATTGGTGTTTCTATCTCTCTCTCCCGCTCCCTTCCTCTCTGAAATCAATAAAAATTAAAATAAATTTAAAAAAAAAGAATGGTGAAAGTAGACATCCCTGTTTTGTTCTTGATCTTAAAGGGAAACAGTTTTTGTTCATTGAGTATAATGACGGCTGTGTGTTTGTCATATGTGGTCTTTATTATGTTGAGGTATAGTCTCTCTATTCCCAGTTTGCTGAGAGTTTTTATCATAAATGGGTCCTGGATTTGTCTAATGCTTTTTCTGTATCTATTGATATGATCACGTGATTTTTGTGCTTCATTTTATGTGGTGTCTCACATTGATTTGCAGATATTGAGCTAAACTTGCATCCCAGGAAAAAATCCTACTTGATCATGGTGTATAATCTTTTTAATATGTTACTGAGTTCAGTTTGCTAATATTTTATTCTGGATTTTTGTATCTATGTTCATCTGGAATATTGGCCTATAATTTTTTCACTTTGTAGTGTCTTTATCTGGTTTGGGGCTCATGATAATAATGCTGGCCTCATAAAATAAGTTCTCCTCTTGATTTTTTTGGAATAGTTTGAGAAGAATACATGTTAGTTCTTCTTTGACCGATAAAATTCACCTGTGAAGCCATCTGGTCCACAGGTGAATTGTTTGTTGGGAGTTTTTTTCTTATTACGTCTCTGATTTTGTTGGTTGTAATAGGTCTATTCAGATTTCCAGTTTCTTCTTGATTCAATCTTGGAAGATTGTATGCTCCTAGGAATTTATTCATTTCTTTCAGATTTTCCAATTTGTTGACATATAATTGTTCATAGTATTTTTTACAATCCTTTCTAAAAGAATAATGTTGTATCAGTTCTAACTTCTCTTTCATTTCTGATTTTATTTATTTGGGTTCTCTCTCTCTCTCTCTCTCTCTCTCTCTCTCTCTCTCTCTCTCTCTTCTCTCTCTCTCTCTCTCTCATCTGATTAAAGGTTTGTCCATCTTGTTTATCTTTTCAAAAGAGCCAGCTCTTTGTTTCATTGATCTTTTGTATTATTTTTTAGACTCTATTTCATTTATATCTATTCTGATATTATTTCTTTTCTTCTATTCACTTTGGTCTTTGTATGTTGTTCTTTTTTAGTTTGTTTAAGTATAGGTTAGATTGTTTATTTGAGATTTTTCTTGTTTCTTGAGGAAGACCTGTTTTGTCACTTTTCATAATGCTATTGCCGTAACTAATAGATTTTGGTTGTGATGTCCTCATGTTCATTTGTTTCAAGGTGTCTTTTGATTTCATTCTTAATTTCATTGTTAACTCATTCATTGTTTAGTAACATGTTATTTAGCCTCCATGTGTTTGTTCATTTTTAGTTTTTTTCTTGTGGTTTCTAGTTTTATACCATTGTGGTCAGAGAAGGTGCTTGATATTTCATTCTTAAATTTATTGAGACTTGTCTTTTGTCCTAACATGTGGTCAATCCTAGCAAATGTTTCATTTGCACTAGAAAATAATGTATATTCTACTGCTTTGGGGTACAATGCTCTGAAACTATTAATTAAATCCATCTGGTCTAATGTGTCATGTAAGGCCTCTGTTTCCTTGCTGATTTTCTGTCTGGAAGATCTATTCATTGCTGTCAATGGGGTGTTAAAATCCTCTACTACTATATTATTGTCGATCTTTCACTTTATGTTCATCAATAATTGCTTTTGATAGTTAGGAGCTCCTATATTGGGTGCATAATGATTACAAGCATTATATCCTCTTATTGGATTGATCCCTTTATCATTATGTAGTGTTCTTATTTGTCTCCTATTATAGCCTTTGTTTTAAAGTTTATTGTATCTGTTATAATTATTGCTACCCCAGCTTTCTTTACATTTCCATTTTAATGAAATATCTTTTCCATCCCTTCACTTTAACTGTGTGTGTCTGTCTTTTTATCTGAAGTGGGACTCTTGTTTTTTTTCTGCATTCAGCTAAACTTTAGTATATTTAATCCATTTACATTTAAAGTAATTATTTATAGGTATGTATTTATTGCCATTTTATTATGCATATTTATGTTACTCTTTTTTTTTTTTTTCTTTCTTCTTCTTAAAGAAATCCCTTTAACATTTCTTGTAATACTGGTCTGGTAGTGATGAACTCCTTTAGGCTTTTCTTATCTGGGAAGCTCTTTATTTCTCCTTCAAATTTATTTATTTATTTATTTATTTATTTAATTTATCTTTATTGTTCAAAGTGTTACAGATGCCCCCCTTTGTGGTTTCCCCCCCACCCATGGACCCCCTCCACTCCACACCCACTCTTCCCAGGCCTTCACCACTCTATTGTCTGTGTCCATGGGCTATGCATATCTGCATGTAAGTTCCCCAGTTAATCACTTCCCACCTACCCACCCAGCCCCGCCTTCCCTCTGAAATCTGTCAGTCTATTCCATGCTTCTGTGTCTCTGGATCTGTTTTGTTCCTTAGATTCCACATATTAATGAGATCATGTGATACTTATATCTCTCTGACTGGCTTATTTCATTTAGCATAATATTCTCCAGGTCTATCCATGCTATTGCAAATGGTAAGAGTTTTTGCTTTTTTACAACTGTGTAGTATTCCATTGTGTAAATGTACCATGATAGCCTTGCTGGGTAGAGTAATCTTGGTTGTAGTCCTTGTTTTTCATCACTTTGAATATTTCATGCCAATCCCTTCTGGCCTGAAAATTTTCTGTTGAGAAGTTTTCTGACAGTATAATAGAAGCTCCCTCATATATAACTATCTTTCTCTTGCTGCTTTTAAGATTCTCTCTTTGTCTCTAATCTTTACCATTTTAATTGTGATGTATCTTGGTGTGGGCTTCTTGTGGTTCATCCTTTTTGGGACTCTCTGCATTTCCTGTACTTGTGTGTCTTTTTCCTTTACTATGTTAAAGAAGTTTTCAGTAATTATTTCTTGATTTTGGTCCTCACTCCCTGTTCTCTCTTTTCTCTTTCTGGTACCCCTATGATGTGATTATTGTAATGCTTTATGTTTTCCCAGAGGTCTCTTGAACTATTCTCATTAATTTTCTTTTCTTTTTACTGTTTTGAGTGTTTATTTTCTGCTACCTTGTCTTCCAAATTACTGATTTGATTCTCTGCTTCACCTAATCTTCTGTTGATTTCTTCTAATGTATTCATTTCAGATATTGTATTCCTCATTTCCGACTGGTTGTTTTTATGATTTCTGTGTCCCTCTTATGCTTACTATCTCTTTGTTGAGTTCTCACTGAGTTTAGACATTCTTCCCCTAAGTTCTTTGAGCATCTTTATAGCCATTCTTTTAACTCTGTGTGTGGTAGATTGCTTGCGTCCATTTCGTTTTCTTCTGGTTCTGGAGATTTCTGGTGTTCTGTTATTTAGGGCATGTTTTTTGTCTTCCTGTTTTTGCTGTTTTTCTGTATTTGTTTCTGTATATCAGGTGGTTCTTCTATGTCTCTTAGTCCTGGTATGGAAACCTTATGTAGTAGACGTCATGTGGGGCCCAGTGGCACAGTCTCCTTGATCACCTGAGCCAGATGCTCCAGGAGTTTCCCTTGTGTGGGTTACGTCAGCCCACCTGTTGTCGTTCAGTCTTGATTGCTGTTGGCTTGTCTGTGTGTGGGGTTGGCCATCAGGCTGGATGACTGTGATGATTGACAGTGACCACAGTGTATGAGCTGCTGTGTGGGGACTGACCCAATGAAACAGAATTTTCCACAGCAACGTCTGGTGCCTGCTGAGACCTTCCATTGGGTGTGTCACTTGTTGAGCTAATTGAGTCGTGCTCTGATATGGTCTGAAGCCAGCTACCAGGAATGTTGATTCTGGAGTCTCTTGGCAGGGACTTGGGTGATGATCAATGTCAGACGATGTCTGTGACTGGCCCTTGGCTCCCTGTTAGGAGCTACAAAGTGTTCCACTGTTGGTAACTTGGCCTGGGTGCGCATGGGGGTGGGGGTGGCTAGCCTTATACTGTGGTCAGCTGCCACCAGTACTGGGCCTGGGGCAGGTCAGCAAAAGACCCATGGCACTCCAAAATCTGCTGTGACTGCCAGCTGAAAGAGCCTCAGATGATATGTCAGTTGCATGAGGCGGGTTCTCAGTAAGTCACCAGGTAGGGATGAGCAGTGTTCACCAGGTTAATACAGATAACTCAGTACCAGTGCTAGGTCTGAGGCCACTCAGCAAAAGTCTCAAGGTACTCCATGGTCAGGCACCACTGGCATGTGGCCTGTAGACCTTTTGCAATTTGGTGGGGGCTCAGGACGTCATTAGAGCTAATAAAGTTCATCTGGCAAGAACAGATTAAGATGTGGCTGTGTGAAGGGAGGGCCCTGCACAAGAATGGTAGCACCTGTCAGACATGCAGGACGATGTCCCTCTCTCTAAAGCCACTCAACTCAGCCTCTCCCTATGTATCTCTAGCACTGCCCCCTCGCCCCCCGCCCCTCCCCCAATTTTGCCCAGAATTGCTCAAGAGATTTTCAAGGAAGACTGCGACATAGACTGAGGCTGGCCGCTACCAGCAGATCCCACAGCTGTGTGCAAGCTTGGCAGGGCATGGCTGTAGGGTGTCAGCAGGGAGGGACTAGTGCAGCTCCTCGGGCTGAGTCCATTGGGGGTGGGGTGCCCAACACAGGAACGGTTGGACTGGTCAGCATGTGGGGAAAACAGCCCTTGCCATAAAACCACACAACTCAGTCTCACCCTGTGTGCCTCTGGCATCTCCAAGGTTGCCTGGAATTCCTTGAGAGTTTTTCAAGAAAAGCTGCAAGGCCGGGCCAGGCTGATCATCACTGACAGAGCCCACAGGGGATGCAAGCTTAGCAAGGTGGGCCTTGTGTAGTCAGGAGGGTGTGGCAAGCGTAGCTCCCCAGGCTGATGTCCTAGAGAGGGAGGTGCTTGATCTGGAAAAGATGGCCTCTGTAGATGGTGTGGGAGAGACACTTAACAAAGGGACTTTGTGGCTGTCCCTGTGGTCCGCTCCCATAGCCACACAACTCAGTCTCTCTCTGTATGTCCATTCCAAGCCACCGTCCCTCCACTGGAGCCCAGGGTGAATGCTTGAGAGCGATATTTTGTGTGTTGGCTCTTTCAGAAGACACCTGGGTTTCCCACCATCTCCCGTCTCACGTAGGTGGGTGAAATCAATGCTGATTTTCACAGCCATATGTTCTGTGAGCTTCCTTCTCTGCACTGGTGCTCAGCATGAGGTTGAGACCCCTCACTCCTCAGTGGGGACCTCTGCAACTGAGCTATCCTTCCAGATTCTCAACCACTGCATGTGGGTGCAGGGCAGCCCTTTTCACATCCCCACTGCTCCTACCAGTCTCAGTGTGGCTTCTTCTGTAAATCCTTGGTTATAAGACTTCTGCTCAGCTAGTCTTCAGATAGTTATTCAGGTTGATTGTTTTGTAATTTAGTTGTAGTTTTGATGTGGTCCTGGGAGAAGCTATGTGTGCGCCTAACTGTGCCATCTTGGATCCCCTCCTAAGGTTTCATATATCTCAAGCATTCTCCTTTTCTTAATGTGAAATTGGACTGCCATAATTATTTTTTCTGAGTGTCCTGTCTCTTTTTGAGACATTTATAACTTGATGCCTTGGACCTGGTTGACAACTCTGATATTGTAGATAGGATTGAACTTTGTGGGAAATAACATGTATTTTTTAATGCTCAAAATGATATTCTGGGCAAGTTTTGTTTTTTTATAGAGTACAGCCAGAATCCTACTGTTTTTCAATTTGTTTAAATGCAGTAGCTTAGACAACATATGTACATGTTCCGTTGAAGATAAAGGGTATCATTATTTTTAGTCTATTACAAAGAAGACCACATTTTCTCTTAAATATCTTGATATAAAGTAATTTGAACACAGTTTCTACATAAATCATTTTCAAGAGATTGGCTGTCAAGTTTTTTTTTTTAAGTGCATACGAACCAATGAGACTTTGCAAATTTTGTTATATTCTAAGCCTGAAATGTGCTTGAAGATGTCAGTTTTTAAACAACACTTTGAGAAGTAGTTAGCTTAAAAGTATAGCAATTCAGAGCACACTGAGAATGATTTTGAAGAGTAAAATCTTCATATACTTGAAAGTTGACAGATCCACTACAATTAGGAGACAATCAGGTAAAACCCCCACTTGTGAACATTTTTTCCCCTAACCAAAGAATAATACTGGCCTATGAAAACCTCCAGAAAATCCTTACTCCTTTCAGCTCCCAAATCTACTGCACAGAAATTCTCCCAATTTTCTTAGGCAGTAATACACAGACACAGAAAAATAGCACTGCAATCTATTGGCCCTCGTCTTAAGGATGAATAAAGCAGGCCATGAAAAATGCCAGGACTGAAATATATTTTCTCTTCAAGCCTGGAGTGCATGTGTGTGCACCAAACATACATGCATGCACAGACTTACCCATTTGTTTGAGTGCACCAGTTAGAAAGGAGAGGGGAAAATGAATTAAAGCTCTCTTCCCAGATCCTACCACCATTTCCAATATGTTGAATCAATTCTAACTACATTACACTGTTGTGAAAAGGCTTGTCAATGTGCCTCACACTTTGACAGGCAGGATGCTGTTATGTGGAAGTTGTGCCCTCTCTACAAAAACCTGGATATTGAAGTGTTGGAGATTTTTGTCCGATGTCCTTTGGTCTTGCTGTTTTCAATGGATTGAGCTTTGTAATCATATACTAGTATATGCATCAGATTAAATTCACAAACGAATGAGTTTAACTTCCTCACTGCTTATTATTTTTGTACCACAATAAAGGTATTTCATGGCTTATTGTCAGTTTTCACATATACTGGAAAGAATTACTGCTCCCCCACCATCTCTGTAAACTCTATCCAGCAACGTTTTTGGAGTAATGTCATTTCCTCCTGGATTCAGACATACCCTTGAGGCCCACATCCCTTATATTTACATTAGAGGCCTGGTGCACGAATTCATGCACCAGTGGGGTCCCTTGGCCTGGCATGCGGGATTGGGCCAAAACTGGCTCTCCAACATCCCCCAAGGGGTCCCAGATTGTGAGAGGGTCCAGGCCAGGCCAAGGGACCCCACTGGTGCATGATCAGGGCCAGAGAGGGTCTGGGAGGGCTCCAGGGCGTGTCCAGCCTGTCTCGCTCAGTCCCGATCAGCGGAACCCCAGCAGCAAGCTAACCTACCAGTTGGAGCATCTGCCCCCTGGTGGTCAGTGCACGTCATAGCAAGCAGTTGAGCAGCCTTAGCATATCATTAGCATATTACACTTAGATTGGTTGAACGGCTGACTGGTGGACCGGACACTTATCATATTAGACTTTTATTATATAGGATTGCAGGAGCAGTGCCCACCATTCTCTTTAGAGAGTGTATATTCTCCAGCCCATCCAGGGGCTGGATGGAAGATGTGAAGTTGCTATTCCCTTTATTGGTCTTGGTACCAAATTATACAACCACACGTATAATGATTGGCACTTTCAAAATGAAGAGAGACAGCATAAATGATACACACTTTGGGTTGGAAGGATTGCGTTCAAACCCATTCTCTGCCACTTCCACGTTTGTGATCCTGGGCTGCTGCTTAATCGCTCAGAGTTTGTTTCCTTGTTGGTCACATGTGAAAAATAAACCTCCTTTCACAGGGTAGTTGGGGAGATTGCGAACTAACACAGGAGATTCCGATTTCATTAGTTTTAATTTGAAATTATAATACTCTTTAATTACATCCATAACTGCCTGTAAGTGGTGCAAAGTGGCAAGAAGAGCTGCTTCACGGGTCGGCAGAGTAAACCGCAACCTCTGATGACTGACGTTAGGGCACGGCTCTCCACTGTGGTTGAATAGCATCCCATTGCCTAGACTGCACCCCAGACCAATTCAGCGAGTGTCTCTGTAGGTGGATCCCAGGCATAAGGATGTTGGAAAGCTCCCCAGGTGATCACAATGTGCAGCCAAGTCTGAGATCTGCTGCTTTAGGGGGGTTTGAAAGTCTCCATTTCTTCCAACTGATGATACCTGGCATTCAACAACCTGTACTTTATTCTTTTTGCTTAAACAAAAAAGGGACTAAAGCATCATGCTAAAAGTATGTCTGCCTTAGGAGGAATTAGGTTATTAAGTTCTCTCCAAAGAGCCTGTGTTAGCAGGTGGGCACAGGGGTGGGAAAGAGAACCGAGGTCTCTAGATGTCTAAGGACAGGAGCAGTTCACACAGGGAAACAAATGGAACGAAGGTAATAGAGAGCCCAGCAATTTCAGGCTACCTGTTGCTTTTGGAAATTAGTCCTGGCAAAAACACCACCAGGGCTGGGTGACTTCCCTGAAGGCTCAGAACTATGACCCTGATTGGTCATGATTCTTAAAAACTTGGTACATCTTCAAAATGTGGAATGGGGGCGGGGGGCTCATTCACTGGTACTCACTAACCAAAATTCAGTTAATTAAATTACTTTGCAAAATTATGTATATAGATATTTTTAAAGAAGCAGTATTTTAAAGATAATAAAACATTCCATATTAAAAACTCTCTGACCCCCTTTCAACAAATGGTCCTCGGAAAGCTAGAAAAAGACACAGGGGACACATGCAAAAGAAGGAAGTTGGACCGTTCACACCACATACAAAAAATAAAATGGATTAGCAACCTAAATGTAAGAGCTCAACTATAAAACTCATAGAAGAATTCTAAAACATGACCTTGGATTTGGCAATGGGTTCTTAGATATGACACTACAAACACAAACAACAGAAGAAAAAATAGGTAACTTAGACTTCATCAAAATAAACATGTTTTGTGAATCAAAGACACTATCAAGAAAGTGAAAAGACAGCCCACAGAATGGAAGAAAATATTTGTAAGTCATGTAACTGATAAGAGTCTAGTTTCCAGAATATATAAAGAGAACTTTTAGAATTGAACAACAAAAGGACAAACAGCCTAGTTTTAAAAGGGACAAAAGATTTGAATAGACATTTCTCCAAAGAAGGTATACAAATGTCCCATAAGCACATTGGAATGATATTCAACATCATGAGTGTAGGGAAGTGCAAATGCAAACCACGAGATAGCACTTCTTACCTATTGTGATGGTCACATTAATTAACAAATAGGAAAATTACAAGTGTTATAAAAAATGTGGGGAAATTGGAATCCTCATAAACTGCGGTAAAGTGGCACAGCCACTATGGAAAGTGATTTGGCAGTTCCTCAAAAGTTACATAGAATTACTGTATGACCCATAAATTCCACTCCTAGGTATATAACCAAGAGAATTGACAACAAGCATTCAAACAAACATTTTCAGAGCAGCATTCTGCATACAAGCCAACAAGTGGGAACAACACAAATGTCCGTCAATTGATGAATAGATAAACACAATGTGGTGTATGTATACAATGGAGTATTACTCATCCAAAATAGGAATGAAGAACTAATACATGTTACAACATGAATGAATCTTGAAAAAATTGTGCTAAGTCAGTGATTTTCAACTTTTTTCATCTCAGGGCACACAGAAACTAATTACTAAAATTCTTTGGCATACCAAAAAATATCTTTCTTTTTTTTTGCCGATCTGACCAAAAAAAAGGTATAATTTTGATTGATTTACCAAAAAAATAATAGTAATTACCAACCCTTTTTGCTCCCAAGTGACTTAAAATAATCAGGTGCCTATACTTGTATATAAGGATTTCTGATACCAAGAATTAACCAATCAGACACAACTTTATTATGCAACTCTATGATATGACCTGTATACAGGGTGGGGGAAAAATCAGCTTACAGTTGTGAGTATTCCAGTTAATAAAGCTATTGTAGTAATTATAACCTGCATATCTTTTTTGCATATGAACAACTATAAACCTACATTTGCCCACCCCTGTATTTACCATTCAAGAGAAGACATTTACACCAGATGGCTATTGTTGTGTTGCTGCTGCTGTTGTTTTATTTATTTGACAATCGAAAGGAAAAGAGGTCAGTGCCCCTGACCAAATCGTCAAGTATTGCATGTTTTAAAAATTCTTGCAGCTAGGCACACCAGTTGAAAATCGCTGTGCTAAGTGAAAGAAGCCAGTCACCAAAGACCACATATTATATGATTCATTTCCTTTACATGTAACATCCAGAACAGGCAAATCCATAGAGACAGAACACAGACGAGTGGTTGCCAGAGGCTGAGAGGAGGAGGGAATGGAGAGTGGCTATGTGGTATCTTTGGGATGCTGAAAATCTTCTAGAATGGTGGTGGTTGTACAACATTGTGAATGTACTAAGAACCACTGATTATACACTTTAAAAATGATTAAAATGGTGAATTTTATGTCATGTGAGTTTTACCTCAATTAAAAAAATATTTCTCTGACCCTATCGCTCATTCTTACACCAATCACTTAGCCATTGCTGGAGAGTCTTGTTCCATCAGTTATCCTTTGTAGTAATTCCACTCTCATCGTATACTTTTTCCCCCTCCAATGTCATGCTTCTGCAGTCATCTACACCTGCCTTCCATTCATCACTCCTCAGGCTTTGGTCCCCAACAGAGCCCAAGGCAACGTGGCAGACATGAAAAGCCTCCATCTGCAGATTTCTCACCGGACTAGGGAAGCTCTGCATTTGCCCCAACAGAAGCTCAGGTGCCTCTTGCTTACCCAGGGGGCCTTTCTGAAATTAGAAATGGGTTTCCAGTGTGGTCCCGCCACGCAGCTGGACTCATCCACCACAGCATCGCCAGGGAATGTTAACGTTGGGAACAGGTGGGAGAACTCTCCTAGCATTTCCCGGCAGGCACAGGGGATTCCTGCACACTCAGTAGAGTGGAAGTCACACGTACAAAAATGTAAATTTGTGTGAGATGTAAGGCTGCTACTCGCAGAGCTTAAGTGCTTTTAATTCTGGGTAATAGATAGTGCTGATGGCTTTGGAGATTGATCTCTGAGCCGACCGAGGGCTCCAAAAGTAGAAGGAAGCTGCTACATTCATCATTGTCTTAATTTTCTTTTTTTTTCTTCTTTTTTTCTGCAGGGGTCAGCAGAAATCAGATTTTTTTTTCCTTTTTAGATCAGTGTTAGTGTGATTATGATGATCCTGAAAGACCTGTATGGGGAGAATGCTGCAGTCTGAATTAAAAATAGCACTTTATGTCCTCCCACACGCAGCACTTGAGGGTTCTGAATGCCTTTTATAAATGCAGACTTTCTGCCTGGCTACATAAAAGAACCTGTCACTTCATTTCCATAACGAAGTCATTCCCAGGAGAATTCCATTGTTTTAGCAATAGAATTTTTGTAAAAGGCCTCTTATTTTGCCTGAAAAAAGGTAACAAAAATGAACTTTTGAGAGCTTATTCGACAAAACAATTAAGGAGCTAGAAATTTTCTTCTTTCTTGATATATTGGGAGTTGTAAGTGTGAGAATCTTCTGCGCCTTGATATTAGGATAAACCCCCTAAACCTGGCAGGTGCAGGGGGAGGGGAGAACACCTGTTATTCTTTCTTCTGATAGAAATGGGGGTAGGCCTTTCCCTGAGAACGTGCAACTAGAGCCTGGTGATAAACGAGTGGTGCTCATTCTAAAGAGTTCTAAATATTTATTTTGAAAGAGATGTAGGAAACTTTTGGAATGCTCAGTCTGTAAATAAATTCCATAGGATTTTTAATGAAACATGATCAAACCATCAAGTATTTTAAATATTGGGACTGTATCTTGCTGCGGTCCTTTACTCAGAAAATTCTAGTTGATACTCCCCTTTACTTGAGTTTACAAGATTGTAGCAAGTGGAGTGGTGTTTCCTTACACGCGGTTACTTGTGACTGGCTCAAGTAGGCATACGTGCATGTGCTTGTTTTCAGCACCCACTCCGTCTCTCCACCCTCCCCACCCCACCCCACCCCCATCCACACAATGATCTTTGTTCCAAATAGGATACCAACCCTTCCACTCCACATTCATAGAACAAGAATCATTGCATTTCTTGGTACTTCCCCAGCACCAAGTAACCCACATCAAAGTATACCTGTCTTTGGTGTTTCAACAGGTAATCCTTGGACTTAATGCCAAGTGGCATTTCTGTTACATGCTGTTCACAGCCGAGACCATTGGAATCTCAGTTTTAAGCTAGAATAGTTTCATTAAGCCTCCTCCCGAAGGAGAGAAGTTTTCAATAGTGCCTTTGTCTTGCAATATTCTTTTTTTCTGACTCCCTCAGAAAGCTGTAATATTTAAACAAGGAGGCAGCTGCCTGGATTAGTATCAAAAAAGAGGTTAAAATATAGAGTTGTTACATATTTTTGGCTTTTAATTTAATAAAAAGAAGACACACGAGCTTGAGTAATGATACTATAACTTACAAAGTATGATTAGAGAGAGGTCCTGTTGTAGCTACACTTTTACATAGTTATATTTATTTTCTTTTTTTAGACATTCTCTTTTTAATATATATTTTTATTGATTTCAGAGAAGGAAGAGGGAGATAGAAACATCAAGGAGGACAGGGGATCGTTGATCAGCTGCCTCCTGCACATCCCCTACTGGGGATCGAGCCAGCAACCTGGGCATGTGCCCTGAGTGGGAAACGAACCATGACTTCCTGGTTCATAGATCGATGCTCAATCACTGAGCCACACCTGTTGGGCCATAGTTATATTTCATTAAGTGAAAAAAGTACTGAGGCTTTGGTAGGTTGCTTCCAGAGTTCTGGATACCATTGGTGATTTCTCTTACTTGTGTTTATCCAAAAGGATGGTCTGGGGGTGGGGGAATACTATCTGGTCTTTTTTTACTTTGACTCATCTTTTGGTAATTTGTGAAGTGAGGCCAAAAAAAATACTTGAGAATACTATCATATGACTCCTAATATGATGGCAACACAGAGAATGAGAGGAAAATATTTAAGTTTCTTAGGATTTCTACTAATTTTACTTTTTAAAGGAGAGCAAATAGAGCAGAAACGGAAGGAAATTTAAAGTCAGGAGACTCCTCACAGTGGCTCCTCTGGGACCGTAACAGCTCATGATGAACAAATGCTTTATAACAATGAACCCACGAAGCACAGGCGGTCCTTCCCCTTCCTTCCAGGGACTTGAACACCCGAAGGAGCCACTGCGCTTCTGGAGCAGCGTGCACAAACCCCCCCCCCCCCCCGCCACCCCCTCAGGGAGGAGGTGTGTGAAGACTCAGCTGCCTGATGGCCGTAAACCTGGGCACGTGTGGTGTCCAGGGTCTTGATCCACATTCCTGTTAGGCTTCAGCAACCCATGTGGGATCAGGGTATTAAACAAATAAGGCCAGGAAAGAATTGTCAATAAGAAACACCTGTAAAAATCTTAATTTCCTGAAGATGTCGTTCTCCGGCTGTTGAGTACAGATAAGGTATTTCTTAATGTGGATTTTCATCTTATTCCTGAGATGCAGACATGCTTTTCCCTGGATGCATAATTACATTGCTTGGCAAACTTCGCTTTCTACCAGTAAGGAGATGGAAGCTGCATACAAGTATAGACACCTGCCGAGTCTAAATATGTGTGGATAAAGCCTTGCCTTTATGTGATAAGCTGTGCTAATCATAGGAATAGTGGCATGGATCAACAGGAATTACAGTTTTTAAAAAGTTTGATCATAGTATTTTTGAGCATATTTTTCTCTTTGATTATGTGTTCTTTAGGCAGATACTAATTTTAAGTTTTCTTTGTTTTGTTTTATTTTTTTATCATTACTTATCTCTTTTATCTAAACACAATCCAGCTAATAGCAGTAGAAAATGTTCCCAATGCATGCTTGGTACCCAAGGATTGCCAGTTTGGAAGAATATTTTACAATGGCTAAAGCACACAAATCATTGAGTGTTGATTGACCAGAGATTGCATGATAGGGATGTGTAAATTGTATTTTTCAGAATACCTTAGGTTTGGGCTTCATCTCACCCTTCACCTCCCTCCGGTTCTCCTGGAAATCCGACTAAGTGCTCCTACTCTCAGGAAAGTTCTGCGTTGCCCTCGCCTTCCCTGTGGCAGGAAGGGGCACTTCGGTTTCCATGACTGACGTACAGGCTCCTTTGTGAGCCGGGCTGGGTCGGGCTCTGCACCCTGCAGAGCTGAGCTGCTCGTCCAGAGGAAGCATTTGTGAACTGCCAATCCCAGGAGCCCTGGCTGCTTCTCCTCAGGAAGAAAATACAGAGTCAGTATTTAGTCTTGGGTTGGAAAAACAGGCTCTTGCAGAGTATTTCATTGATTGACTGAGCAGTTTCCATCTTGGCTTATGTAATGGTTTTTCTTAATGTAATCATGTATCTTAAGGAAAAGGAATAAAAACTGTAGGAACTCACATACTCACAAAAGTATTTCTGATTAAGTTGTATGTAGCATAGGAGGATGGAAGAAAGAAGATGGGAAAAGTAGGACTTGAACAGGTGTTGGTAGGTATGGCCTGAATTTTAACATGTGTAAGAGAAATGTGTGCTTTCAGAGATGAAGAGAGAAGTGGGGTTTGGCTGGTACAACATGCATGAGGGGAGAAGTAGGAGATGAGGTTGGAAAAGCATGTTGGGGCCAGATTGTGAAGGTCTTAAACATCAGATTTTAGATTTGCAGCGAGCTGTAGGAACCAGCACCACGGTATGGCATGGGGAATTTGAATTATATAATCTGCTTTAGGAAGTCTGGTCCAGGAAAGATGACTCAGATGGTTTGGAGGGAGAATAGTGAAGGCGAGGAGACCAATGAGCAGGCTGCTGTGCGAGGAGTAGATCTGACCCAGCATGGCAGTGTGGGAATAGAGTGCAGGCTTGTGAGGACTTGACAACTGATGGATGTGGGGGGAAGAGAAGAAGACAATGACGCCTTTAGCACGGATTAGAAATAAAAGAGGAGGACTGGTTTTAGGGGAAACATATGAGAAATTTTGAAATAGACATATTTATTTTTATACTGCATATCTCCAGCAGCTTGTGAGGGGATATGACGGGCCCAGGATACAGATTAAGAACTATATGCAGTAAAAGGAAATTGTCATAGAAAGAAAAGAGGGAGCACTGAGCATGGAACCTTGGGGAATACATACCCTTGGGTTAGAGGAAGAACAGGAGGGGACGAAAGTCGAGGAACTAGCAGCAAAGTGATGTAAGGAACCCCACAATAGTACCATCTCCGAGAAACCAGGAGTACTAGGATATTTTGGTGCAAGAGACAAAACTCAAAGTGATTTAAGCAAACAAAAAACCCCCCAAAAAACCCGAATTCATTGTATCCTATATGTATTAGTTTTCTATTGTTGCAGAACCTATTACCATAAACTTAGTCACTTAAAACAATATCTATGTTATTCTCACAGTTTCTGCGGGTCAGAAGTCTAGCCACAGCTTAGCTGGATTCTCCACTCAGGGTTTCATAACACTGAAATCAAAGTGCTGGCCGGACTGCATTCTCCTCGGGGGCTCACGGTTGTCTTTTGAGCTCACATGTTCATTGGCAGAATTTATTTCCTTGTGATTGTAGGACTGAGGCTCCTGTTCTGTTGCTGACTGTGGGCTAGGCACCACTCTCAGCTCCTGCTCTCTCCGGGTCCTCGCCACATCGTGTTGCTCCCTCCCCCTACAGCCCTCTCCTGCTTTGAGTCTGAGTCCTGGAAAAACCTGCCTCCCTGAAGGCTCACCTGATTAGTCGCTAAACCCACCCTGGGTAATCTTTCTATTTTAAGGTCGATCGATTTAGGAGCTTAATTTCATCTGCAAAATCCCTTCATAGCAGCAAACAACCAGATTCGTGTTGGATTGAATAACTAGGAGGTGTGTGTGCCCTAGACGGCAGGGCAGTTCGGGGGCCACGTTAGCGTTTGCCAGGGATAAATCTAACTTTTGGCATGGCTGGGTCCACGGGACCTCACTGTTGTCAGGACCCAGTCCTTCTGTCTTTCAGCTTTGCTCCCTGCTGAGGAGCTTCCTTGTCATGTGGGCTTTCCTCACCAGGTGGTAAGAGCAGCTCTTTGTAGACTTTGCTTCCCTGGCCTCGCTAGGACAGGTGCCTTATTTCCTCAGATCAGCCAGTCTGAGGGGCTTTGATTGGCATGGCACTGGTCACCTGCCTACCCCTAAGACAGTCATCATTGGCCAGAGGGATGTGTAGTAGGTCTGATTCTCTAGACCTACTGTGTTAGATATTGTAAAAGAAGCCAGGTAGAAAAGAGCCACTGCATTTAGAAGGCAGGAAGCCATCTGAAACAAAGAGAAGGTTTATTTAAAGAACAAGAGGGGTGGAAGTCAAACTCCAGGAGTTTAAGATGTGCCTGGGACAATACCAACACTGAGTTTATACTACACGTTAACATGTTTGTTGGTGAACAGGAGAAAGGTGACAGCCATCTGGAAATGTACCAGGATATAGGGAAGGTCTTTCAGGAATAGCAATGGCTGATACCTTTGCAAGGAGTTTCCAGTAAAGGAAAAAGATGGACGGAGAGACAGAGGGCTGAATTGACCCTGACAGGACCTGAAGCCAGTAGGAAGAGAACAGACTACGACTCAAGGCTGAACGCCACCAAAAGTTTTCCCAGATTATAAAGTGTGTGAGCCTTTTTTGTTTTTGGCCATCTGTCACCTCTTTGGAAGAGACAGATAAGAGTCCTTCTAATGTAGCCCTCCGGAGAGAGTCATTACATATCCTCAGAAGATCCTTAGCCGCTGTCTAATCCACAAAGGCTTGCCCTTAGAGCAGGGTTCTCTGGACCAGCAGCATCAGCATCACCTGGGAACTGGTTAGAAACCCCACACCTACTGAATCAGACATCCTGGGCATGGGACCCAGCAACCTGGTTGAACAAGACCTCCAGGATTTTCTGATGGTGGTTCGGGTTTGAGAAGCTCTTCATACATCTCCCCTCCACAGACAAGGGTTTCCTTCATAATGGCCTTTGAAAAACTGTGAGGATCAAAGATATAGGTTCCTAGTGACCTGGGGTGCGGTGTGGGTTGTAAATCTTGAAAGGAGATGGCAACTGTTCAAAAGCCACCTGCAACTAAAAATACAATGGGCCAGAAGAACAGAGGAGCGAGAGCTGAGTTATAACTTAATTGTTCTCCAGTGTATGGAGGGCTTTCATTTGGATGGTAAGCATCGTAGGAGCTCCAGGTCCCTGGAGGACAGAGAAAACTGAGAAGCGCTTCAATTATAGCTAGAGAGCAGTGGTTCCTTTGGAGTACAGCTTAAGCCGTAGAACAGGTTTTGGAAATGGATCATTTAATTTAAATTCAGGCTCTTCTCATAGACACTCTGAGGAGGCTGCAAAAGAAGGGCATGGCAAGGTTTCTTTCACCAAGGAGCTTAAAAGCTTTTCAAGCCTTCAAGACTTAAATAAATCCAGTGGAACATAAACAGACAATACAACTGAACGCGGAGTTGAAAAGGACTTGGGTTAAAATGTGTGATGGAGACTGTAAGTGCTGTGGGCAGTCAGGGGAAGGAGAAATTGGCACGGTGTCATTTTCTCCTCTCGACGGGAAGAAGCTGTCAGCCAGGCAGGATTTCCAGGGCTGGTGGGGGCTGCTGGACACCTCAGGTTCAAGAAGTCCTTTTCCTTGCCCTCCCCTGTCTTCCCAAGTTTCCTAGTTTGTCAAAGCTACTGAGTCAAAGCGAGGGTTTGTATTTCAAGACCGAACGTGGAGTGTTTTATTATTTTTGGTTTTATGACAAACTTGTCGGAGAAATTACATTTTATCCTGGGTGTCTTAAATGAAAAGAGATGCAGGTAAAAAGTCTGGCTTATTCATTTCAAATAGATTTTCAAACTGACTCCATTCACGGGGAGAGCATGAATAAGCCTGCCTGAGGAAGCCTTTGCTTCGTAGGATGAGGAAAGCAAATAACTGATTTTCCTTAGTGGAAGAATTAAATTGTACCAGATCTGGGACATAGGGAACAATTTTATTTCTTTGCAAAGTATTACTCACGTGGGTAAGTAAACAGGTAACCAAGCCGCAAACCAAGACAGGAGGTTTCTAAGACACTCCTTTTAAAAAAATGAATTTTGATTTTTTTTCAATTACAGTTGACATATTATATTAGGTAGGTGGATATACATGTCATTTAAGGTCATGAGAGAAATAAAAAAAAAATGTTAATCTAGAGGAAGCCAGCAAATTTGAAACCTAATGCAAAGTACTAAGAAGATTTTTTTTTTCAGACATTTACATGTGATGTGATCTGTTTTTAGCTCTTTTTGGAGAGGGTTTTGTTAACTCCAGCTGTGGCATGCAGGTGTTAGCAGAGAGCTTCTTTTCCTTGTGATGATGGGGTGAGTGAGATGCATTAGGAGGCCAGAGTGGACCTCTGCTGTCACATCAGATTTAATACCTGCACTTATGGGGTTCCTCTCCAGGAAACCACTAAGTGTGCACTGCTCTGATGGACCTGGCAGTCAAAGAAGAATCAGCTTTAAAAAAAAAAAAAATTGAAATACAATTGACATGTAACATGATGTTAGTTTCCGGTGTACAACAATGATTCGATATATCTATATATTGCAAAGCAGTCACCACAATAACTCTAGCTAATAACATAAAGTCTATTGCTCAATTCTTGATTTAAATCAAGGAGACCCAGTTGAAATGGCCAGAAACACACACACAAGAGGATGTAGAACTCAGTTGTTCATCTCTGGATGACATCCCCTAAGGACAGGCTGTTTCCTCTCTCGGGAAACCCCATGCCTGGCTAACTTCGCCTCATCTTTCACTACTCTGCTTAAATGTTACTTTTGTGAGAAAAGCCTTCTGAGCCCCTCCTTCCAAATGAGGTACCTACTCCATTATGAATGCAAACGACAGTGCTTATTTTTCGTTCGCAATACCTGTTCAGTGTTCACATCTTATACATAAACTAAAAAGAGTGTGCCAGGATTCTTTCATGCCGTCCCTGTGAGGCAAGGAGCTCCTCGACGGCATGGTTCTTGTCTGATTTGCTCACCACTGAAAATATAGAACCTGGTGGGGATGCTAAGCACCAAGTAAAAATTTGGCATGAATGAGTTAATTAATAAGCAAGCACTTTGTGAGCTGTGTTCACTAGGAAAGCATGGTTAATTATATCGGCAGCAGACACCTCCTTTCTCTCTTCTGTCCTAATTTCTCTCCAATTTTTAGTTCTTTATTTTGAGGTAGAATTTGTCAGTGTTTTACCAATTCCACATCTGAGATTTGACATCACTCATTGTTGTCTTATTTTTTGAGATAAGGGACCACTTTTCTCTCTCAAAAATGTTACACCCACCGTGCTAATGCTGCAACTGCCGCCTTTACTCAGCCTGTGCTCATGGCTTTGAAAGGCCCTGGGGGGGGGGGGGTGATTTATTTGGGAAGCAAACAGGATCCCAGCGCAGCACTTAGAATCTGTTTCCTGCCGTCCCCAACACCACTCGTGTGTGTTCCTTTACCTCAAGTATGTTCCTCAAGGATTCCCAAGTCAAAATAACTTGATCATATTGGCCCAGGAAAGGCTGTTTCTGGCTCTGTCTTCAAGAAGGGAAAAATTTTAAAAATCCAGGTGTGGAAAATATTAAAGATCAAAATATGAATAGGTCTTTTCTTTAAAAGCAACAAACACAAATGACCCAGTCCTTCCCCCGCAGGTCCTCTGTGCACCACAACTGTGTCTAAGTGTTATCCTTGGTGGGCGGAAATGGCAGACGGCCAAGTGGAAAATTTCACGGCCCCGCAAACCTCCAGCGCACTAAACACTGCACACCAGCCACCCAAGGGAGTCCTGTGGCTGGGCCAGGTCATGATGCGCCTGCACAGCCTCTCACCACCTTCCTTCCACTCCCCCTTCCTCTTCCCTTCCTGCCCCGGGCCCTCAGTTTCTTTCTCCCTGAGATTCCAGACCTCTGTTTCCCTCACCCCCTCCCTGGAAGGAGGAATCAGCCTGGTGGCCCTTGCCGAGGTTTGGAAGTTTGAAGGCCCCAGGGACTGCCAGCTGTTGGTGGCTGGCCAAGGCTGGCTTTTATATTCTGGCTCAGAGCTCCGCAACAGGCTTATGACCACTGACAATGCTTTGTGTTGACATAGTGCCTTTCTTCTCAGGAACTGTGAGTGCTTTGCAAGAGTGATCTTATTGATTTTCCCAACCACCCAGTGAGGTATGAAAATGGCAAGAGGTCCCAGCTCCCCGCTTTCTGCAGAGAGTAAAACCAAGGGTTTATTTTGAGGCTGTGTTGCAAGTTTGCATCTCAGCTGGCATTGCCTCTGAAGTCTCCCAGAGCTGGCTTCAACTTCATGGGGGGGCGGGGAGGAGCAGGGCGAAAGGTTGGCCATGGTATGCTGCTGTGTCTCCTGGGGCAAGAGCAAAACTATTGAATTTCTTTTTCACAAAAAGGTAGTGGAGAATGGTCTTTGGCGAATGATCAATTCGTCTAATAGATTGTGAACTTCACTTGTTGAGATAAAGAATGACTTGATGGTGCATTGACCTTTTCTTTCTCTTTTCTATTCCCATGCTAGGTTTTCCTCACGTCTCTGTGAAAGAGGAAAGAACACGCCTGAGCCCAGGAGCACTCCAGCTTCTCGTGGGAAGTCTCCATGGTGAAGGAAGGCTGGGGCTCCCGGTGAACCGCGCACAGTGAATGTTGTAAGTTAACAGGAGCAGCATCTGCAGCGGCTTGCCTTGCAAGGAGTCGTGAATCATTGGATGTGGCTGAGTCAGGCTGATGAAGGAAGGGGTGTTCAAGTTAGTGCTAGGTGATCATCCAATTATTTTTTTTTTTTTTTTTTAGGGGAGAGGTTCTGTTCTCATTTGCTGCAATCTTGCCTTTCTCTCAGCTTCTATGGAGCACTTCTCACTTTCTCCTTCTGGAAGAAAGAGTGGGATACAGTGATTCTTTCATTGTAGGAATGCCCTTGCTCCTGGTGCAGTTCAGTGGTATCAAGTTTAAACAGCCTCACAGTTCTTTTAGGTTGGATGGGTAGGGTTCACGTTCTCTGGGCTAAGAATTAGCCACCGGGATTGCCAGCAGCAGTGATTTTTATTGGTGTGGTGTTGGATTGGAATGAATCTTTTTTTGGGTTTTCAAAAATCTGAGGTATGCAAGTATAGTCAGTTGTTTTAGGTGCTTCTCTTACTGAAACTTGGCTGGTTGACTGGTTTTTATGGGGCTGCTTGGTTGGGACTTTGAGATTAGTCAGGTAGGTCCTGCAGGTCAGCTGCTGGTCGCCTTACGTGAGGCATTGGAGGACCAAGTAATTGAAGAAACAGTACCCGGTGGCTTCAAAGGGCTTACCCGCCAAGACACGTAGGGGTTGGGCCAGCTCTGCTTTCTGGAGATTTCACCTCAGCGCTAGACCGTGTCCCCAAAAGAAGTTAAGAAGAGGGTTTTTTTTTTTAATATATATTTTTATAGATTTCAGAGAGGAAAGGAGAGGGAGAGAGAGATAGAAACATCAATGATGAGAGAGAATCATTGATCAGCTGCCTCATGCACACCCCACACTGGAGATTGAGCCCACAACCTGGGCAAGTGCTCTGACCAGGAATCGAACCATGACCTCCTGGTTCATAGGTCGACGCTCAAGCACTGAGCCATGCCAGCTGGTCAGTTTAGAAGAGTTTTGACCAGGAAAGAATACGGCGACAGGAAGCCCAGGATGGCCTAAGACAGTGGTCGGCAAACTCATAGTCAACAGAGCGGCAAACTGTGGCTCGCGAGCCGCAGTTTGCCGACCACTGGCCTAGGAACATACCACCTTTAAAATTTAGAAAGTGAGAAGCCAGCTTTGACTAAGGTCTTATACAAATGTCTATAAATATATACATACTTAATGCAATATATACTTAATGTATGTATACACACACTTAATATATACTACATGTTTGTATATGTATTATGTATACGTAAATACATATACTTGTTTTTATGTGTGTACACAACATATGTGTAAATGGGTATATACATACATAAATAACTTTATATAGTTAAGTTTTCAGCTTAATAACACAGTCAGGAAACTTTTCTAGGTGCCTATTACCTATATTTTTTTCCAGTTTCATAAAATATTTTGAAAAGCAAGGTTTAGTAAT
The DNA here is from genome assembly GCF_027574615.1 of Eptesicus fuscus. NCBI lineage: Eukaryota > Metazoa > Chordata > Mammalia > Chiroptera > Vespertilionidae > Eptesicus > Eptesicus fuscus. The sequence goes on from NC_072481.1 coordinate 79,507,650, forward strand.
GTGAGGGCATATATCAAGGAGAAAAAGCTTTAACGTTGAAGAGAAAAATTTCTACTGAATTTTTTTATTTCATGGTTTTCTAAATATTTTTATTAAAGTATGCATATTTAACCATATAAATGGCTTAAATAGTGAATTAAAGTAAGTTTATTACATTGGAAATCTCCTAGTGCGTCATAGTGAACAGGCTAAGAGCGATGCTGGTGTTTTAATGTGCTTCCATTTCGTATGTATGAGCACCTTGGTTCTAGGAGAAAGTACACAACTCCTGGAATCGATTGATCTGAATTCTGTTCCCCATCCTATTGTCAAGGACAGCTAAGTTCGCAGCCTTGGGCCCCATGGAGTGGTATTCTGTGAGTTTGTAACTTGCTCCAGGCTACTGCTTATGGATCAGTTGGCATCTTGGTTGGGGCCCACGTAAGGGGCAGAGCGTTGTATGAGGCACTTTAATACTTAATCAAAAGTATCTCTTACTGTGAAAGTGTCCTTTACTATATGGACTAATTTGGGGCCTTGTGAGATCTGGGAGCTGCAATATTAGTGTTTTTTACTGGAAATTGTTTTCTCAATCAGGTAGCTATTAGAATGTACTTCCGGAAATGGTTTTAAAGCATTTTCATCGTAGGAAATAAGTGTCTTCTGAAAAAGTGGTTTAGGTTTCCGATTACCTTGTAATGAGCACTGCAGTTACTATAATCAATCTAACCTTTTTTTTTTTTTTTAATCTTGTGGGTTTTTGTTTAAATCATTGCTTTGAACTGCTCATGTGATACCATGTCAAGCCTCAAAGAGTAAGTGAGGTTTTCAAAGACGTCCTGAACATAAACTTTCAGGTAGTCAATGATTTGACACAATTTTAATGCACTGCTGTTCTTAAAATGTTGAGCACAGCCTTATGGTGAAGGAAAAGAATTATTATTTCTGTCTTCACCATGATACCCTTTCCACCACGCCCTCCCAGGTCCACCGGGCAGTCCAAAGGTGTTCACTAGACTGCTTTCTAAGAATATAGTTGTAGTCAATTACATTTATGAAACACACCCATTGGTCTGTTTGAAAATTAAATATGAGCCACTTTTGAAATTAACTTTTTAAAAACTGTCCACCTTCATACTCAAACATTTACTTACTTTGTAAGCAAGGAGGTGGTGATCGATATTTCTTTCCTGAGCATCCCTGCTTCCTTAAATAGGACTTCTCAAGTTACCTTTTCAAAGTAGCCCACCCTGACCTGTATAAAACAGCACCCACCCCATCTCTATTCTCTAGCCTATCTTATTTTTTAAACACCTTACATATTATATATTTACTAGAGGCCCGGTGCATGAAATTCATGCACGGTTAGGGTCCCTAGGACTGGCCGGTGATCAGGGCTGATCTGTGGGGTGACTGGCCAGGAGATCGGCTCGCCAGCCCACCCCGCCCCCGCTGCTGCCACTGGTCACCTCCCTCTGCAAGGCAATCGGCGGGGCAATTGGGGGGCCCCTGCTGGCACCCGCCATGGCTGGCCTGGGGCCTGCAGGCTGGGGGCAGCTCCTGTGTTGAGTGTCTGCCCCCTGGTGGTCAGTGTGCATCATAGCGACCGGTCATTCTACTCGTCATTCCGCCGTTCAGTCGATTTGCATATTAGGCTTTTATTATATAGGATTTTTAATCGTCCATTTCTGTAACTAGACTGTAATCTCCATGAAAGCAAAAATCATTGTTTTATTACTATTAATAATTTGCTGGTGAATCTCTAAGACCTAGAGGGCTGCATGGCCCACAGTGGGCACTCGGTTGATATCTGAGTGACTGTCCAAGGACAGAGTAAATATGAGCCCGGGCTTCTATGTGGGCCTGAGCCATCATGAAGGAACATAAACAAAATTCTGATGAGTATTGGGTAGTGGGGAGAGACTAGGCTATTTTCTAAAATCCTTAGAAGTAGATGGTAAATGTCTATGATGTATTTAAGTAAATGTGTGAAAGGAAACAACATGCTTTAAAAAAAGGCTTTATAGAACTATCAATAGAGTTTGGGGATTTTCTGATACTTTTTACAAAAATTCTGCACTGTGTGTGTTTCCTCTGCTTTTTCATGCGAGTGGTTGGCTTTATCGCTCATTTGTGAGCAGCCCGCTCTGGCGTTCTGTGGAAGGAGGTGGTTTGCCTCTTATAATCACATCATTTTATGACCCTTCCCAAAGCGGGAACCAGGTTTGAAGTGCTCCGTCTGCCTAGAAACTCACCGCTTACCGAATAGCATCGTTTTCATGTTGTGTACTTTTGGGTGACACATAATTGGAAATGAAGAACGGTATGCCCACACAGACTAAGTTCATCTCACCTCAGTGTGGTGCGCAAGGGAAGTTCACACAGGTTAAGGAGGCATCATTCTACGTGGCTTTTGCAGATCACAATAATAAAGGTTTCTTGAATTTGGTGTGTTGATCGACCCCCTTTCCAGAGTAACTGCTCTGAGCGCAGAAGTTACACATTCCTAGGGAGAAATGGAAAGACTAAAATAAACACCTGTGTGCCTATTTGCACAGTATTATGCTGTCTTCAGAAGCTTTGGAAAATGGAAGCTGATTTGTAGTCTCCAGAGTAAGGGAATTACACGGACCCCCTCTAATCAGAGTGATTGGGGAATTTCCCTGTGTCTGTTGATCTGTACCTTTTAGATTTCCCATCTTTGATGCCAGATCCTCTGGCACTATCATAAAAAAAAAATCTGAGGTAGAGACGGTTCGGGAGAGAAGGGGAGATTCTACTGTTTGATAAATGAAGAAAAAATGAATGGTGTCCTTCTCTTTCAGCCCTTGCTCATAATGGGCTTGCAAATTGGCCTGCGTATTGTTGCGTCTCTGACTGAGCACATCCCACACAAGTTTTTGTGTAGCTTCAAGTCCTCTAGGATTTTCTGTTTCACCCATTTCTTTCTGTTTCCCACACTCCTTCCAATTGCTTCTCATTGATAGCCTTGCTCATCCCTGGCCATTGCCCCTTTGGCGGGGCCTTTGCACGAGCTGCTACATCTGAGAGTTGATGTCAGAGCGACTTCTGAGTCGGCCTGCAAAGTCTAGCACATCCCAGGCACACCCTTTCCCCTCGGTGCCATCATCCCTAACCTCTCAGCCCCTCCTCTCGGCGTCTCGGAGAGGAGAAGGGACACACACACACACAGGACCGGCAGTCGGGAAGGAACAGTGTTCATGTATCTTCTACAATATTCGTGTTTTGGGGGGTGAAGGGGGTGTGGGAAGAAAGCATCCACAGCCTGGTCAGACTGTTTTCTATCTGAACAGTGCTCAGGTGAACAGGTTTTGTGTTATGCTTAACTTTGCAGTTCACCAAAAAAATAATGTATCGAAAGGCTGTCTGTGTCAGGTTTGCTAACATCTGATAGGGATCCAGGGATGAGTCATCTGCATGTACCGTCCTCTGAGACCTTCACAGACCACCCGGGGAGGCCACGCATCAGGGGCTCCAGCAGGACGATGGGGACGGTCCTGCAGGGGTGGGTTTTCAGGGAAGGCTGCAAGGATTGCTGAGCAGCTCAGGCCTTGAAGCAGAGGTAGGATTTCAACTCGGTATGCGTGTGCTTTGAGACAGCAGAGGGAGAGAAGACAAAACTAGTCTTTTATTTAACTGCTTCTGCAACTGAGAAGAGAGCTCAGAGTCAAAAACGTCTTTCCATCAGAAATGACCACGGACTAAGACAAAAATTGGGGATTTGTAGCTCCTGGAACCACTCTCGCTTATGGTTCCTTTATATATTTATCTTCAAAAGCTGAAGCAAGAACTTTGGCCACTTAAAGAAATGATGCCTCTCCACCCTCATAAGCATAGTGTTTTCAACTTGAACTATGGACAGAAACCACACCCAAAACTAAAACTGTGTTTCTCAAGTGGTGTATTTCTGAAGGGCTCGCCGTTCCAGAGCCAGTGCATGTAAGAAGGGAGGTCAAGGATGACTGGATGGCGGTGCAGCCTCCGAATGAAGGGATTAGGCCTCTAAAATCCTTCCAGAGAGAGAGAGAAAGTTCCCACACCTTCAACACCTCAGAGGCTGGTTGGCTCCATCACCTTTGTTAAAAGGTTACTGATGTATGTCATTTTTTGCAAAGTATGTCATACCATAGGATTTGACTTACTTTCGTTATTTTTTAAAAGATTGTTTTCTCTCTCTCTTGCTTTCTTACAGAGTAGTGAGGCACAAATAGGAACTAAATAACATTGTTTTGTCATAAAGCCAAAATAAAATCTGTTGATTCTTACCTGCAAATAAATTGTTCCTTGGGACTAATGTAAAAAGACAAATAGAAAATTTGCAGGCCAGAAGGGAGTGGCAAGAAATATTCAAAGTGATGAATAGCAAGGACCTACAACCAAGATTACTTGACCCAGCAAAGCGCTCATTTAGATTCAGGGTTAGATAAAGAGCTTCACAGGCAAGAAAAAGCTAAAAAAGCTCATCACTAGCAAACTAGTATTACATGAAATGTTGAAGGGTATTCTTTAAGAAGAGAGAGAAGAAGAAGAAGAAAAAGATAAAAAATCTATAATAACAAAAGTGTAATATGCTAATTAGACCGTACGACCATCCCGACCAAGCTGGGGCTGCAAGGGAAGCCTGGGTCCTGGGTGCCAGAGGGAAGCTGGTGCCAGCAGTTGGGGGAAGGAAGGCCTACTCTTGCATGAATTTTGTTCATCGGGCCTCTAGTATGAACAATAAAATGGCAATAAATACATACCTATCAACAATTGAATCTAAAAATCAAAATAAATGAATAAGAAATCTAATGAACAAAATAAACTGGTGATTAAAATAGAATCAGAAGCATGGAACAGACTGACGAATCTCAGAGGGAAGGGGGGTTGGGCAGGAAGAGATTAACCAGAGACCTTACCTATGGACACGGACAGTATGGGGGTGAAGGCCTGGGGTGGGTTGGGAGCCAGGCGGAGGGGGACAACTGGGGGAGAGGGGGATATCTGTAATACTCTCAACAATAAAGATTTAAAATATTTTTCAAAAGACAGATAATTTTAATTTTTTTTAGTTTTATGAAATAATCAGAAAATCATTTAACCACTTCCCTAAAATATATTTATATAAATTTCAAATGGTAGCTATATAATAAATCATGCTAGGTGGAATCTTAAATTGAAAGAATTAATGCATCTTGTATTTGTCCTGAGGATTATGTTACTGATGTATGCCATTTTTTGCAAAGTATGTCATGCCATAGGATTTGACTTACTTTCATTATTCTTTAAAAGATTGTTTTCTCTTTTGCAGACACCTGAATAAGTTTGTTATATGATTTAAAAAAAGTAATTTTCAAGAAGCATACTAGTAAAGTGCTTTTTAGGACAGATAGTAAAATTAGCTGTTTGTAACCAATGTTGAAGGAAGTTAGTTTTTCAGTCATGTTTTTCTATTTCTGCTTTTGTTCTGAAACAATATCCCTCAGTAGAATACCCCCAAATGGAAATACTAATGGGATACTAATGGCAATCTCCTTTAGAATCTTTTATTTCCACAACTCTGGCAAGTTCTTGTCATCACACTCCTTGGACTCTTATCCTCTTCTTCCACCCGTAACTCCCACTTCCTTCCCCAAGCTTGATCACACAATGTCTGTGACACCTCCGTTCCAGCTTCCAGTGACTGGCACTGAGGTAGGACCTGCCCACTGTGCCGGCAGAATTCGCTGGTTAGGACCCCTGCATGGTACGGGGCTGGCTTATGTCTTTCATCCTCCTGGACATTGCAGTACTGTGCTTTGCACATCTAGAAATGAAAACACGCTTGCTCAAATCGTTGTCTAAAATTTCTATTAGGTTACTCTTTATTTCTTGTTTTCTTCTCATATCTTTGTAGCTTTCATAGAATTGAAAAACTGTAATTTCTCCAGGGCTAAAATCCAAGGCTTCTAGGAGTTGCTACCCCATCATAAGCGTTGTAAAACTCACCCTGCAGAACAAAGAGAACTGGGCAGGGGTTACCCCCTTTCTCTACCATGGCAAGCCCTAGTTTCTGAGGCTCCTTTGCCTTTTCTTCTTTGTTCTCCAAGAAAAGACTATCTTGATGAGATTAGGGTGCTATTTGTTCAGAAAGCGGACAGTCATTGCCTATACAAGAAGATTTCCCCCCTTCCCTTTAGCAACCTCAATTGCTTTACCTGTTTCTGGTTCTTCTACTTCTGCCATGAACAGTCTTCCTCTCCCCACTTTCAGGAGATTATTAAATTAAATATACAAATGTCAGTTGGTTCCTGCACATCTACCAGCTCCATAATTCAGAACAGAGCCAGCCGAAACCGGTTTGGCTCAGTGGATAGAGCATCGGCCTGCAGACTCAAGGGTCCCAGGTTCGATTCCGGTCAAGGGCATGTACCTTGGTTGCGGGTGTGTCCCCAGTAGGGGGTGTGCAAGAGGCAGCTGATCGATGTTTCTCTCTCATCGATGTTTCTAACTCTCTATCCCTCTCTCTTCCTCTCTGTAAAAAATCAATAAAATATATTACAAAAAAAAAAAAAAGAACAGAGCCAGTCAGCCCTTATCTTAAGCAAGTTTATTGCCCCTCTTTTGCCACCAGCACATCAAGCCCAAGTGTAGATTAAAGGATAGTATGGCAAGGCGAGAGCTGTCCGCTAGGTAATGTTAGTCAGTCACTCCCCTTTAGCAGAGCAGATTAGCTGCCAATCGGTATCTTGTTGCTGTCATCGGAGTTTGCAATCCAGGTTCCCAGCTCTGCTGGCGATCTATTTCTGCACCCTAGCAATGATGCCAGTTGTCCTAGCAACCGGCTGGCCCACACTTCCCTAAAGGCAAGCGAGGAAGTGGCAGTGGGCCTCCAGAGGTTAGAAGAGAGTTGGCAGTCACCTTGCTCAAAGAGGATTTTCCATTTCCTTCATCTGGGCAGGCCTCCAGAAAAAGGATGTCAGTATCATGGGAGTGTCACTTACTAAGGATCGTGGGCCACATGGTCTTCCTGGTACAGATAGCATCCTCTGGAGAAAAACAAACTGATTAATGGATAGTCCAGGCAGAAAGTGGGGTCTGCTGGGCCAGGATGTTAGGCGATCTCAGAACATTAGATGGTATCAGTTTTTCTTGTGAATTGAGTTAATGTTCCGGTGGTTTATCAGAATTGGCATTCACAGTTGGGGATCTGGGTAGCTATTTGGGAGGCATCAGAGGTCAAGAAGGGGGAGATGAAGGGAAACACCACTACAGTCGATCTTGGCTCCTTTTCCTGATGACAGGGCGGCTGGAAATCAGTCCAGTGTAACTAGAGCTTTCTTACTAGGCTTCAGTAATTTATCTATGTGCCCAGCATTGAAAAGGAACACCATTCACCTTGTCCTCTTCTGTTTAATTATTCTCCTTCTCCTTTTATGTCAAATTGAATTGGCACGAAATGACTTTTCCCCTTGTTTCTTATTTGGATCCAAAAGAACATAGTAGTCCTGAGGACCATATCTTAAAGGCCCTAACCTAGTTGGCCTTGCCTAGATTAAGTCTAATTTGGGGCAGTCACTTGACATTGGCTGTCTTGGGGACTTTATTCCATAGCCACTTTATTGTGGAAGCCACTAGCTAGTGACTTTGGCATTTTCTTCTAGTATTTCTGTCTGTGTTGGCATGGTGCTGCCAGGATATTTTTCAAGAAGAAGGAACTAGAGGAGGATCTAACCTGCAGACTTTGTTGGGAGATGGGGAGCAAGATGGTCTGATGACTGGAATGTCCCAGGACATTTGAAACCCACAAATGGCGTAAAATATTATCAGTACCTTAAGTTTCATTACTAAGAGGATTTTTGTGGCCTCAGAGATTTATTATTATTTGTTCCACTGAATGACCACACTTAGCGGAGATAATTGCATGTAACTGTGTCTTCATGGTGGGGCATCCAGTGAGGGTATGCCTTGGCATTTCCCGCAGACCTTATATGCTCAGCAAGTCAGTTCCTTCTTCCATGCCTGGAATAAGGATAGGTATTGAAGCTCTGGGACTAGAATGAAGAGAAATGGCATTTGAACAAGGTACTTTTTTGTACTTTCAGAGCAATCTATGTTCTTAAGATGTTTCTTAACAAATAAACTTTTTAAAATCAGTTTTGTTTGACAGGTGCGTGGTTTGACTACTGGTCATTATTTTCAGTTGTTGAAATGGTTTAAATTGTAGAAGGCACTGTGTTTCTAGAACAATAAATATATATTAGGTGCACTTTGATATCGTAGAAAAGTAGAGTTGTGTTATGAAACTCTTAACTCAATATGTAATGGTAAATATTCATCATTCCTCATGAATGATGTTCTCTCACATTTATACGAACAATAAATACAAAATGTGGATTACATTAAAGTTGGAAAATTAAAATTCTTCTGCAGATTTGGTGGTTTCTTTATTAGAAGAAATTTTGTAAAGCAGATGGTAGCCCAAGTAGGTCTCAGGAAATTCATTCTTCATACTTTTCTTACAGGGTTGGAAACACAGCTAGAATAGGAAGAACCTGTTCTCTCTCCCTCCTGAACTTGTTATTGTCAGTCACAGAGGTAGGAGTGGATCTAAATATTAATGACTTAGGTGATGACAGAGACACCTTGTCTTGGTCCAGGAGCAGGAGCTTCAGACTAAGAATGGAAATCTGGGTTCTCATCCCATTCCTGTCCCTCCAAAGCCAATGGCTGCTACTTTCTTTCTCTGTGACTTTACTTCTGAGTCTTCCAATGGAAGAGTGTTATCACTTCCACATAATAGCACCAGATGTAAATATGCAGCCTGGGGCAAAAGTGGGTCTACAGTCACTCAAATGGAAAATAATACAATCCTACCTAATAAAAGAGTAATATGCAAATTGACCCTAACTCCGCCACACCCACAAGCCACACCCACCAGCCAATCAAGAGCAGATATGCAAATAAACCCAACCAAGATGGCTACACCCACAGAGAGCAAGGTTTCCCAGGCAGTGGAGGAAGCCAAGCTTTCTGCCTGCCCTTGCAGGCCTAAGCCTCCACTCAAGCTACAAAGTTTCAATTATAGAAGGTAAATAAATCCAAACAGAAATGGCGGCAGCCACAGAGCTGGAGAGAGCAGGCCAGGGTTGCCCCCGGCAATGGAGGAAGCAAAGCTTTCCACATACCCTGGCCGGCCCAGGCCTCCGCTTAAGGCTACAAAGTTTCAATTATGGAAGGTGAATTAACCACAACAGAAATGGCTGCCAGCCATGGAACGAGCAGGAGGCTTGGCTCCGCTCCAGGCTACAAAGTTTCAATTGTAGAAGGTAAATAAATTCCAGATACCAGGGCCTCCGCTTGGGTCACCAGGGGGCGTGGCTGGCCTGCAAACCACCACAGGCCCCTTGCTCAGGCCACCCCATGCCCCAAGGGAACCCCCATCCTGATCTGGGACACCCTTCAGGGCAAACCAGCTGGCCCCCACCCCTGCACCAGGCCTCTATCCTATCTAATAAAAGAGTAATATGCAGATTGACCATCACTCCAACACACAAGATTGCTGCCCCCATGTGGTCAAAGATTCTGCCCCCATTTGGACAGATGATGGCCACCACAAGATGGCCAGCAGGGGAGGGCAGTTGGGAGGCACCCTGCCTGAAAGGGAGGGCAGTTGGAGGCGATCAAGCCTGCAGGGGAGGGCAGTTAGGGGTGACCAGGCCAGCAGAGGAGGGAAGTTGGAGGCAAACAGGCTGGCAGGGGAGCAGTTAGGCATCAATCAGGCTGGCAGCGGAGTGGTTAGGGGGTGATCAGGCTGGCAGGTAGAAGCGGTTAGGGGCAATCAGGAAGGCAGGCAGGTGAGCAGTTGGGAGCCAGCAGTCCTGGATTGTGAGAGGGATGTCCGACTCGGGCCTAAACGGGCAGTAGGACATCCCTCGAGGGGTCCCAGATTGGAGAGGGTACAGGCTGGGCTGAGGAACAACACCCCCCCCCCCCTGTGCATGAATTTCGTGCACCGGTCCTCTAGTCTATAATAATAAAAGCATAATATGCTAATTAGACTGGATGTCCTTCTGGACGAAGCCGGGACTGCAAGGGAAACCAGGGTTCCAGATGCCAGAGGGAAGCCGGTGCTGGCAGCCAGGGGAAGGAAGGCCTACTCCTGCACAAATTTTGTGCATCGGGCCTCTAGTAATTAATAAATAATAATACAAGAAGAAACTCTGTGCTTCACCTACTCACAACTGTAAACCTACTTTTGCCCCACCCTGTATTAGTCCATATAGGAGGCTTTTGGAATCATATCTGGGTTAGAATCCCAAACCACTCATTCACTGTGCGTGCCCTTGGGGAACTTGACCAACTTCTCTGAGTCTTATTTATCTCATTTTTGAAATAGGGCTGATTATAACTACCCTGCAAGATTGTTGAGAGAATTAGGTGAGATGTATGTGAAGTGTTAGCGTGGTGATTTCTCTCTAGTGACTGACAGCTCTAATGCTGTTAGGATGAGACATTCCACAAAACAAAATATATCGTGCTCTGTTACTGAAATCAACAGGTGAACAATTGCAACTTGCTAGTCTCTTTATAAAGACATTTGTTCTGTGATTGAATTGTCATCAACTGTCAATTGCAACTTGCTAGTCTCTTTGTAGAGGCATTTCCTCTGTGATATGAACTGTCATTAACTGTCAATGTCACCGCATTGACAGTGAAGCCAGTTCTGTATTGTTAAAGCCTTCTGCTTCTCTGACATATAGAGTAGAGTAATTATGGCAACGTTTGTCAGAATTATCCATGTGCATATGCTGAGAGCCCTGGAATTTTAGGTGATTTTTTAAATATATATTAGTCAAAGTGAAAGGCACCAATAGTTTGATAGTCTCATCTATAAAAAGAACAGGGAGAGTCCCAAAGGCTATTGATATGAGTGGAACTGTAAAAAAGAAAAGCATTAAAATATATTTTGATGTAGTTAACATGTCTAGGTAGTGAAAGGTAAAAATGATCTAGTTTAATTCTTTGGCATAAAGAATAGAAAAAGCCGGAAGATAAATGTATACGTTCATGCCTCTTCCTTTCAGCAAATGTTTACTGAGTATGTGCTGTAAGCAAGGCACCCACAGCAGCTAAAGGACCTTTCAGTCACTGGAGAGAAAGATGGAAAAAAATAGGCAGCTGCTTTCCACTGTGACCCTTGCTCTTTTAGTGGAGCCTGTGGGAGGCCCTGGATACAAAACCAGGTGGCCGTTTCTGGGGTCCAGGAAGCCTTCATCCTGAGACTGGAAGCTTTTAACCAGGAAATAAAGTGAGTGCATCAGTTAGCATATGCGGTGTAACGAGCCACCCATTTAGTGGCTTCAAACAACAAATGTAATATTTCTTATGATCCTGTGGGTTGGCAGGGCTGTTCTAGTCTGGCTAGTTTGGCTGGGACTGATGGGTCTGAGGCGGCCTCGCTCTAGCTGTCATGAGGCTGGTTGGCCTGAGAGAGAGGCGAGCTTCAGCTGGGAGCTCCATGCGGTGTAGCATCCTCCGGCAGGCTAGTCGGAGCTCCTTTGTATTGCGATCTCAGGGTTTCCAAGAGCAGCAAGAGAGGACAAGCCAGCACACAAGTGCTTTGCAACCTCTGCTCCCAAGGTGCTTGCTCATTTCCCTTTGGCCAAAGCAGTTCCGTTAATAAGCAAGTCACAGGTTCAAGGTGAGGGAAACCAGCGTTAGCTACTTGGTGGACAGCATGTGCCGAGTTCAGAGGTAAGAGAGAGCATGGGATGTAGGAAAACCGCAAGTAGTCAGAGTGGCCAGAGGAGAACAGGTAAGAAGTGTCGGCTTGGTGGTTAGCGCTGCTGAGGATTTTGGAGTTTATCTGGAAGACAGGAGAAGAGTCATGGACAGATCTGAAGCAGGGTGTTGACATGATCAATAAAACACATAGAAACACGGTTAGATGGCCAAAGCCTAAGAACATGTTAGCCTGGACAATTCAGGAGTGTTTCCAAAGAGACATCCCAGGAAGATATCACAGCTGAGGTGGTTCCAAGTCCACCTGTGCTTTCTAAACAGTGAGCCCAGACTTGGGACAGGTTGAGGGAGCTGATCTTGCCAGCAGCAGGCATCGCATCACCTCGGGGATTCTGCCAGACTCCTGTATCCTGGGGGTTTAAATAAACACCTGCTGATGAGCTGAAAGCATCTTCTCCTGGTAGGTAATATTATAGTATCACCCTAAAAGACTCTTTTTTTCCCAGGACCCCAAAATAGACAGTGTTTTCCGTGGCCCTCGGGCTCCCTAAGAAATCATTCTCTATCATCAGGTGAGACCAGTGCCCGCCCATCGATTTCAAGAACTGACCTTTTAACTGGGCTATGAAGTATAACTCTTTAAAAATACTAAAATAGCAATGACTTTCATTTCACTAAATTCAAGTCACCGAGAGTGAGAACTTGTGGTTTTCACCGGTGCGTTTGGGAGCCAGTTTGTTGTCGCGGAAACTGCACGCTGCGGAGGGGGAGTAGCAGGTACTTTTCAGGTCTCCGGCTACAGGCCAGATGCTGAAAGTGCTGTCTTTATAGATTAAAAAAATGAGGGAGAGGACACATAAATGTGCATTAAGCACATACTATCTTGCCATGTTTTCTTTCTAATTTTTCAGTAAAAAATATATATATATATGGAAGAATGTAGACAGGGTGGAATGGACTGCTGGGGGTGGCCTCTGTTTTCTACTCTCTTTGCCTCGAGGGACACCTTCCCCTACCATATAACTGCGAATAAGTAGAAATCAAGGGGATAGAGGAAGACAAGGAGGAAAACGAACACCCAACATACTCCACTGTTGTAACTCAGAGTCCTCCCTTTCCTCCTCCACTTAAAGACCTTCAACTGCCCTTTTTAAATGGGCTTCTCGTGTTGCATGTCCAGGGCTGGGGGCTTAGCTCCTGTGCATGCAGGTGTTACTACTGGGCACCATCACCTGAATGAGATGCATTTTGAAAGACAGGGGAGTGTTTGAGAAACCCCAGCGGTGGGTCAGAGGCCAAAGACAATTTTTTTGCTGCTGAGAGCCAGCATTTTGAACATTTTTATCAGTGTCTTAGTTAACAATTTTACCTGGAAGACTGATAAAGAAATGTGTGGTAGGGGACCTCATTATTTAAAGGGCCAAATTTGGCGAGCTTCATTGTCATGCAAAATGGAAATGAAAACATGGCATGTTTGGGAATTCCTGATTCTGCATATTTGCTTTAATAGCCGATTGTGGCCCAAACACCGACTCACTGCATTTGATACCGAAAGGAAGACGTGGTTTTCTGTGCTCAGTTCAGTCTGGCCTCCAGCTCGGAGTCTAGAACAAGAGCCAGGGCCAGGAGAGAGGCAGCAGTACAGGTGCTGAAGCAGTGTCTCACTGCCATGGTTTCCATGTACAGACTCATGACCTTACATGCGGTTTCGCATGCAATATTAAAACGGTATGTTTCTTTATAAATACCTATTCAATCTATACTGGAATGTATAGAGACTAGAGGACGAAAACAGAATTTTATTTTTAGAAGTGGGGTGAAGACGCAGGTGTGTGTGTCCTGCCACCTGTGCATTATTCCGCTAGGTTTTGTCAGCTGATTTTCTTACCCACCTGTGCTTTCTGTGGTGCCTCAAGCGGTGGAACCATGCTGATCCACAAGGGACATGGCTACACAGTCAAAGCCAACACTACGATCAAAACCACCTGCTGTTATTTGCTTTTTCAGAAATGTTAATGATACAGTGAAGTCTGAACGAATGGAACTGTGTTGTAGCTTCCAGTTGCCCCCTTGATTAGCATGTAGAGGTAGTCATTGTAATCTAAGATGCTCTGGGGAAGTAATGAGGTAATGCCGGTGAGGTTTACTGAGTATCTTATAAAAAATAGGCTATCCCAAGGCAGAATATTGTTGCTCCCCATCTTTCTTTTATGTAATCTCTCTCTCTCTCTCTCTCTCTCTCTCTCTCTCTCTCTCTCACACACACACACACACACACACACACACACACACACACACACAGACCCTGGCCCCCTGGCACGCTCACTGTAAGCAGCCCAGCTACAGAGCATGGCGGCCTTGCAGGCAGCAGCTCTCCAGCCTTACTCTATGGTAAGGACATGACATCACAGCTAGGGCTGTGTAATGTCACTTATCTTGACATTGAAGCCCCTCTGATTCAATATGTCTTATCTATGACATCATTCACAGATCTGGAGTCTTCAAACCTAGCCTACTCATGGTAGCAACCAGAAATGCAGAGCACCAAGGCATATATATTGACGTATTCCATCTCAATCTCAAATTTATGAACCACATTTCAGATTGTTAAACTGAAAACTCAGATTTGTTTCCGTGATTACATATGTAGCCACGGTTGAACATTGCTTAGCAGAAGCCATGTTTCTCTTCTGATGAAACTCTTTTCAGGTTTTGCAGTGTGAAATGTGTTCCTATGGCCAGGACTCTTTCACATAGAAGGGAGAGTGTCAGAATGAGAAGCGGAGCAAAGCTTGTATGAAAACCTGTGGGAAAGGGCTATCTGTGGCGTGGGGAAATTTCCAAGTAGGCACAGTTTGATTTCAGCAGCCTGCGTATCCCCTCGGTGTCTCATCTCTCTCTCCTACCTTTTGGATCTAATCTTTCCCTCTCCCAATGCCTCTCAAATCACTTCAGGTACCTTGGTTGACCTGTAAAGAATCATCCTATATCCTATATAATAAAGAGCTAATATGCAAATGGTCCTCACGCCCTCACACTGTCCCCATAAGTCATAATGGCTCAGACACTCAACACTGGGGAGAGAGGCATGGGGACCAGCCAGGCTGCAGCCCAGGAGAGGGACAAGCCACCCGCCCTGTGGTCCCGGGTGCCAGTGGCTGCGCCTGTGCCTGCAGCCCAGGAGAGGGACAAGCCACACGCCCTGTGGTCCCGGGCACCTGCGGCTGGCAAGAGGGAGGAAAGTCCACCTTTGCCAGCCTGGGTCCTAGGTGCCTGCGGCTGGCCAGAGGGAGGAAAGTCCAGGTTCTGGGTGCCTGCGACTGGTCAGAGGAGGGAATCCTGGGTCCCAGGTGTGGGGAGAGGCAGAGGTGGGTAACGGCGATCAGGGGAACAGGGGAGCAGTTACGTGATCAGGCAGGCAAGCAGAGGTGGTTAGGGGCGATCAGGCAGGCAGGCAGAGGTGGTTAGGAGTGATCAAGCAGGCAGGTGAGTGGTTAGGAGCCAGCAGTCCCCTGAGGGATTGGAAAGGATGCAGACTGGGCTGAGGGACTCCCCCGCCTCCCCCCCCCCATGCACGAATTTTGTGCACCGGGCCTCTTAGTAGTTTAATAAAGGCACATTAAGCTGATAAAGGCCTTGGCCAGGATAATTTCATTTTACCAGGGCCTGGAGACTCAAGGATTGAATTTTTTATGGTGTAATTTTAACTGATCCTTGGGGAGATCTTTGGGGTGTCATTTTTTTCAAACATGTTAGGAACCAAGCAGCTGCCCACCTAATCAATGAATGTTACCCATCCTGCCTTCTACCCAATAATGTTCTATGTAAAATAAATACTAACTTAATTGTAATAATCTAACTTTGCATATAAACTTCAACAGTATGGATACTTGACCAATTTTCTTTTTTACCCAATTTTTAAAATTGTGATAAAATATATAAAAATAATATTTATCTTAGTCATCTTTAAGTTCAGTGTATAATACTATACTCAAGTACCGTTCAGTGGTATTAAGTATATTCACACTGTTGTGAAACCATTACCACCATCCATCTCCAGAATGCTTTTCATCTTTCAGATAGAAACTCTGGACTCATCAAACACTAACTCCCCATCCCTGCCCCTCCCAGCCCCTGGCAAGCACTATTCTACCTTCTGTCTCTATGAATTGGCCTACTTTAGGAACCTCATATAAGTGGAACCCTACAGTATTTGTCATTTTGAAACTGGTTTATTTCATTTAGCCCTTAAGGTTCATCCATGGTATATGTTACAAATTCCTTCCTTTTTAAGGCTGACTAATATTCCATAGTATGGACATACCACATTTTGCTTATCCGCTCATCCATCAATACACATTTGAGTTGCTTCCACTTCTTTGCTATTGTGAGTAATGCTGCAATGAACATGTGTGTGCAAATACCTGTTCAAGACCCTTCACGAACTTTCTTTTATGTCCTTGCTAGATACAACTGCTCAGGAACACATGCACCCACCTCTCTGAGCCTTTCCATTATGGAACTAGGTAGACTTTGTGCCCACTAGTGTTATCTGAAGTATCTTCTATGCCATTCTCTCACCTGATTCCTGAAATGAGCCAATAGCAGTTGAGTCCTCAAATACTGAGCAAAAACGTCCCCTTGTTTTCTATTAAAATGATCCTGGGACAAAAACCACAGATAAAATATTAGCACCTTGTTGAGAATTAGTTAATCAAATCCTATCTTAGAAGTTTTTATGCCCCCTCACAATTCATCAGAGTTTGCTCCCTATTATGTCTGTTCCTTATTCATTATTCCTGTACCATACCATCTTAAAATTGCTTATTTGTATTTGCTTCTGATGGAACAGAAGCTTCTTAAGGACAAGATGTTTGTATAATTTCTATTGATTTTTCAGGCCCTAATAAAAACAGACAACTCTAAATAAACCATTGATTGACTCATTCATTCATTCATTCATTCATCAGACATTTAATGAGAGTCCACTCTGTCTGCAAGTGAATGTTATAGTTCTGCCTTTCTAGAAGTTTTGGGTGACCAAAGAACAACACTGTCAACTACACAGTTTGGGAAGATTTCAGAAACCTTCAAAACCTTCCTATATTTTTAGGTGCACAGACTTGGTTCAGATGGGTAGATGAATTTCTCAAGTTTCCTATCACAAATCCACTCTTTTTTTTTTCTTTCTGCTACTGTTCAGTAGAAGCATCAAACTAAGTAAGCTTGCATTCGTCTGGTCAAAAGCAAGGCAAGGAGCCCTGGCTAGCGTGGCTCAATTGGTTGGGCATCGTCCCATGCACCAAACAGTTGCCTGTTCAATTCCCAGTTGGGGCACATGCCCAGGTAACAGTCTCGATCCCCAGTAGGGGACATGCAGGAAGCAGACAATCGATGTTCTGCTCTCACATAAATGTTTCTCTCTCTCTCCTTCTCCCTCTCTCTAAAAATCAATTTTTAGAACATCTTATAAAAAGTAAGACAACAAGATGGCCATCTATGTCTTTGCCTTCTAGAAGTGATTTCTAAAGTACTGTTTTTTCCCTTTGCTGCTGAGGAACGAGTCAGTGAACATTCCAGACAGCACTGAGACCTTCTGGTTGCTTTAAATCTCAGAATTTCCAGTATCAGGCGTGTGTGTTTTGTAAATGCAGGCATTCACTTAGCACAGTGGTCAGCAAACCGCAGCTCGCGAGCCACATGCGGCTCTTTGGCCCCTTGAGTGTGGCTCTTCCACAAAATACCACAGCCTACGGCAAGTCTATTTTGAAGAAGTGGTGTTAGAAGAAGTTTAAGTTTAAAAAATTTGGCTCTCAAAAGAAATTTCAATCGTTGTACTGTTGATATTTGGCTCTGCTGACTAATGAGTTTGCCGACCACTGACTTAGCACATTGTTAACAGCACTCTCCTTAGAGTTGGGACTAAGGCTCAACTCCTTTGGTTAATATGCTCTGCCTTGATTTGTAACTGTGTAGCTCCATGTGTACTAACAACTCATAGCCCAGAGGTAACATACACTCACTCACTGGTTCCAGTAGCTCCCTGGGGAACAGAAGTTACTCTGAAAACAAGTTGATGGTAATTCCCTCTATTTAAGGTAGTGGTTATTACCTTATAAATGAATTTATTAGTCTTAAACTGAATTATTACTTTAGGCTCTAGTTCTGAGTTTATTAGTTTTCAGTGATGTTATTTACTATCAAGATTAACAGGAGACAAATTATTTTGATTTATACTGTTAACGCCGCTGGTCTTCTATGAATGTTGCTGCAATTCCCTATTTTGTAGGTAAACATTTAAAATATTGAGTGGTCTCTAGATTGAAACAGAAATGGAATGTCTTTACCAGGAACATATCCTTGTTTTATAAGGAACAAGAAACACATGAATAAAGGGAATCTTCAGGCAATCTTTTAGTCTTCTTTTAAGCAACAGTTCAGCTTCTTCGCTGACTAAACTTTTGGACAGAGTTGTTAGCAGGTAATACAATTTCAAAGCAGTGATTTTAACATAACTTTGCTTTCTGACTTTCTCATGCTCCTACTTTAATTCAATAGAAGTGAAAGTTACAGGAAAGATAACAGCAATATGCCTAAATGAACTACAGTAAATAGCTGTCGTGAATTTATGCCCATAGAAAGGGAGCACTCCAAACAGATGGCTGTGATTAAAGGTACTTTCCAGTACAGATTGCAAGATGACATTGTTGGTTTAAGAAAGATGATAGATATAATCTGTCTTTAAAAACACTGCTGCTGGATTGCCTGTTGTTGTTTTTTTAGTCTGCCCCTCCCACCCCAAGGACCATCACCACCACTCCCCCCTCTCTGTGGAAAGCAATAGTTTTGATGGATAAGAACAAACAGTAAAATCTGACATTGGTAATTGGACCATGCATCCCTTTGGTAGTCTAGTAACTGAACTGTGATCCATGCTAATGTCAGGTCACTGCTACATTATCTTTATAAATAATTTGTCTCATGGGGTGTTTCTGTACATCTTATACATTTTAATGTTATTTTTAGCTAGGATTTTTTAACAGTTTTTAAAATAGACTAATCAAGAAACCTCCTCCAGAGTCAGAGAAATAAGTGCTATGAATGTGGGGGCGTCTGTCCCGTCCCTTCCCAAGGCATTTTTCTTTGCTGCTGTTCTTGCAGCTTCCATTATTATTATTATTATTACTTATTATTATTATTATTTTGTAATTTTAGTTTTTTGGAATTTCCATTTCTTTTTCCTTTCTGCATCAGGAGGTGGCTATTGGAGTAATTTGTGTAATGAGAAGCTGCTCCACACGGATGTAGAGCAAGCATTGACTTTTGTGCAAGGAACTAGCTATTCTACCCTTAACAAGGGGAACATTATTAGAAACTTTAATTATGAGGTGGAAAGAGTGTTAACTCTTTCATTTAAAGAAAGTAGTCTTTTCCAAGTAATCTCCGCATTGGCTTGAAGAAGAGTTAGGAAATGCGTAGTAGGACTATGAAAAGCCTGCCATGTGGTGGTTGCCCAGGGGTGTTCACCACTGTTAGCATTTGAGTGTGTTTTGCTCCAGAATATTTTCTCTGCATACATATATAAATAAATACACGGAGCTTTACAAAAATCGCATCATAATTGATATACTTTTCTGAACCCTCTTTTCTCACTTTGCAATGTATTGTGAACATCTTTCCTTGTTAATAAAGACAGATCCTTAAAATGCGTTTTGGCTGCTGAGTTTCCCAGCGCATGTACGTATATAACGGTGAAAATTCTCTGCCTCCAATTGTGTGTGTCTGCTCTCTTCCCTCTCTTTTCCTCTTCTCTGCTGGTATCCAGTGCAGACCTCTTGCTCTGCTCCTAACCATGGTCAGATGAGAGACTTGAATGAGAAGAAATGTAGGAACCCTACTTCATGATTAGTTACACTCTTGGGTTTCCTCCTCACAGTCAGGAGAAATTATTCTTGCATCTTGGATTCCTTAATACGGCCCTTGGTGTCTTTTCCTGGAAATTTTACTCTCCCTTAACTTCCCAGTGTCTTCTGTTTACCTCCTCTCAGAGCTGATGACGCATAACCTCACCAATAGTGGGTTTCCTCCTGGTCTCTCATGTCTAGTGTGGCTTAACCAAGACTTTTCCTTGGACATCATTTTGATTCCATCATATCCCTTCCCATTTGTCTGGAGTGACCCCACTCACCTTTCAGATTACATTCTAAGCTCCTAATAACAGTTCAGCACCGCCAGTCTTCACTATCTGGTGACCTTTGTCTTGCATTCAAGCCCAGTACTCAGCTGACCACTCTTCCCAGTGCACTCTACCCCTAAACCTTGCCCGCGCCATTACCTCCCTATGAAACACTGTGTCCTTGCAGGGCTCCACCCATAAACCAGTCACCTCTAATCTCTTAAACTCTGGCTGGGAGTAATTTTGATAAACCCGTCTGCCTCCCAGAGGATTCTCCATGCAATGCACGCCCAGTAAACGCAGTCTTCCCGACCCAGTGCCTGCAGGTGCTGTCCTTATCTCAGGTCTGTTTTTCAGCACATCAGGGCCATTTCCTATATCACCCCACCCCCTTTGGCCATACATATTCTTTCCATACATAACAGTGATGTTCACTGCTGAGTCTGTCTGAATGTGAGCCTATCCACCTCTTTATGTACCTGATGCATATTGGCTATAATATCTAAGGCAAAAAAGCAAGAGTCAAGAATGTAGAAGACAGTAGTTTACTTAACATAGACCCCAGTGTTTCAGTCCATTTCTGAGCCTGAGTTTGGTGTTAAGCTTATGAAATTCCTTCATTCCTTTGCATTAATTCTTAAGTTTTACTTTCTGCTATATTGATTTAATAACATGGTTTTTGTCTGTTGGTTTGTTTTTAAATATATTGATTTTTAGAGAGAGAAGAAGAGAGAGAGAGAGAGAGAGAGAGAGAGAGAGAAGAGAGAGAGAGAGAGAGAAACATCTATGTGAGAGTAAAACATTGATTGGCTGCCTCCTACCGGTGATCGAGCCCTCAACCTAGGCATGTGCCACACTGGCCAGAGCAATTTAATAACATGTTTTTTAAATGTTGTTTCTGATGACTATTTAATTTTACCTGCTTACTACATATGTTGTTTTAACTTTTTCTTGCTGACCTACTAAAAGCACCAGGTCTATAGCAATAAGAGCTAGAAAGTAAAAGCAGATCTGTGTATAGTACTAGGAATTGCATGCTCTATATATGCAATGTTAATTAACATGAGAGGAGGTCAATAAAATTAGTGAACTTTCTGAATTATTGACTACACTATAGATAATGTAGAGCTTCCTAACCCAGTGTGTTACTAATGGGCTATAGGGATGTCAGGGTATTGATCACCTCAGCCCTTGGGCAGCCTTGGACCTTGAGGCTACAGAGTCCTGGCATTGGAGCTTGAACATTTATGCTAGGATGCTGCTGCCCAGTTAATATTTTCTAAGTACGTTGTGTACTTAGTAATGTTTTCTAAGTATCTAATCACTAGATAGAGAGGGGACAGAGGAGCCCCCCAGCACACACTGGCATGTGGAGTAGAGAAACTGTGATTTAGAATTCAGAAGACTCCAGTTCATTGTCAGCTCTCTGACAGCAGAGATTTTTGTCACTTATCTATATTCACACCAGTGCTTGGTACATAGTTGGTGATCAATAAATATTAATAGAATAATTGATTTAACAAAACGTTCCTGAATAATATATTCATCAGGTGTGTTACTTAATTCTTTGTCCCTCTGCTTCCCAAGTTGGCAATATATTGTATTTCTATATGACAGATATACATTTATATGTAGATCAGAGGGCTCTTGTGACCTCAAGTTGCAAAACCCATGCACAGTCCATAGCATGGAGTCGGGTACAGAGTAGGGGATGCATTTGGTTCTTCTTATCCTTTCTCATTTGAGTTATTTTAAGTGCAGATGGAGGTGATAATGATGACAATGATGGTGATAAAAATAATATAATAGTTACACTGATGTCAACCTCAGAGCTGTTCTTAGACAATTTTTTTTGTTTTTATTCTTTTAATTTTCTTTATTGATCAAGGTATTATATATGTGTCCTTATCACCCCAGACAAATATTTTAACCTCATTTTAATAGTTGATGAAACTGATGCTCGTATAAATTAAATGGTTGTATAAGATTGCATAAATAGCACATGACATACGCAGAACTTGAATCCAGATAGCTTAATTTGTTCACTTCAAATCTTAAGGATTTTCATCGATACCAAACATAAGTTTAATCTAGATTCACTTTAAAGACTGAATTGCTTTCAATGGAGGTATTATGTAATGGAAATACTGATGATAGATTTAAGAATGCTGAAATGAGATAGACATTTTTATACCTTCTTTAAAAATATAGCCAACTAAAAATAAGCTTAAGCTAAATGCTAGTAAGAATTTTTAAATTATAAATCTTGAGGTTTTGAATTAGTAGTGGAGTTTTAACGTGAATTATTTGTCTGTAACATTGAAAAAACAACAACTATAAACTTGCATGCCATTATAAAACTCAGTGAGAGGAGATGAGATGATATATTATGAGAACAAGGAAGATGTGAAGAGGCAGGTTTATGTAGATACTTTAAACGCATACAATGACATCCTTTTGACAAGAAGGAATGTCTTTAAAATCTCACAGCAGTGAGAAAGAGTGGGTGGAGAAATCAATAATATCTCTACTTTTTTTTTTTACTCTTTCATTTGAACACTCGGTCACTTGATCTCCTCTGGTTTTGATTCAAAAAAGATTTTTCTGAAATTCCTTTTTTGTTTTGTTTTGTTTTGTTTTTAATG
Source organism: Eptesicus fuscus (assembly GCF_027574615.1). Taxonomy (NCBI): domain Eukaryota; kingdom Metazoa; phylum Chordata; class Mammalia; order Chiroptera; family Vespertilionidae; genus Eptesicus; species Eptesicus fuscus. Next base: position 79,530,174 of record NC_072481.1, read on the forward strand.
AAATTTTTAATTTCCTCTGAAGACTGACACAGTCATTGGGACATGAAACGGATAACCTTAACCCTTCTCATTTTTGCCATCTGAATTCAATTGTCTACTAGCTACAAAATCTGGAAGGTTGGATTTCTCAAAGGCTACAATTCACCAGCAGTTATGGACATCACATTTTCATCCCTGCATTTGTTAATTCCCCCAATATTCACTGGCTGCCAGCAGCAGCCCCTGCACTGGGAGAAGAAAGCGGCATCCTGTCCTCGGGAAGCCCACGTCCTAACTCTGGTGCTTGCTTCACCAAACATCTTGCTTCAGCTTCACCAAATTCAGAGCCTGCTCTCTATGGAGACAACTGAATGCTGGATGCAGAATTCTCCTTGCAGTAAGCATCCATCTGGCTCAGCGGCTGCCTGGTAAACTCATGAGCTGTAGAAAAAAGGAAAGGGAATTCTAGTGACTTGAGGCTTGGTCCCCAAGGCAGACGACGGCTCCCTGTACACACTCACAGTGTTTTCTCTCCATGAGGCAAACATATCTTCAGCACTTTAGAAAGACAAAGAAAAGCAGACTAAAGATAGAACACAGGGGATGACAACCTTAGCCTTTTAAACAACCATGTTTCATTTTCAGTTCAGTTTGTTCCTGTTTGCGTGGAGAAGTGGGGGGAAGGAGAAAGAGCTCTAATTACAAACCCCACGTTTCTTTCAGCTATACTATTTTCAATCCTATATAATTTGTACAGCTGAAGTGGCAAATGCTTGCTTTGAAATGTGAAGGGAAGGTGCCGCATGTAATGCTTAGGAAAGACTGACTTGGATTTTAGCAGGAGCAGAATTCTCCGGGGCTTAGAGGCTCACGGTTGTGAGCTCCGAGGAGGAGCCGTTTTGTTCTCCACGCCTTGGTGCTTGGAGGAGGCTGGCTTCCCTTCAGCCTTTGCTCCCACCTCCTGTGTCCTTTCTCCTCTGGGTTAGGAGAATTCACAGAAGACCACTAAAGTGGGGCTCAGAGGGTTCGGATGAGGACTCATGGCTGGACTTCTGGAAGGGCCTCTCCATGGTGCTGGCTGCACCCTTCGCCTGGCAGATCCACTCCCGAGATAGAACTCTGATCCCTGCGCTGATGCAGGCTGGTCAGCATTTCTACAAGGCCCCAGGAAGACGGAAGAAGCAATGTATGGACACTCAGTAAGGGGCTAGTTGACTTTTATATGTTATATTTTATGAAATATAAGGCATCTTCAAACTCTTAGGTGGGTATTGCCATCTTCATGGACAGATAAGAGATGTTTGATGAAACTGAGTGAGCTCAGTTTCCCTGCTAATAATAAGCAAGTGGGTGTTGACTCTAAATCTCTCTGAGTAATAGACCCATGCCCTGTCCCCCACAGCTCAGTCCTCCCGTGAGTCAGAGAGCACTGATGGGAAAGGCAGTATCACAGGCAGATGCAACTCTTCCTGCCCATCCTTCTGTTCCGAGGCCCTGCTCACCTGTGCAGACACAGTGGCGTCGATGATGCTCCAGCCCTTTGCCTACTTGACTCCAAACACGTGGGGGGGAAAAGAGGAGGAAGATCAAGTGGATCATCATTTCATTACTTATATCCAGGTGTTTGCTCTCATGTGTGGGGAAAAGTACATAAGAACTCGTTTTTTTCCTTTGTCCTTTCTCGCCTGTCTTTAGGCATCACATAGCTACAGCAGTAATCACCCACAGGTAAAAATGCCACTCGTTGCCTTTACTTAATTTATAAATATTTTTAGTACCAGCTCCTTTTTCAAACACAATATTATGTGAAACCTCAATATATAAAACTGAGAAAGGAAAACTTTGTTAGTATAATTTTTGTTAGATTTCTAAGTATAATGCTGACTTACAAAGCCAAGGAAAAAACCAGAAATTTGAAATCCGTGTTACGATGACAGCTGCAGACACTGTAACTTGAGTTTCCAATTGATTCTCTTTTGTTGTTGACTTTTTCCTATTGTTGCACAGCATTGAGAAAATCCTGGTGCTGTAAAATAAGGAGTGGCAAATGCTAACAGGGTATTTTATCTTTTTAAATAGCTACTTTGCAATCTTAAGATATTTTTTCACTTAAACTTACCCGCTTAAATTGTATTCACTTAAAACAAAAGGAAGAGTAGAAATGACTTCTTTCAAAGTTGGAATCATTAACGGTATGAAACAATTTGCATTTTTTAATTTGTACGGCTGCAGTTTGGGGAACCAATGATAACATCCTCAGCTAGTCTAAGTCTTTCATTAGAGGCAGAGAACACTTCAAATTATAACATTAATGATGTGCTCACTGATGACTTTAGAAAACAAATAAGAAGAAATATATAAGCCTGAGGGCCTATCTCTGTCCATTCAGTTTCAGAACTCACAATTTACCTTGTTCTGCATGGTGACTCCAATCTGTGACTTTGAATTTCATACCGACATTTTGCTACCATAAGCACAGTTACTCATGACTACTTCAGTCAATGCCAGTAAAATCAACGTGGTTACATCAGTGGTCGGCAAACCGAGGCTCGCGAGCTACATGCGGCTCTTTGGCCCCTTGAGTGTGGCTCTTCCACAAAATACCACTGGCCTGGGCGAGTCTATTTTGAAGAAGTGGCGTTAGAAGAAGTTTAAGTTTAAAAAATGTGGCTCTCAAAAGAAATTTCAATCGTTGTACTGTTGATATTTGGCTCTGTTGACTAATGAGTTTGCCGACCACTGGGTTACACCATTTTGGAGAGAGAGTTGAGCAGAGACCCCCATGAAGGGAACATGTTTTGTGATTTGCCGGAAGAGAAACATTCTAGGATTGAGTCTGGCACGTGGAAAGGGACATGAAGGCAGGCGGGAAAGAAAGGGGGTTTCACACAGTTGGGATCAGAACACGTAGGGCCTCTCAGCCTCGATGAGGACCTGGACTGTAGATTCACCATAAATGCTGGGAAGCCACTGAGAGGTTTGAGGAGGAAGAGTATTAGGATCTGATTTACACTTTAAAATCTGAAGGTCAATTTCAGCTCCACACACTTTGTGTCGGGTGGGAACTTTATAGTCTAACCCCCATGTTAAGTACTGTTCCACTATAGGAGGCATGGCATGATTTTATAAAATTACATGTATTAAGTAGTGCGAAATTTAACTTAAAAATAAAATGCAGATGCTCTGAAGCCCCTTGGTAGAATACTGGGGTGTGTTTTATTTGTTTTTAAATGAAATGTACCAGGGTCAGTAACATTATGTAAGTTTCAGGTGTACAGTTTTATAATACACTAGAGGCCCAGTGCATGAATTCGTGCACGAATGGGGTCCGGCCAGCTCGCCCCGGCCTGATCAGGGCCGGGCCGGCTGGGGGAAGGGGCCGTGGGTGATTGGCCGGTAGTCCCCATCCCCAATTGGGGTTGGGGGGCCGATTGGGGGTGGGGCCGGCCATGGGGAAGGGCTGTGGGCGGTGGGCTGACTGGCCCCACCCCCTGATACGCCTGTTCGCTGGCCAAAATGAGCATCATAAGCGACCGGTCATTATGACCATTACTGTCGCTGGCTTTTTATATATATAGATTATATGTATAATGCTTTGTGTGCTCACCAATCAGAGTCTTGGATCCTTCTGTCACCATATATTTGACCCTTTTTACCCTCTTCTCCTCCCCCTACCTCCCTCCTCTCTGGTGAACACATGGTATTGTCTATGTCTATGAGTTTATTTGTCTTGTTTGTCCACTTAGCATGATACTCTCAAATCCATCCACATTGTCACAAATGGCAACATTTCGTCTTTTTAGTGGCTGAGTAGTATTCTGTTTTATATATATGCTACATCTTCTTTGTCAGTCACCAGTTAAAGGGCACTTAGGTTGTTTCCATGTCTTGGCTGTTGTAAATAATGCTGCAGTGAACATATGTCTTTATGAATAAGTGTTTTCAAATTTTGGGGGTGGAATTTTAAAAAAATATATATTTTTATTGATTTTTTACAGAGAGGAAGGGAGAGGGATAGAGAGTTAGAAACATCAATGAAAGAGAAACATTGATCAGCTGCCTCTGCACACCCCCTATTGGGGATGTGCCTGCAACCAAGGTACATGCCCTTGACTGGAATCGAACCTGGGACCCTTCAGTCCACAGGCCGATGCTCTATCCACTGAGCCAAACTGGTTAGGGCTGGGGGTGGAATTTTTTAAACAAGTATAAAAGCCACATGTTTCAATAAAGATTAAATTAGAAATCCTATACAAAAACTTCTGAGACTATATAGCTAGTACCTTAGTAGCGTTACTAATTGCTGACACTGAACTTTCTGCTTCCCTATGATTTATCAAAGTTGTGCCATTGATGTCTGGTTTTGATTGTTCATCCTCCTGGTAGACTGTTGGCTTACCAAAGAAACAGGGTAATTCAACAAACTGCTGGCATTTACTGATAAGCACCATTGTCAGAAAGGAGTATGTTCTTTGTGTCAGGATAATGGGTCATCTTTTTGGAAAACAACTCTATGACTCTTGAAGTAGTTGAACTGATATTGAAACTGGATGTGGGATACATATTTTTCTTTCTTTTAAAAATAGTTTGCTTATCTTTTCTGTCACCAAGCGTGGCTTTCATAAAAGACACACATTTCTATGACTTCATCCACGTTTCATTAGGTTCTTTCCTCCAATTTCTTAACCCCACGTGCTCAGCAAACTTTAGAAAGTATTATCAGATGCCCCCTTCCCATAATACATTTTTTAAGTCACTTGCTTATTGATATATGACATGGTGAAGAAATAGTTTATTGAAATTGTCAAATTTGCAATAAATATTTTAATAAATTATTTTAATTAAAAAAATTAAACAGTGTGTGAAGGATAGTTTAGATTACTGTATGTCTCTTTTAGTAGAAAAATAATTTTTAGATTGAACTGTTTAAAGCTCTTTAAACAGTTCAATCTAAAAACTGAAATAATTTATTTCTTGCAAATAGTTCAAACAAAATGGAGTATGCAGAAGACCCACTTGCCTAGTGTATTTTAGTGTGTGTGTGTGTGTGTGTGAGAGAGAGAGACAGACAGAGAGAGAGATCTAAACATCTATCAGCTGCCTCCTGCACTCACCCCAACCTTGGATTGAACCCTCAACCCTTTGGTGTACTGGATGATGCTCCAACCAACTGAGCCACTCAGCCAGGGCTATACTTATACAGTTATCTGGGCTTCACTCCCAGGAATTCTAATTTAGAAATCTAGGGTTGGGCAGACTTTTAACTTTATTAAGTACCTTAAGTAGATTGTGAATTTTAATAAGTACCCAAATGACAGCTGTGGAAACCACATTTAAGAAATACTGCTGACTCCCTGAAGGAACATTAACTTTTAGAAAATATCAAACATGTCTAAAAGTAGAGAGATGGTATAATGAATTCCCATACCCCCATCACCCCACCTCAATAGCCATCAATATAGTTTCTGTGCCACCCCTTAACCCAGATTATTTTGAGGCAAATTCCAAACATCCTACCATCTATAAATATTTTAGCATTTATATAAACAATGGGGATTCCTCTTATACAAAACCACAGTAGCATCAACACACCTAAAAATACTCTATATATATAAAAGCCTAAGCTACCATTTGACTGTTTGACCGGTAGCTATGATGCTCACTGACCACCAGGGGGCAGATGCTCAATACACAGGCATGGAAACATGGAACAGACTGATGAACATCAGAGGGAAGGGGCCGGAGGGGAGGGCAGGGAAAGATTAACCAAAGATCTTACATGCTTACTAGAGGCCCAGTGCACGAATTCATGCACTGGTGGGGTCCCTCGGCCTGGCCTGCGCCCTCTCACAACCTGGGACCCCTCAGGGGATGTCAGACTGCTTGTTTCAGCCCAATCCTTGCAGGCCAGGCTGAGGGACCCCACTAGTGCACAAATCCATGCACCGGGCCTCTAGTTAACAATAATTCCTTAATACCACCAAATATCCAGTCAGCATTTATATTTCTCTAATTGTTTCTTAAATAACTTTGTGTTACGTTGTAGGGTTTTTTTTATGGTTTACTTGGGCCAGTATGCAAATAACATCTACTTACGTCTCTTAAGTCTCTTTTAAGCTATTAGTTCCATCTTCATCTTTTTGTGTTAAACGTATTTTTTTGTTGAAGAAACAAGGCCATCTGCCCAGTAGCCCTTCTCACCATTGTGGATTGGGGTGACTGCATCCCTATGGTGTTGTAAAGCGTTTCTCTGTCTTCCATATTCCCTAGGAATCGCAAGGGAGTCCTACAGGCATCACTTACTTCACTTTGCCTGACAACTGCATAGTAGGTATTGTGTTGTGCATACCCATCAGGAGGTAATGGTTAGTAGTATCTCCTTTGCAATGAGGTTTTTGTCTAAATTCATAAATTCATTAGAGACTGCTAAATGGGGTAATCTAATTCTCTTCTTTGTTCACTTATTAGCAGGAATCATTCATGAAGAGGAACTTCCCCTCATCTACTACTTGTTTACTTGGTGCTTCAGGTTTTACACAAAAGACAGGATACTTTCTTCTTTCCCTTTATTCACCAGTTTTCAAAATAAGTTTTTTTTCATAATGTCCTCACAAGTCATCATCATTTCTTAAAAGCGTTGCTGTGAACTCCTGGGTTTGAATATATCTGGTGTGTTTCACAGTATAGTCATCGCCCTCGCTGGTGCTCGAACGGCCTGGTCTTGGACCATTGATTGGGAACCTGCTCCACTGGCCGCTGAGTCCTTTTCATATAGTACTGGGTGTCTTTGATAGTTTCCTTGCTTTCCAATATGACAGTATGTTCCAAGCTCATCTTGTACATTTCCTGCCTCAGACCTGGGATGAACTTTTTCCCCCCAAGAAAACCTGGTTCATTTTAGTGAGAAATAGTGCTTGGAGAACACAGGGGTATTTAGGCTCCAGGGGTACTCGTTACAGCTGGGTTTGTCATTATTTCCCAGCCTTTTCAGTAGGTGCAACCAGAACTAGGAAATCTCTCTTTCATATACACTGAATGGCCAGATTATTATGATCTCTGAACGCATAATAATATGGCCACTCGGTGTATATCGGATATAATAAAAGGCTAATATGCAAGTTGTCCCCTCGACCAGGAGTTCGACCAGCAGGCAGACCAGCCAACCGCTCATGTTTCTTCCCCATCGCCAGGCTGGCTGGACCCCACCCATGCACAAATTCATACACCGGGCCTCTAATACACACACACACACACACACACACACACACACACACACACTGAGTGGCCAGATTATTATGCATTCAGAGATCATAATAATCTGGCCACTCAGTGTATATGTATGTGTGTATGTGCGGATATATAGGGTGTCCCAAAAAATCCGTACACACACTTTGAGTAATTATAAAGGCAGTGTTTATTAAAATAATTTCATTTTCAGAATTTAGCTATCAGTTGTTAAAGTGTGTATACATTTTTGGGGGACACTATATTTTTAAGGTAAAGCACGTCATGAGTTTATACTGATACACCATCACAAGGCTCTTCTTAACCTCAGCATTTCTTTTCTCTCGAGCTAAAAATAGCAGTTCTCAATCACACCAACACAATTTACTCATTTACTTTATCCCATACTGCACTCACTGTAACGTCTGAATAAAAATGCCAGTGACACCCCAGCAACATACTCACTGAAAACTGTTAGCTGGTGTTTTGTTTTGGTTTTTAATCCATTGGGCTTGGGATAGACACTTACATTATGATGGGATGGGGTCTTTTCTGTGTGTTTATGCTGATAACTGGATATACATTTGGTTATTTTATTTGAGGTTTTTAAAGGAGGATTTCAGAAAATTGTTGTTCAATAATTATGTAAACATATTTAGATGTTCCTAAACTCAAACCTATAAAATAAGATTAAGTCATTGAATTTTTCTTTCATCCCTGTACTCCTGGCTCTGTTTTCTCCTTTTTCTATGCATAACCATTTTTATATGTATCCTTCATTTTTCAAGATAAGCAATTATATTAGTTAGGTAGATTTTTATATATTTATACTAGAGGCCCGGTGCATGAAAATTCATGCACTGGACGGGGAGGTCCCTCAGCCCCACCTGCCTGCTCTCACAGTCCAGGAGCCCTCAGGGGCGGGAGGCAACCCGGCGATCAGGGGAAGGCGATGCCCCCGTCACACCTCTGCTGCTGCCACTGCCAGCAACACAAGCCTCGGCCGGCCCTGGTTACCTGAGCCTCGGGCGGCCCTGGGCAGCTGGGCAGCCACCATCCGAGGCTTGCCTGTGCCTTGAGCATTGGCTGGGCAGCCACCATCCGAGGCTTGCCTGTGCCTTGAGCATTGGCTGGGCAGCCGCCATCCAAGGCTTGCCTGCGCCTCGGGTCAGCCCTAGGTGGCTGGGCAGCCGCCATTTGAGTCTTGCCTGAACCTCGGGCCAGCCCTGGGCAGCTGGCAGGCTGAGGGGACTGGGGGACTCCAGAGGCAGGCTTGCGGAGTGACCGGACCTGCTGGCGGCAGGCCCAGCCATGCCGTACACCTGCCACCCCGGCAGGGCTGAGGGGACTGGGCACCGCCATCTTTGAGGGCATGGCATTCTATTAGCATATTCCCTCTTTATTGGCTGTGGGCGCCACCATCTTTGTGAGGATGTGATGGTCAATTAGCATATTCCCTCTTTATTAGATAGGATTGATTTCAGAGAGAAAGGGGGAGAGAGAGAGGGATAGAAACATCAATCATGAGAGAGAATCATTGATCAGCTTCCTCTTGCATGCTCCCTACTGGGGATCGAGCCTATAACCCAGGCATGTGCCCTTGACTGAAATTAAGCCGGGGACCCTTCAGTCCGCAGGCCGATGCGCTATCCACTGAACCAAGCCAACTAGGGCCCCCCTCTCTATTTAACTATTGTCTGTTGGCTCCCTGCTATGAGCAATATTGACATTCCAGTAACCCTTTCTTTCTTCTTCCCTCCTCTCCCCATCATTTTTTAAAGTTTATTTTTACTGTTGAAAGTATTATAGATGACCCTTGTTTCCCCTCATTGACTTCCTCATCCCCACTCTTGCCCGCCCCCTTCTCTCTGTTGCATGCTTCCATGTCTCTGGATCTATTTTGTTTGTGAGTTTATTTTGTTCACTAGATTCCACATGTAAGTGAGACCATGTGATATTTGTCTTTCTCTGACTGGCTTATTTCACTTAGCATAATACTCTCCAGGTCCCTCCATGCTGTCTCAAAGGTTAAGATTCCTTTCCCCATCATTTGATTTAAAGAACTAAGCGAAAGTAACCCCTTTTACTCTCATCTAGATCTATATCAGTGAGTTTATTCTCTTTGTTTCATATTCTCCCTTTTTTTTATCATCATACTGTCTCAAAATTGTCAGAGTAAATAACCGTCATATATAATACTGTTCCCTTACTATCAACTTTGAGTAATAGATCTACATCTGGTTATGTGTTTAATGCTCAACCCAGTCCTTAGGTCTTTCTGCCTCTCAGGTCTTTCTGGTTGCCTGAACTTTCTCCCTTGTAGATTATTAAGGAAGGGCTTGTAGGAAGAATAAGTATTCCCTGGGTCTTTGCATATTCATAACAGGTTGTTGTTGACTTGAAGATCATTTTGACTCAATATAAAATCCATGCCTTTGTTGCTTTCCCAAGGGTCACTCTTTTGATTTCTAGCAAAAAGCCTGGCTCGTGAAAAGTCTGATGACTCTAATTTTCTGTCTTTTATAGGTGACTTGGTCATTTAGCCTATTCAGACAAAATAGCCAAAGGATTTTATTATTTTTTGTATTTTTTTCTAGGTTAGTTTCTCCAGGTACACGGTGTCCTTTAAACATATAGTTTCAAATTGTATCCTACTTCTGGAAAGTGTGCTTGAGAAACGTATTTGAAGTATTTGTTCTGTTTCATTGCTTTGGTTTTCTTTTTGAAGACTCATTGGAATGTCATGTTTGATTTTCTCTGCCTAGCCTCTCTTCCAGAGGCTTTCTCTTGAATTCTTTCTCTTTCTTCATTTCCTTTTTATGTTTAAAATGTTCTTCCTTTCCATTTTCTAATACTCTTCATGCATTCTCTATCTTGTGGATTACCTCTTGTGTTCCTTGTTTAATCTTTGTTTCTAAACTTTTTTCCCTTTTACATCAAATTCTTTCTTAGTTCTATTTCCCTCTTTATTTAAATACTTCTTTTCTCCCATCACTTTATTTCTGAGTGTTCCAATTAGATTTGTTTCTTTGTATCTTATTTTATTTTTTTAACTCTGTTGAAGTATTAATCTACAGTTTTTACCTGTTTTGTGGTAAGAATGTTATTCTGATCTTTATTCAGTTTTTTCTTATAATAACTACACATTGGGTTTGATGACAACCTAATTGTATTATGCATTTTTAAGTGAAATGAATTTTCCTGTATATTTAGGGGCAAAGGAGAGCTTTTTCTAGCTTCTCAGCTCTAGAACTCCCTCTTCTGTTGTTTCCATGAAATGATAAAGTGAGGAACCTTAGCTCTCTCTCCTCTGCTTCTACTGTTACCTGCCCCTCCCCTTCTCACTGATTTTATTACTGCTCTCATGTTCAAGGTGGGTTCTACTCGCAAACGTTTCTCCTTAGGATAGTTTAGTGTGGGAGGAAGCGTTGTTTTATGGGGTTGAGAGTTTATGGGCTCCCTCGTGCGCCCTGCGGTCCTTTGCCCTCACCCTCAAAACATCTTGCGGGACACCTGGCCAGTTACGCTGCTGTGTCCCAATGGCTCCAGCAACCTGCCCACCTTCCGGTGAGGACATTTTGGAGATTTGCGGGCTCCTTGTAATAAAACCTCCAGGTGCCTACTGCCTTTCCTCCAATTTCCTCTGCACAGATACTGCTTCCGCCTGTGCAGCCATGGGCCTTGGCACCCTCATCTTCCCGAATCCCCACTCTCACTTTTTCATAATGTTATCAGTTCTGGAGAAGACGTTTTTGCTAAATGACACCCTTTCTGGGTTCAAGCTAAAAGTACTTCCAAATATGAAAAGTTTGGTTTTGATTGTATACTTAATTGTTGATTAAGGAAACTATGAAGTGCCTTGAAAAACAAAACACACTAATTATTACTTCTTTTTTTAAACATTTTTTTTTATTGATTTCAGAAAGGAAGGGAGAGAAAGAGATAGAAACATCAATGATGAGAGAGAATCATCGATTGGCTGCATCCTGGGGATCGAGCCTGAAACCCAGGCATGTGCCCTGACTGGAAATGGAACTATGGCCTCCCAGCTCATAGGTGGACAATCAACCACTGAGCCATACTGCCTGGGCTAATTATTATTTCTTAAAGAGAAAACTAGCTTAATTTCTTAACTTTTTGAAGGATGCATATAGGAAATGAGATTGTTAAATATAAATTAACACCCTATGAAGTCAGTAGCTCCTACTCCTACAAAAGGTACAATGTATACCAAATTTAGGATATTTTAGAACAGTGATTTTCAACTGGTGTGGAAGAATTCTTAAAACATGCAATACCTGACTATTTAGTCAAGGGCACTGACCTCCTTTCCCTATGATTTTCAAATTTTAAAATGAAAACAACCAACACAACAATAGCCATCCATAACATTATTCCATTTTTTTGTCAGATTGGCAAAAAATGTATGTTTTTTGGTGTGCCACAGAGTTTTAATAATTGGTTTGTGTGTGCCATGAGATGAAGGGGGTTAAAAGTCGCTGGGTTAGAGCTGTGGGCTCCCGTGGTAGCTCCGCAGTTGAAAAAAGCGCCGGGGTCTTTCTGATAGGCATTCTGATGACCCAGACAGGTCAGCCTTTCCCCTCCACTCGCCCCTCACCCCAGGAAGCCTCAGTTCTGAGAACTGACTTGCTGTAACTTTTAAAATGTAGTTGCCAAATTCCCATTGACGGAAAAGAAAAAAAAATATTTTTCTTCTTGGCTTTTAATAACTAGATAATAATGCACAAAAGGAACTGTATGCTTATTCTACTGTGTCCTTTTCAAATTCCTCAAGGCCCTTGGTGGCTTGGGAGACAGGGTCAGCAAACATGCTTGCAGTGTACGTTACATTGGGCACCTTTCCGCAAAGGGTCCTGTTTCCTTCAGAGTCTAAATTTAGATCCGCTGGGAATCGGAGAAGCACAGTAATAAAGGGGGAACTGGAGTTGCCTCTTTGGGAAGCTTTCCTTACTACATTCCATTAATGTCTCTGTTGGACTTCATTCCCATCTTTCACGAGGGACTCCAGAATAGCAAGTTGCATTGCTTCTTCCTTCCTCTCAGAGTCATTTCTTCACTCAGCATGATCTAGTGCCTCCCATGTACCAGGCTAACGGACCTTTATGCATACCTACCAGCCTCTTTTCTTCATTTTATTATTTTAAGACTTCCTTGGTAGACCACTTACCTAAGTGCTGTTATTAAATTTCAATCAATTTCAAAAATATTTTTCTGGCATCCTCCCTGTTGGGCTTCTTCGTGTAAATCACTCTCGGATAAAACAGTCAATATAAACAGTGACCATGTACACTCTGAGTATGAGAATCTGCAGGGGGAGAACATCTTGCTGCTCTTCAGTTGGCATGTGAAATGAGTCGGCTTCTCTTTTCTAACTAAAACTGCCTGTCCACAAGGGAGAGAGATCGGGCATTGCCTTTACCTTCCTCTTTGCTACTGTGGAGCCTGGCCCAGCAGCTGGCACCCGGTGTGTTACGTTCAGTATCTGGGCCCCACCGCGTGTCACGCCGCAGTATTTTAGATGGGGAAAAATAAACAGGGCATTTTTCCTTCTGCTAAGGGCCTCTCAACATCATCCATGGTTTTTGTCTTTGCTCTGCAGATGGGCTTCAGGTCCTGGAAGCGTGGCCTCGAAGGAGGCCTTGGCAGAGCTGCCACCTCTCCCGTGGGCGTGCCGCTGCCCGGGAGGGAGCACAGTTAGTTGTGGGGCCGAGTGAGTGTGCACCCCTCCCCACACAAGGCTCCACGAGGGATGCATTTTCAAATGCAGGAAGCTCCTCTTCCCCCCTCTGCCACCCAGCTTCCGAATTTGACTCCATTCTGAGCCAACTGACCTACTTAAGAAGAAATGAACAGAAATCATATCTTCATATGGGCCGGAACAAAAGGGGGTACTGATACTTTGTAAGTTAATTAAATTATCATCAGAACAGTAAGAAGCCCAAGCAGTTTTGATTATCTGTTTACTTTTAAAAAGTAGTACAACAAAGTGATTCAGGAGCCTTCTTCGTTCTGTGGGGATTGGGCAGAGCAGTGGTAGATGATCAGTTGTCCCTTCAGTTTTTGAGCCTCCGGCCTCTCTGCTTCCTGTGGCTCAGCTGACTTGCCGTCTGCTGGGCCACTGAGTGCACAAACATATCAAGAGCATTAGTGTCACGTAGAGAAGACTGAAATCTGCCGTGCACGTTTGCCACGCAGCCCGTCACGTGTACCCAGATGTAACATCGGGATCTGCTATTTGATGTGATTTGGCCTCAGCCAACTGGGCTTTCCTGGTGGTGGCACCAGTGGGCACTCCCACCAGCAGCCAGTACCCCTACTAGCAGGCGGAGCAGGAAGAGTGGAATATAAAAACAGCACATGATTTCTAAACCTGAGACAGCACCAGAGCTCAGCCCTCGGAGCTCTTTTGAGAAAACTGTCTCAAAGCTGACAGCTTCTCCTGCCCAGCCTCTCCTTCGAATGTCAGACTGGCAGATCCCACTGCCTCCTACCTGTCTCCACTTGGATGAACTCTTGACCTTCCCCCAGCCTGCTCCTCCCACTCTTCTCTATCTCGGGGAGTAGCAGCTTCTTCTCCTTTTCTTTGAGAGCTTTGTTCACATCTAAACTTATGTGTGTGTGTGTGTGTGTGTGATTATCATTAATGTCTTTTCTCTCCAACTACAATGTAAGCTCAGTGAGAGTAGAGACCATGCCTGTTTGCATTTTCTTACCAAAGGCCTGGCATACAGCACGCACTCCAGAAGTATTTTATCTGTTGAATGAAAACGTAAGTGTGATGTATCGGATGATGGCCTGAGACGGAGGGAGAGTTAAGAATATTCAAAGGCAGATAGGAAGCGGTGCTATTTAGGACAGCCCCATAATGAATGAATGGTTATTGCTAACACTTAGTCATCAAAGAAAGGTTAAAATTTGTTTATCGTTCTCTGTTTTTAAAGGCAGGTGCAGAGATGTGGAACTATGAGAGAAACAGATCTTAGAAAAGTTTCCATTCAGTAAGTGAAGTTTTAGAAGGTGAAGGGAGATTAAGTTAATTTGTGTGAATACTTCATTTCCCAACAACGCAGATAAATATTTACATCCCACCGTGAGTACAAATAGCACATGCTCACTTATCCATGCCAATGGAGGCCGAGGGAGCACTGATCATTGAGATTGCAGTGAATAAAGGAAGTGATTTATTGGTGTGCATGCCGCCAACTTTCCTTGATCATGGAGGAATTGCCAGAGAGGCTAAACAATGGGCAACTGGAAAAGGGAGAAACAGTAAGAGCCTTGGGTAATCCTTCACCAGATAATTAAGACTTAAGTGGGTCTCTTTGGATGTGTGCACATGTTTCTGTACGTGAAAAAGGATGAACCCACAAATATTATAAATGCCAATTTTTGAAGGCTTTGGAAAATGCAGCCCATAGCACATGGTATTGAATTAATTTGGGTTTCACTTGTCTCCATCTGATTTGGACACATGAGTTATGAGATAATAGTTTGGCGTCCGTGTCCAGTGCTCTCTGTAAACTTCTTGATGTCACGACATTTCTCTGAGGTTAGAGGGTGTGTGGTGACCCTTGCTTAGTACATGAGGAAGTTGAGGCACGGAGTCGACCAGTGGCTTGGACATAACTTGTCTAAGAGCTGACAAGAGACTGTGGCTCTAGCATCATCATTGCTGCCTTGTTTTGCAATGCTAGTCCCACTTTAATTCTTTTTCGTGCCGCTTAATGTGACCTGTTTCATCCTGTTGCCCATCACGGTTAGACAGAAGGAGACGTTTAAGACAGGATAGATTATGTTTGGAGTAAGGAGCTGCACAGATGAATTCCATCAAAACAGAAGTGGCCTGTAGCCTCAGCGGTGTTAAAACTTCCCAGTGACGTTCCATCTTCCTGGCTTCACCTGGGCTCCATGTGGCAAGAAGATGCTTAACCTGGAAGGACATCTCTCTTTGTTTGACGTGGCAGGTTGCACTTATGTGCTCTCCTACAGTCATTTGGTCTTTCTTTTCTGTTAAAGCCAACTATAAAATTTAATTTAGTACTGATCAGCTATTTCTCCTGCAGTCTGTGTGAAATTTGGAGTATCAGCTAATTGCATTACAGTTGCCAGCAAAGAAGTATTCCAAAGGTGTGGTCCACCAGTTACCTCTGGCAGAGCTGTTGCCCGCATGACTAATGGCAGTTCTCAGCTGCCACATGAAATTCAAAAAATTCCATAAAGGTGTCTATAAGAGGGTGCCCAAAGTGGCTCCTGTTAAGGTAATTACTTTTTTAAAAAAATCCTCACTCAAGAATATGTTTTTATTGATTTAGAGAGAGAGAGAGAGAGAGAGAGAGAGAGAGAGACGTTGATGTGAGAGAGAACATTGATCAGTTGTCTTCTATATGTGCCCCTAGTGGGGATTGAACCTACAACCGAGGTATGTGCCCAGACTGGGAGTCGAACCTGCAACCTTTTGGTGTACGAGATGACGCTCCAACCAACTGAGCCATCTGGCCAGGGCAATCACTTTAAATATTTATAGACATTTCCCAGGTTTTCTCTAAACTTGCCTTTTTTAAACCCAGTTCCTAAATCTGATGCACAAAGGAAAATAATTTGATTCAAAACCCATCATGGATTTGTTGTGTTGATGCTATAGGTAAATTAATTGCTGCACAATGAAAGGTCTTCTTTGCACTTCTTCAGAGTAGAATATTATTACTGTATATTACTTGGACCTGAGAGGTGAGGACTGAGCTCTGTAGTGCCTCAGAAAATAGCAAAAGAGTTTTAAAACATTAATTTTGAGAGATTGGAATACATAGAAACTCAGAATGTTTGAATGTCGGCCCAGACATTGGCAGACTTCCATTCAGATTTCATCTTGAGTAAAATGTGTACTCAGCAACTAGGTTCAAGCCCTGGGTAGTATATAAGCAAATCTCTCTGCTTTTTCTAGATCATTGCAAAAAAAAAAAAAAAATAGGTTAAGCAAATTTTGTGGTGGTGCTTGTGCGTTCACAGACATGCATGAAGCCACTGCTTTTTCCAAACTTGCTAAGAGTATTTTAAGAGCACAAGTATTTCTGCATGTTTGATCTACATCAGAACCTCTTTTTTCTCTTCCTCACATGCTTTTTCATTATATAGTTTAAATGTTTTACCTATTAAATCTTTGTGGTCTTCAAGCTGTAAACATCACACACAGCTAATAAGCTTTAGGAAAGAAAAGGAAATTGACATTTAGTATAGAGGTCCTACGAAACCAATGAAAAACTATGCAAATGAGCTTGAGAACAGACAGATTTGCATATCCTTGTTGGTTTTATGATGATATTCTCAGCATGAGCCTGGCAGACTTGCCTTTTTACCTTGTAGGATGATGCATGTACTAGTGGTAGAGCCCTGCAGGGTCAATTTAACAAGTGTAACATTGTGATTTTTCCATGCGGTTTCTCAGAACCACTAAGCAAAATGCAGCAATAAATAGTGACAGAGAAAATCGATTTTTGAAGTAAATACTTTTGGAGGTCCAGGGAAGGCAGGGACATTCTCTCAGTCTTTAATGTTGCCAGGGTAGGCTGAACAATTTGTGATATGGGTGTCATTGGCATTTGAAAATAATTTGATTCCACTAATTCTGCCACTGTCTTGATACCCAGACCCGCATGCCTACCACCAAAACTCCTGCCCAGGCACTGGGCAAGTGTTACAATTCTCCTTTGGCTGCATTCAGGTCTCTCTTTCATCAAAAAGAAGGCTAAGGAGGCTGCTTTTGCCACCATCCTATTAGGATAATAAATAGTCTAATGGCCATGTTGTATATTTATTTAATTAATAGTATATATTGTCAGACATTGATGCATGGAAATATAATTGCGTAGTGTCTATGAAGGATTTTGATAGTGTCAAGACCTGGATTTGAACTCAGTTCTGGTAACCCTCCCTACCTTGGTTTCTCATCCATAAATGAGCACAGTAAGTGGCTGTGAGGTTTAAATTAGAGAATGCGAATTGTTTTAAAACTGCCTGGCTTATAGTATATACCCAATTGAGCCGCACTCAGCATGGCCAGGGGGAGGCGGTGAAAAATTAAAGAAGACAGACAAGAGAATAAAGCTGGGGCTAGGTGGGACACTGCTTTTGAATGGAGAGACAGTGCCACAGCCTGCAAGCTGAGTCTTTATTTTATAGCCAGAGCCCACGAGGCAAAGCAGGACATGGTCATTATGTTTACAATGTTCTGGCGGGTTTCGAATCTACTCAATTACATGCACCTGAACTCTGTCAAGCTTTGTTTTGGCAGCACTTGCTGCACCTCCCACAGCCTACCCCACTTAGCCACCTGGGACCATAGGTTCGGACCATAAGGTCAAGCTTACAACCATAGCTTTGGCTATAATTGTTCTGGGAGGGCTTTGCCCTCCAAGCTGGGACTTGCACGTGGCTTTGCCACGAGAGGACCATGCCCTCTCATTAGAACGAGGCTTGAACCTGTCCAAACACTGAAGCCGCTCTCCACACCCAATAGGTGCTATCATTATTTTGAAATGCTTTTAAAACTATAATCAAGTTATACTGTGTAAAACGCAATTTTTAAAAAGTCAGGTGGCTTTCATAAGAAGAAAAAGGAAATGAAACTCACCCCTGAAATGTACTTGGAGAATTTTAGAGGGTCTTTTCCGAACTGTTATAAAACACCTCTGAAGTAGATTTGCCCATTTCTGCCCACACCAATCCTATAACATTCCAGGAATAAAATCTGCACTTGGGTTTAAAAATAAAATGGGTAGAACAAACTGAATTAGAAGTCCTTGGCAGACATTCCCCCCACCCCCAGCAGAATGTTCTCTCAATTGGTGGTATCGTAATAAAAGAGAAGATGTATTTTTTTTTAATCTGCTCTTGCTCCTTAATTCTTCAGCCAGTTGTATTTCTCTATGGTAATAACCCAGTATGCTTGGATTCCATCTCACCCCTCATCTGATATCTGCACTCCCACCTCCCCCCAAAATAAACCACATCCGCACAGACCCTCCTTCCCGAGAAAGCTGAGCGGAGCTGTTCTCTGATACTGTATATGATATGTGCCTGCTGGACTGTGCGGGGGAAGGTCACAGAAACACGAGAAGACTGCTGTGTGCAGTTGTAAAGACTGCCAAGAAAGAAGAGGAAAAAAACCTCAAATGTATTCACATCTCTCCCGACTTTTTTCTTCTGTAAATATTCAAACCCTTTTTAGAGAGTCTTTGATAGTGTGTTATTCTAGCAAATGCCATGAACCTTGGATGTACAGAGTACTCCCAAATCCCATAAGAATGACTCAGTAGAAGAGTTAGGTAAAATGGGGTTGCCAGGATCGGATAAAGAATCTTGTTACTACACACACACACACACACACACACACACACAAACACACAAACACAAAACCAGCCACCTCCACCTCCACCTCCACCTCCACCTCCACCGTCACCATAGAAATTATGTGAAAAGTAGACATTCTCCTCTCCCTCACACAGGCAGTTGCATCTTTCCTCAAAATGGAAGGAGAAAAAGCTTTCTTTGGCTGAGCCATATGCAAAAAATTATGGAACATCTGTGGAAGTAACAACATACAACAAGACAAGTTATTGGTGGTAAAAGGCAAAGCCCTTGTTTCAAAAACATGTCTGGAGATGGTGTGTATACAGAACCTTGCTTTGTGCTAATTATGCATAATAACTGTCAGCTTTGTGGGCCACAGGCTGGGTCTTCGTAATTCCTGGTTGTGGTAGGGTGTTCCTTTTCTTTCCTGTTTCTTTTTTGTTCTAAGCTTCCTCCCCTTTTTGTTTTTGTTTTTTGTTGTTGTTGTTCAACAGTATAGCTTTATTTCAATAGTTGCTGCCATCTGGGAAACTAAATGAGAAATATGAGAGATTTGGTGACTCATGTCTTAAAATGTAATAGTGGGCAGATGTCCCCCTTCATCCTCTATTTTTCTCCAAAGCTAGTCCTAGAATTGAGGGGACAGGGGATCCAAGCAACGCATCAGTGAGCTTCAGGAATTTTTTTTTTTCCTTTCAACATTTAATTCTGTTCTCAGCCTCAACACCCACCACAAAAAATAATGTCATTCCAGGCAAATTTAGTTGCTTTACTTAGTTGCTTTACTTATTCTGAAACTCACTGTGAATGGCAAGCCTTTCAGGAGGGTGCACTCTAAAATGTGCTGTGATGGAATTAGCCTCCCTCAGGAGTCCCAAGACCTGGTCTGGACCCCAGGCCCCACCTTCACCCTGTGACCTGGGCGGGGGGCGGGGGGGGGAGAGAAATCACTTAGTTGTCCAGCCTTCATGTCTCCATGTGTTAGGGGAGGCAGTCATACCTGCTCAGAGATCAAATGAGATTAACACTGCAGAAACACAGGTCCTATTATTACAAGAGAAACTCTGATGCTGGTGTTTTTTATGCTAAAAGGGCTCTAAACATCCCATTATCACTGCTGTCAGATGTCTTTGCATTTTTTGCAGTGCCAGTGAGAAACTCCCCCGTCAGTAAAGAAAGGGGAGTTGAATAAACGGAGGGATATTGCTCTGTGGGGAAGAAGCAGTAGGAGGGCAGCTTTTAATCTCTGGTTCTTTGGAAGAGAGGCATGCCATAGCCACGTGTCCCTCCTCTCCTCCAAACCTCTCAGCACAGAGAGGAGGGACAAGTGCAATGACTGGCAGCCAAGGTGACCTCTGTCAGCCTCCCCAGTCTTTCCTCCCTTCAGTTCCCATCCGTAGCCTTCTTTCCGTAGCCAATCCCAACTCCCACTGCAGTTCCAATATTCTCTGCACATCCCCACCTGTGTTCTGACACGCTGACCCAGCCCATCAAAATCCTGCTCGTATCTCAAGACCCAGCTCACACCCATCTCCTCCACCAACCCTTCTAACTGTAAACCCATCCACCCTCTCCTTCCTTTGGGCTCCCAATCCCTTTATTATTTGTACTTCTTTGCTATCTATAACATCCACCACAGTCTGCCTGATGGTGTAGTTAGCTTTGTAACTGTTTTACCAGAGAAGGGTAGCCCAGCGTGATGGTTAGATGGGCAGGCACTGGAGTGAGCCTGCCTGGGTTCAAATACCCTCTCTGCTCTCTCTGTCTAGTTTCCTTGTATGCAGACCTGGCTTAATAATAAGAGCTACCTCCCAAAGTTGTGAAGATTAAATGAATGTAAAGCTCATACAACAGTGTGTAAGCACCTAAGACAGTGGTCAGCAAACTGCGGCTCGCGAGCCACATGTGGCTCACGAGCCACGGTTTGCCGCTCTGTTGACTAATGAGTTTGCTGACCACTGACCTAGACTCTCGATTCCAATAATTACAGGCTGTTGTTGTTCCTTGTGATTAAGCCCCTACCATGGTCGGCAAACTCATTAGTCAACAGAGTGGCAAACTGCGGCTTGCGAGCCGCATGTGGCTCGTGAGCCGCAGTTTGCCGACCACTGACCTAAGCAATATTAACTATTAAATCGTGACTACACACCCAGAGAAGAGAGGCCATGTCTTATTCCTGCTTTTATGTCCCCATACTTGGCACATAGAAAAGACCCAGTCCATAAAACATTCAAGCCCATGTCAGGAACATTTAGCAACATAAAGATCTAGCCATGTGAGCCAGCCCAATAAATCCAAGTGCAGTAAGCCTCTCCTCCCACGCCCCATTCCTCCTCCAGTCACTGAAAATGTGTGAGGAATGAGAGTATTTCAAAACAACCGCCGAGCCCTTTGGATACATTTTCAATCGTTTTTATGTGTCTGCTCTCTCTTCTGGGTGCAAACCGTTAGCAGAGCCCGATTGTGAGGCATGCATATGTTTGCGGCATTATTTGCAGCCGCTGAATAAAAGAATAGGGATTGTATCCTGCTTCCATCCCAGCTTCTCGGGCTCAGAGGCCTCAACATAGGAGGCAGCTGAGATCATTTAAAAGTGGAAACCTTGATGTTCTACTAAGGTTAGAAACATTTACAACGAACCAGGTGAATGAAAGAATGAAAAATCGGAAATGAGGACAACCTGTTTTGAGAGTCTTTGTAATACTAGTGTGTGAGGGAGTGTGTTTATGATTGTGTGTGTGTGTGTAAACTTCATGCAAGAAGCAGGAGGGTAGTTTTCCACTTGGAACCAGCTACCCCTATATAAAGTTCATCTCAGTGGTTCTGTTTACACACACACACACACACACACACACACACACACCAGGGAACATTTTACAATGTCTGGGGACAGCTGGGAGGCGCCACCAGCATGTCATGGGTAGAGATGAGCAATGCTATTAAGCATCCATAAATGCACAGGATGGCCCCCCAGCACAGAGAGCTGTCCGGTACGCAGGCAGTGGTGCTGAAGCTGAGAAACCTGACTTACCTTAACCTGAAAAGAGCGATGAGGATTGTTGGTGAGGAATGCCTACCACATGTCCTGGAAGCCATGGCCCATCGAAGGCCGTGTGCAGTTCACCTCTCGGCCTAGGAAGACCACGTGCTTTCACATACATTCCTCCGGCCCTGCCTCCCCAGTGCACTCCGTCCATGAGCATAGACTTGACGGGAGAGCGAGCAGAGCTTTAGGTGGGAACATAGAGGGGCTTGGCTGACTTTGTCCTTTGCTGACAGATTATTTCTTTAACTTAATCTCGACTTTTTTGTGATTTTTTTACTTCTAGTTTCTTAATTTTATAGTCCCATGGGACAAGATTCAGATAGGAGGTGGAGAAGGGTTAAAGCAGCAAGAGGATGCTGGGTGGAGAGAGGGAATCAAAGAAGGACAGCAAGAGAGAGAAATGGAGACCCTCTTGGTTTAAGGGTCCTGGCATCCTCAGTTGGAGGTTTTGCTGCCAATGTGTCTCCACCTTCACACACACACACACACACACACACACGCACACACACGCACATGCACACGCACACCAGCCTCCCACCATGGGCAGGCCAGGTGGTTCCTGCTTACATACATGGCTTGGCGCTTTTACTCTCTGGCTGATTCCATTTCACACATGAACAACACAGCCTCCTCCCGGAGACTCGTCATCCATCTGCTTGCAGAAAGGCGGTCTGTTTCCCGCTGAAAACGGGTCCCATCCTCATTTCACTTTGGCCAGGACAGCCTACCAGCAGCTCCTCCATACGGTCTATAACTGCACTTGCGCCTTCTCATTCGCCTGGCTGGCTTCGCCCTCTGTCCTCTCTGTGTGCCTCTGCCCTTCCCCACCTGCACCCCGTCTCAGCCCTCTCCTTTTCTGTTAAAGAGGCCCTGTCAGGATGAATGACAGAATCAACTTCCTTCCCCCCAAATGGCGCATTACTCATAACTTTGAGGCAATGTTGCCTTCTGTCCTCACAAGGTTTGCAGACTCTCCTCCCCACCCCCAGATGACCCAGAGTGAAAGAGTGGGTGAATGCCTTGCTGGCACGCCCTCTGAGTGACGCCACCGTAGCAGTATTGTGGGCAGATGTGCCACCAAGTCTCTACTTGTGATCTGCCCCAGCCAGCCTTTTGCTGTATGCTTGAGGCAGACAGTGGTTAATATCAGTCGCGGCATCTTGAGGCCAACTTCGAAACCTAACTCGAATGTCATCATGCTGACATGGCGCACACTTTCTCTTCGTTCTGGAACACGTGGTCATGTCTGAGTGGCAAACGAGTTACGGGGTGTGGACCAATAACTGAGATTGCAGCCATGCTTGTCAGTGAATGAGGGAGCAGAGGATGGACATGGAGGGGCCGGGATGACGCTCTGTTTCAGGGTTCTCAGACCCACCACCTTTCTCCTAAATGACTTTTTGCTCCTAAATTTTGAAGCAGAACACAAGTAGAAGGGATATCGTGAGAACTAAGAAGTAAATCTAATAATAAACTTTGGTATTTACCAGACAAATGTCCATGTTGACACTTTAGGGACCCAGATGACAATGGGAATGTTTTATAAAAACATCTGAAATCTGTTTTGAAGGAAAAAAGAGAAATCTGAAGGATGATTAAGAAGGTATGGAGAGTCTGCAGGGTCTCAGGGGTGTGCATTATGCTTTTCTGTGGTTCAGTACTGGGTAACCCAGACCCATAAGTAGACTTTTGTTCCAGTGTGATATATTTGGGGCAAACAGGAAGTTAAGAAGTAACCACTGTTAAAATGCTGCTGCACAAAAAGGCATTTTAAGCTAATACACTGGAGGGAGGACTGAGGGGTGTGGCCGGCCACTTGATAAACGTGGCACAATGAGATCAGTTATGTTCTTCTTTTTCTGAATGTGCAGCTTGTGGTACAGAGGGGTCCGGAATAGAAAGCACTTGCAGATATTGTTATTGCTTCGGTCCCTGGAACCCAGAGTCAAGCATTTGGGCACTTTAAAATGTGGAAGAATTAATAGGAGATGTAGTACTCAGTGGCATTTTAGAGGGAAGAAAGGTAATAATAGCTGGGATATTGTGCTCTTTGGGCTGACGGACTTTATATGTAATGGGCACGTTATGGAGTAGTCTGCAAGGCCACCAGAAGCCACCATTCACCGGAGGCCCTGGGTGCAGACCGCTCTAGCCCAGGCCCAGCACCTTGATGGTCACAGAGGTCCTCAGAGGAGATGCGGCAGCAACCCCATGGCCACTGGGTCTTCCTGAAGGTTCTGAGCAGCCCACCTGGGAGCTCCTTCATATAGTCCTCTCCTCCCCCAATCTCTTCACCTCTTCCCCTGGACCTAGTCCATCAGAGGTCCCAGCTGACCGTCTCTCTGAAAGCCACGTCCAGAAAGAGTTCCTCAGACATTCCTCCAGCCCCACTTCTCAATGGGAGGATAGATCAGGACAGCGTGGAGAATTCCAGTTTATTCCCCATGAAATGGCCACGTTGTTGTAGGCCATAAGCTGGTGTGTGCCTGTGCCCGGACCGCTGGGCAAGTCCTGGAAGTAAGTGGGCTGAGTACTAATATTCAGCAGCCAAGTTCGCCAGCCCGGATAGAGAGGAGCAGTCAGTGAAGTCAGGCTCTGATCGGTGAAAGTCTCCCACAGGAAAACCTCTCCTTACTGAGGGTTTCCAGGTGAGCCACGTGGATAGTTTCAAATCACTGAGCGACTGTGTGTGCAGGCCTCTCCTACACACTTGCACATGTGCTTATATGCTTCTTTCCTGCCTTCATTTGAACCCATTGCTCTGGCATGTAGGAGCAATTGTATTATGGCAACAATTAATTACAAAAGCTATCAAACATCAGAAATCCGGAGTTCCAGGCTGAGCGGGGCTGCCCACTTTCCGTCTACATTAGACAAACTGCTTAACCTCCCTGGTCTTGATATTATGTGGATTATGACACCTGCTCAGCCAATACTGTAGGATCGCCTGGGGCGTCATAGGATGCCAAGGACGTAGACGTGCGTTGAGAAGTTAAAAGGACTTTCTTTACGTAATGGGCTCTTACAAAGCTCTATCGGTCCCCAGAGTAAGCACTCTCGTAAGGCTAGTCCAAACAAGCTCCCATTTGTCTTGAGCAGCTCAGATGCACATTCTGTTATGAAAAACGACTCTTAAAATCACCATCATTTGTTATAATAACCCGGTGGTACTGACGGGGCTCACAGGTGGATGTGTTACACC
Organism: Eptesicus fuscus; assembly: GCF_027574615.1. Classification (NCBI taxonomy): domain Eukaryota; kingdom Metazoa; phylum Chordata; class Mammalia; order Chiroptera; family Vespertilionidae; genus Eptesicus; species Eptesicus fuscus. The sequence continues at coordinate 79,554,992 of NC_072481.1, forward strand.
AACAGCCTCCAGCACGCTACTTGAGCACCGCTCTACTTCTCTGGAAACCTCTTTATTTAACTTCTGTGCACTCATGAGCTCCCCCTTGTCCCTCTTCCTGCCCCGTCCCCCTCAGGTTAACCCTTGCAAGCCTGTGGACAGAGTTAGGCCCTGTGCACCCTATACTGCCCTCCCTCCCCTCTAGGCCTCCGCCTCACTGATCAGCACTGTAGCCAACAGCAAGTAACTGCAAATTCTCTTGTCCCCTAAACGAGCACCTCTAACCCGATCCCAGGCGAGCAGAGGAAACCGTGCTGTTGTAGCATCACATGTTAGACGTCTTCCAGCCCATGATATCGGGATGTTGGGAGCCGGCATTCCTCGTGGTGAAATCACGAGGACATCATGGCCTTGAGGGAGGCCCCGGTTCACGGCAACTGGCTCTTGGATTCATAACAGCATCTGGACTTCTTTGGGACAGTTTTGTACAGAAGTGAGTGAAGAGAAAGAGGATATACCTTCATTTATAACATTGGCACCTTCAGAATAAAGAGAGCTTATACCCGATAAGTAATGAGAGCTGCTCTCTCTTGTCAGGACCGTGAGGATGGGCCGAACTACAGTCGTTACAAATAGCCTGATGGAAGATGACTAGGAGAATTTCAGGAAGGATGCACTCACACAGGAACAGTAGCGCATCAGAGGCCGCACTCCAATTCTTAGGCATGCTGATTAACAAGCGAAATGTTATTCAAAGATTGGTGCGTGATTATAAGGATCCTCTCCCTTTTCCAAGCCTTATCACTAATTATCCCCTCATTAAAAATAAAGTTTAGCGTTCCCACTTCAAAATTCATTACCTGAATCAAATCAGATGTCACATAACAGGGCTATTCATTTTATTGAGGTGTAGTTGATATACAAGGTTGTGTAAGTTTAAGGTGTTAAGATAGTGATTTGATACACTTATGTATTGCAGTATGCTTACCATCTCGGCCAAGATCTGCAGAGAGCTGGCGGGGGGGCGGGGATTGGAGAGACGTTATGGGCACAGATTTGTGACTGGCAGATAAACAAGCCCTGGAGATGTAACGCACAGCACAGTGAGTATAGTCAGTGATACTGTCGTATAAACTTCCAAGTTGCTAAGACCGTGCTTTTCAAAAGCTCCTTACGGAAAAGGAGGTATTTTTCAGTGGTAAACCTTTCATATGCTGGCTTCTCTCTGACTTGGAAATATGGAAGAACTAAAATTAGGCCATATTGGCCCAGGTCAGAAAAATAGAGAGGACAGAAACAATACAGATTTTTTTTAAAAAAGAGCACATCTCCCCATGAGTGATGAATGGAGCCCTCTGGCTGTGGTGTGTCTGTTTTGTGTAGCGTTTCCCCACCTGAGGAGGCTTTCCTGAAAGGTCAGGATGTGCACTGCGTCTTCATAATGAGAGAGATGGGGGGGGGGGGGGGGGCAGGTGCATTCCAGGTTTGTGGTTGATTTATTTGGCGGCTGGCAGGACCTCTTACTGTTTCTGCCCTTCAGCTTGTTAGGGGGTTTCACTGTAAAGGTGGGAATAGGGCTCCCTGACACGGAACCCCTCTCTGCTAAGTCCCTTTCTTTGCGAAGAGGGAACTGAGGCACTAAACGCAGTCTCGCTGTCTCAGATCTCCCATTCATTTAAAGCAAAAGGTTGGGAAGGTATGGGATGAGGAGAGAAAACAGGAGCTTTTGTGACGCCAGGTCGGTGGAGAAGAGAAAGTGTGACCCGTGCTTTGGTGTAAACAGTGTCGCATGCCCACACCTCCGGGCCACAGCTCCCGGTCACCCAGACTGCACGAAGCCTCCAGGTTGGCTCACTTGCCAAAGGGCTGAGGTGTGTGATATTGATTGATGCAGAGTCTTCCCCCGTCTCTGAAACCTCCAGCGCGTGGCCCTCTCTAAGGGTAGCTGCTGGCAGCGAGCCAGGCAGTTCTGCTCCAACTTGGAAGGCTCAGGAATATGACTTAGTCATTCTCTTTCACCCCGAGAGGCAAAAACAAACCCGTATGTACTTCAGAAGGTGGATATCCTATTTAAGCACTTTGTAACAGGTGTGAGATTAGAATATTAGAAGAAATACATGTGCAGTTGCCATGAATTGGGCTTAAAGGTCAGGCTTGGCAAAACTGCATGTTTTCCCTCTATTTCCAGAGAAAATCATCCATTTGAGACTTTACTGTGGTTGGTTTTACTTTGCCACAGTCGTGGTGGTCCTGATTGCTACCTGCTTCATTCACAGGAATGTATGCATGTACAGTCACTCCTGCACGTATGTGCACACTCACCCGCCCCATGTGTGACACTGCATGTGTGTGCGCTTACCCTCACCCGGGGCCTGTGCACAGCCTCAGAAAGTACAAGGCAGCCCAATGTTTAACTCTACAGCTTTTTATGTTCAAACTATTTTTGAGAAAAAGCCCATTCAGAGGAAAAGGAGAGACTCAGACCCCCAAAATCTGAGCATATATATTGCTTTCCATCTCCTAATCTCAGAACCATGCAAATCAAAAAAATGTACATACTTCTATGCATAGCCCACGGACAAGGGCAATCGGGTAGTGAAGACCTAGGAGGATGGGTAGGGGATGGGAGGAGGAGGGAAAAGGGGGGAATGGGAGATATCTGTAATGCTATCAACAATTTTTTAAAAGAAAAAAATAATAATACATATTTTAGTCCTTATTTACTCAAGGACATGTGTGGGCAAATATAACTGTTAGTGCAGCAACAGTTACTCTTTTTTTGCTCTTTTTTTCTTCTGTGTCCCTGCCACTGTTAAAATGACACCACTAATTGATATGTGGGTGATATGTGATGTAGTTGTTTTCATTTGAATAATCTCTTCCTTAGATGCGTGTGAATATGGTCTTCTCACATCATCTATCTATCTATCTATCTATCTATCTATCTATCTATCTATCTATCTACCTACCTATCTATCTATCTATCTATCTATCTATCTATCTATCTGCATGCCTTGGCAACCAGCCGACCAGCCAATCCACTGACCGGCCTACTGGCCAGTAGCTATGACATGCACTGACCACCATGGGGCAGACGCTCAATGCAGGAGCTGCCGAGCTGTGGTCACTTGGCAGCGGCAGTTCTCCCGTGATGCGCCCAGAACCAGAGAGGAGAGAGACCGATTCTGGGGTGTGTCACCCAAGAACTGCCCTCTCGCAATCTGGGACCCCTCGGGGAATGTTGGAGAGCTGGTTTCGGCCCGATCCCTGCAGGTCAGGCCGAGGGACCCCACCGGTGCACTAATCTGTGCACCAGGCCTCTAGTATTAGATAAAAACCTAAAACAGGAAGTCCAGAAACAATTGTTAAAATGCTCATGCTACCCTGGCAAGTTGAGTTGAATGAACCTAATAAACAAATACAAAGCTGTTCCCATCCTCATGTGCTTCTCCTGAAATCCACCTGGGAACCTATGGTTTCATGGGTGACTCAAAAAGAGGCGCATTCTCTATGCCATAAGCCAGTACATGTAAATCGGGGTCAGACAGGGTAACAATCAGCTGTGCAACTAATGAGAAATTATGCAAAATTAGATGGATTATGTACATGTTTTCACTTTTTGTCTCTTGGCAGTTTAAATCTTTAATTAAAATACACACGAGAGAGACCGAGTCTGTGACTTAGATTTTATATGCGCTGGTTGTAAGGCAGTAGCCTTCTAAGTTATTTTTATGGGTCATTCTATCTAGCAGCAACTTAGACGCTAAAGCCATCTTCCAGCTTCCCAGAAGGAATGTCTGTTTTCTGACTTTCTGGGAATGACTTCAGGTCTGAGAGTAAGGACTGTCACTGCGAATACAAATGAGTCAGCTTCGGGGTTACTACTAACTGTGATTGTTTGGATCTGAGTCTCATCCGTTTGGGGCAGAGTAACCAGCTCACTCATGGACGGGTGCCCCTGTGCATTCTCTGTAGACATCCTCAGAACAGCAGCATCCCTTCTAAGACAGTCTTCCTAATGTGCTATATCGTGGAATAGCGGAGCTGTTGCTGCATAAAAACATGCAGATGTTTGGAATCCTGTCTCCCCACCCTCATCCTCATCCTCTCAAGGGACACAGATAGAAGCATTTTAATATTTATTTAGAACGTTGGCATCCTGGGACTGTTTCACCACATAGCTCATCGGTTTGGAGGTCCCCAGAGACAGTGAAAGTCACACCTCCGTGAGAGCACAGAGGTAAAGCGCAGCGTAGAGCATCCCAGCTCACGTTCCTGGAGAGCACTGGTGCTGTCGAAATTTCAGTTTGATTCAAGTTATTAGTGAGGATTTACATGATTTACACTCACGTGGGACTTTCTGTCATTGTAAGAGCACATTTATATTGCAGCTGAGTACTGTTTGTGGGCTCTGTCCTCCAGGGCAGCAGTGTGTCCTGTGTATGTGGGCTGTATAAAAGGTTATTGCCCTGCCTTAGCCGGTTTGACTCAATGGTTGGAGCGTCGACCTACAGACTGAAGTGTCTCAGGTTCGATTCCCATCAAGGGCATGTAGCTCAGTTGCAGGCTCGATCCCCAGCCCTAGTCCGGGCATGTGTAGGAGGCAACTAATCAGTGTGTCTCTCTCACATTGATGTTTTCCTCTCTCTGTCTCTCCCTCTCCTTTCCACTCTGTCAAAAATCAATGGGGAAAAAAATCCTTGGATAAGGATTAATAAAGGTTATCCTCCTCCCAAGCTGTCCTTGATCCTGTATCTCTCTGCACCACAACTAAATACCTTCTGATCAGGCCAACGGAGTTGAAGACTGAGGGCGTGCCCTTGAAACTCTCTGAAGATTATAAGATGAGCAGTTACGTGTCAGTCACCAGCCCACACACTCCCCCTGCACTCTGCTGGGAGTGGGGGTGATTGGAGTTGAGGGGACTTTGCTAAACACTGGAAGAAAGCCCCACAATACCGAATGTGTCCCTGGCTGTTGTTCTGTCCAGCCGAACCTCACTTGCTCCGGGACCTCAGTGGCAGCCTTGCACAGCTGCTCACCACACATCCAGCTGTTTTCCTCTTTTGCCTTTCCCTTCAGAGTTCCCCTTGCATCCTTGGTTTCATATTTGCTGACTTTTCCAAAGGGAAATATAGAATGTGGCCAGGCTGGGCCTCATACCTTTTAAGAATGTCACCACTGAGGCCTAGGTCCCCTTCCATGCATACCATAACACCCAACAGGGGAGGAGACTGTCTGGACATTTTAAATCATTCATTCTAAATATTTAAAAATATAAAACATATACTTAGAAAAATTAGATAATTACTGGGCAAATGAGTAGACAGTAATAGAACTATCATAAGAATAACTGGGTTATTAACTACAACAATAATGATTATACTAGATAACATTTATTAAGCATTTATTATGTGCCAGCCACTACACTAAAACATCTACATGCATAAAAAGCTGTGGCAATTGCAAGATATATGTGCTCTTATTATCCTCATTCAACAAAAAGGAGATGGGGGCTTAAGGGTAGTAGTTACTTAACTTGAACACAGTCATAGCTGTAACTGGAGGGAGGTTCAGTGAAGGCTAACAGTCAAACCTCTGTGGGCATATGAAGGGTAATGTCCCAGGCTAGGGACAGTCATGAGATTCCCACGAGATGACATGTGGTCAGTTCCATCCCTCGAAATGTCCTGAGGTTGGAACACTTGTAGGTTAAATGTTTAATTTATAACCTTTGTACTGGCCTTTTCTCCCCCTCAGTGTGCATAATTCTCACTCATTTGACAGGAAAAACTTCAGACCTGACTGATGTCCACATCAAGCTAATACTCTACATCTAAGGAACAAAGAGAATTGTGTTACTACATTTACACTAAATTGTTACCATCAACACCTACAGTTATTAGTGTTCTGAGTATTGCAGGGTCAGACCTTCCAAATCTCATGAGTGAGCCATGCTTCTCAGTTTCTTCTCTGGTTTGACATACGCAGTCTGTTATGGCACTTTCTACTTTATTCCAAAGTCCAAGCATTTCTGAAAGCCACAGCGTTCTGTTCTGCCTGCTGTGGGGAGGGGGAGTTGAGAAGTACCACTTACTATAGAGAAAGTGTTCACTTCTTAGGTAGGGATGTGCACCATGATGACTATAGCTAACACTGCTGTATGTTAAGAGAGTAAATCCTAAGAGTCGTTATCACAAGGAGAAATTTTTTTCTTTATTCTTATTTCTTCTCTTGTTATTGTATCTATATGAGAACATCAGTGTTAGCTGAACCTAATGTGGTAATCATTTCACAATATATGTAAATCAAACCATCGAGCTGTACATGTTAAACTTACAAGTGATGTATGTCAATTTTGCAATAAAACTGGAAAAATTTTTATTTCTATGCAACCACAAGAACTTTTTACAAGAAACCAGAGATTTGTGATGTAGAGAAAGAAAGTAATAGCACAAGGGAACAATATCTACTTTCATAAAAATGAATAGTTTGAGAAATTACATGTTCTAAACATAAATGATTTAACAGGAAGGATTATTAATCAACTCTCTCATTTAATGAACAATTTAAGCACCTATTGAGTGCCAGATAGCTAGGACAGTGTTCACTTCTTGCTCTTTTGCTGGACCAGAGCGATTTGACCCACACTCCCATTAATCACCCTAGGTCACTACTCCTTCCATTCATTTATTCATTCATTCGCTCACGTTGTTTTTAACCTCAAGAGCCCTAATGTTAAAGATATAATTAATACAAAGGGCCTTTGAGAAGTTGACTTTTGAACCAAGTCTTACAGGAAGACTTAAGGTACTGGCAGGTGAAAAACTAGAGAATCATATTCTCAACAAAGAAGTCCCATTTACTCAGGTTTGTGTCTTCCTAATAATAAGCTCAGACTTTGAACCCCCAACCAGTTGCTGCCAATCCTTATCCCATGCTAGACTTATGTAGTCCTCACCTTCCTTCTATAATAGAGTCTGTAAATTGTCTAAAAGGACACATTAATAGAAATTACTGTTACGGAAATAATTTAACTTGAACTGATCATCATTGCTAATTTACTATTCAGTAACATTGTATAGATGTGACCATACTGTTCTACTGAACATATTCATATTATTTGGCTTGGATCTCAGTGCACGGATCATGCTGCATGGAATGGCAATACCCTTTAATAGAGGTGTTGATCATTTATGATTGCCCTTCTTAGGGACAGAGCCCTGGATTTGTTCTTTGAACCAAAATGGCATCATGTGTTTGGGAAGCTAGGTGTAGTATTTATTAACTGAAAAGCAGGCCAGGCCATAAAAAAGTTGTAATTGCCTCTGTTTGTTAAAGTAGACATGTAACCAAATGCTTCTTTATTCTGATTTTCCTGAAGAACAATGGTCTAGAGATTATTATTGGTGTTTTCCTTGCCTTCATGACTATAAACCTCCCAAAGGTCCCCAAAATGTTAGCCATGAACCAAACTGAGGACGGGACCAGGTCAATCCAAGTGGGATGGGTCTTTTCCTTTTCACAGTCAAACTTTTTTATTTTTTTTATTTGTATTCTAAAGAATTAACAATTTGGGACTTTTGGAAGAAGCAGTCAATATTCATTTTAAGATAACTTGACAAAAGATTAAAATATTGGTAGGGGGGTGCTGGTTGGGCCCCAGGATTTATCTCCACATATATTTATTTATTCACTCACATTTTTATTTATTCATTTAGTAAATACTTATCAAAAGCCTATCCTATTCTATTAAGTACCACTGTAAACAAAATAGGGTTTCTGCTTCCCAGAAATTACAGGTGTACCTGATGAATTCAGACAGGTACATGCACAACATCACACAAGGAGAGGGAGGTAGAAACTGGGAGAGAAAGATGCTTTCAGAGGTGTCCAAGGTATTGTATGTAGTGAAATTACTTTAAAGTTAGGGTGTACAAGGTAAGTTGGAAATGTCTTTAGAAAACATCTTTCTACTAAAATAAGTTTTTATGCTGAGAGGAATAACATAGTTGGCATTTAGGGAATACTTAATTGGTACTAGGCCTTATACTAAGTACTTCTCATGGGCCGTCTCATTAAGTCCCCACTACGACCCTAGAAAGGTAGGCGTCATTTTTTCTTATATTTTACAGATTGCTCAATTATATGCTCCATGGTTATAGCCAAAACTTTGGTTTTAAAAGGCCATGTGGATAGAGGGTACAAAGGAAAGTAGGTGTGTAAACACAGTATTCATTAGTGGGCCAGTGAAATTTGGGGGGAGGAAATCATTTTACATTGATTGAGTCTAAATTATGGGTTCCGTCTAAGAAAATAAGTTGTGTGACTTCAGGTACTCCCAGTCATATAAATTACTGACTGGAAAATGTTTTTCAATTCATAATCACTGCTTTACAAAACTAGATAATGACGACTTGTTATTGGCACTAAATGTAAAGTGGGTGACCAAGAAAGCCTGATTTTTTTCCTCATGAATAAATTAAACATTTAACCTACATCCTGTTTACATTATTAACCTTTGTACTGGCCTTTTCTCCCCCTCGGTGTGCATAATTCTCACTCATTTGACAGGAAGAAAAAAAATGATTGAAAAGTTTCCCTTCATTTTTTTCCTTTCTCGAGGTAATTCTTGCATTCAGAAGAGAGAGGAGGAGGGCTCTCGGAACCCCAGCTTGTTCCATGCTTAGAGCAGGAAGGCTCTAGATAACAGTAAAACAAATGAGGTTTGAGCATTTGTGTTGTCTATAAAAGGTTTTTTCCGTAAATAAAATGTAACTTAGCCCTGGCCGCTGTTGTTCAGTGCTTAGAGCATCAGTCCACGCACTGAAGGGTCCCTGGGTCTATTCCTGGTCAAGGGCACATGACTGGGTTGCAGGCTCCTTCCCTGGCCCTGGTCCTGGCGTGTTCAGGAGGCAATCAATCGATGTGTGTCTCTCTCATCGATATTTCTCTCTCTCACTCCTTCCCTCCCTTCCACTTTCTCTAAAAAAATCAAAGGGCGGCGGGGGAGCGGGGAAGCTAATTTACCTTGTCTTCACCAGACAGGTAAGGGCTGAATTAAAGCTGTCACATGTGCCCCAGCTCTTTCCTAAGGCTGTGGAGTGGGAGTCAACTGGGCGGATCCGTTTCTCAGCTACTTCTGTTCCTGCTTCTGACCGAGCTCTGTTACCCATCTGCCTACCAAAAACTAGGACTTAGATGTTGAAGTAATGCCTCTGGTCCCTCCAATTGTACAGTTAAGGGTAAGAGCTATAATACGCTTGGAGTGTCCCTTTTCTTAATAAATTTTATGTATGTGCGTAATGAAAGGTAAACGTTAAAGAAATCTTTATGTGAATTGATATGTTCCATTGGGGTACAAATCATTGAGGCCTTCCATATCGATACCTAAATTCTTTGAAAGTGATCTCCAAAGTTTGAATTCAATTTTTACTTTCAGTGGAAAGTATGTTGTAAGAGGTACCTTGACAAAGACATAAAAGAAAAATGAATTATTTACATTAGAATTATATCTGCATATGCCTAGTATTAATTCATTGGCCAGTGTTTATTTTGTTTAGTCCTTGACATTTTAAATATTGTTACTTCCATTGGAGAAACCGAGGCATAGGTAATTTGCCAGAGGACACACTGGTACCGTAGCTGGGAAAACGGGTACCTTGCAGAGGAGGTGTTATAAATGAAATGCGGTCCAGGTGTAATGCCTGAGAGGTGACGTGCTTGGCAATTTTAGCTGATACTCTAAAGTCCAGAGAGCCCTACTTTCAGTCCATGGTGCTGAACACAGATCCACACACAGATTCTTAAGTGGTCCAATCTTACAGTTTAATTTTACGAATCCACCCAGGAAAAAGGACTTATTAGGAATATTCCAGTCTAACAATACATTTCATAAAAGGAAGGACAAAAGTCAACACCTCTTTCAGAGGCTTCAAACTGCATATTATTTTCAATCAGCTGGTGTTTAGATAGATAAGCAAACACAAATTAACTCAAATAGAGGCCTAGGTGAAGAGGTTCTACTGGGTTTCCTTCTTTGTTCTTCAGTTGTGCATGTTTGAAGCCAGTTTCTGGTTCATAAGCTGATGAAGCAGTGAGTACAAGTTTGAACTGCGAGAAGCAGGTTTGAATAAGTCTAGACATTCGGTTATCTTCTGTCTAGCAGTCATTTGTGTGGTGGGCGTCCCACTCCGGGGATTAGTGCTTCATTATGCAGAAGCTGTTTTATCTTTGGCTTCCTTAGAATAGCTGAAGTGAATTCTGAGTGGAGAGAGAGTGCAGGCCCAGGGCTTAGTTACTACAGCGATCATACCAAAACCAGTCAGTTGAGTTTTAACAGGGACCGATAAGCATCCTGACCTCACTCTGATAGGTTAGCTGGTTAGATGTGTCTCATCGCCTCATTTAGTGTTCGGCATAGCGTGGAATTGACCAGGATTCCCTGAGCAGCGAGAGATGGAGAAGGGGGAAAGCCATTTCTGTGTGTGGACTGCACCTGGGGTCTGTGGTAGCCCGAGGGAGGCTGTTGGTGCTGTGGAAATCTGAAGGCCTACAGGACACTTAGCTCCTTTAGGCAACGAAAGGCAGTTCAGTTTTTATTGCCCAAATCAAGCCTCTCTTCTGTAAACAACACTTCATTTTCAAAACCCAAAGTGGAACAATGTTTGATTTTCCTGACTTTCTGACTTTGAGAATGTTTCCCTTTTAGAAGGCACATAGGAATGTAAAGTAACTCTTGTTTGCCCAAAATAACCACCTCTTCAAGGTCTGTTTCTCGAAGCTGGATGCTTCCGAAGGAGACCTTGCTGAGTTCAGTGGCTCATAGGAACCAGCCTGTCGGCAGGTGCTCTGCTGTGTCGGTGAAAAATCCCAGGCCACCTTCACACACGCAGGCTTCTCCCCCAGACACCAGATGTCACGTCGCACAGACTTTAAAAACAAAAGTGATTAACATGCACTGCTTTGATAAAATCAAGATTGCCAATTCAATCCCGATACAGACGTCTCAGTTTCATTCATCGATCCTCTCAACCGCTGATTCACCTTCATTCATCCACTCGTTAACCATATGACATGACCACTAGGTAGACTTCCATTACCTGGTTCCCACGTTATGGACGTGAGCCTGTGAGCCCATGGCAGAGAAGGATGAGTCGGGAGTGTCTACAAAAAGGACAGGCTGTATTTTGTACCTTAAAAAAACAGTTCTTCCTTTTGAAAGGCAACATGGTGTGTGGTGAGAACACAGATCTAAGAACCGGACAGGTCCTGGTTTGAATCCTGCATCCATCATGGACTAGCTCTGTCATTTTGAGGCAGGTCTTGCGTTTCAGTTTGTCTTTAAGTGGAGTAATCATTTCTACTGAGTACGGTTGTAAGGATGGACTCTAACACCTGCACAGAACGATGGGCATGTTTAGACAAAGTGCTTCCTCCCTTGCCCCTCATGCCCACGCTGCTTTGGGTGGGGTTGAGATGACCCTTTTCTGCTTGTGAATAGACAGAAACCTCATTGCCCCAAGACTAGAAAACGGGGGGGGGGGGCTTTCCTTCACAGGCAGTCCCCATGGGGCATCACTTAGATACTGGGAGGTCAGGCTCAGTGCCTCCCCACCCGGAGGCAGGTACCCGGGGGTCCGCCACCACCTCGGAGCCTGAGTTTCCCTCCGTGACCGGTGCTCATGCACTTCCATGACGCCTGAAGCTCCCAAGAGAGACAACAGCCCCACGGCCCAGGCTGGAGAGGAGCGGACTGGCTCACCACGGCCCTCGCTCGGGATGCATTGTTCCACTGCCAACTCGTGACCTTTGGGGAATTTGGAAATTTACGACTCTGTGGGGGGAAAGAGACAAAGAAAGTCAAGATGAAGCTTTATGTAAGTAAAGGGCTCTTGTTATATTGGCGTTGAAGTGCGTTTGGATTGTGCACACCCCTCAGATTTCTTAGGGTGTGGGTGAGGGAGTCCTAGGAGATTTAATTAGCCCCTCGGGAGGTGGTGAAGTTTGTGACACTGAGGCCCGTTTTCTTCCATTGTCCGCTGAGGTGGGGGACCCTGGCAATTACATTTCTGTGAGACTGAGACTGTTCCCATGGTTAGAAATTTGAATCTAGTGTAGGTACTTGGTGGAGTTTTATTTTGTTGTTTTGTTGGGGGAAAGGGAAAATAGAAGTGGTATAACTGGGCTGAGAGACGTGTAGGCCGTCTAGCTATAATGCTTCCGTGGGCTCCTGAGATGAGCAAGGATTGGATGCAGTATTAGTTAACCCTTAGGAGATGAGGGTGCACAGGAGGCTGCTCCAGGTCCTGCATTAATCTTAACAGTCTCTAATGGTTAGGACCTGATTTATTTTAAACCAGATTTCTTAGCTTTGATTATTTTGGATGGAAACTCTAGACTGGGTGCCTAGGAGCATGCCCAGCAAAAGGGAAGATTTTAAGACAGTTTTCTGCTATTGGCAGAGGTCATATTCTGAAGTTCACAATTAAAGAATCGACTTTCACATTGATTTAGTCAAAAGGAGCACTGCTATACTAAGAGAACACAACTCAGTCCCCTCCGTTCCACAGATGTGACGTATGACCTGAATACATGTGATTCTGAGGTAGTTGTAGTTCATTGGAGGTTCCCAATTTAAAGGAAACTCATGATGACTTCCCAGCCGGCGTGGGTCAGTGGTTGAGCATCAACTTATGAACCAGGAGGTTCAATTCCGGTCAGGGCATATGCCCATATAGCGGGCTTGCTCCCCAGTGTGGGATGTGCAGGGGGGCAGCTGATAAATGATTTTCTATCATCATTGATGTTTCTATTTCCCTCTCCCTCTATGAAACCAATAATAATGTATTTTTTTAAAAGTAAACTTTTGATGAAGACTTTAGAAAATAAAGAATTACTTAGTAAAGCAAAGGATGGCGCTGTTTTATATAATTGAATTTGTGTATATTAACTTTGCTTAAAGCAGGGAACACTGTATTAGAAGGCATCCCCTTACATAGGTTTACACAAACCACTGGTTGGATCATAATCTCCAAACTATTGCTAAATCAGAAAAATCCCAGCAGAGCCCAGGAGTCTTAGTCAGAAATCCCAATGCAAGCGTCAGAGAGCATGTCCCGCTGCACCTCACCTTTGTAAATCAGATTTATTCTTCCAAGGTCGTGTCAGGTTCTCCTCCACGAAAGGCCTTTCGGCACTTGTGTGGTCCGCTAATTGGGTTATGATAGTAGGTCTTCCATCACCAATTAGATTATAAATTCCTTCAGGGAAGGGACCTCAATTATGGACACAGTAGAGTAGTAATATTTCAAAGTTGAAAGTAATAATAAGGGGAAAGAAAGGTTGCTAGAGGCTGTGACTTGCCCAGGGTCACAGAAAGTAAGAGGGTGGAGCTGTGCTAGAACCCAGGTCTCCCCAGACACCCCACATCATCCTCTAACTCACGGCTGCTGTCAGCGACAGCTCTTCATACATTTCCGGTCACTTGCTGCCCATCCTGTGCAGCCAGTGAGCAGGAACCCACACTCAGTTTTCAAAGGGTTAACCTTCAACCATCAAATGCATTTAGAGCCTGCCGAAGCCTGTTCCTTGCTTTAACTTACCCTTCTCATTGAGCATCAGTGTCCGCCCAGAAGTAGCTTCCACAAAGGGCCGGCAGGGGGAGAACCTTGTGTGGAACTTGTATAAAACTGGCAGTTTGAAAATCACAGACCACGATATGTGATGTGAAGGGGCTGAGAAGGGCCAGCTTCTGCATGTCTAAGAGCTTTTAACACGGTCTTAACACAACCTTAGGCTTCTCTAAACCAGCTTTTTACATTATAGAAGCTGCAAGTCAATTCTTAATTAGGCTTAAAATGTAGGTACACCCATAACCACTACAATTACCGTGTTGTTTTTCATTTGCCTTTATTTTTGTTGTGTTTTGCACAGAGAAGACAAAAGCAAAGGCAGTTCTGTAAACAGAGCAGCTTCTCAGGGTGACCATGTCGCTGATTTGTAAATGTCGGGGCAAAGCTGAGTTCATTTCGGAAAACAAATGTCAAAGCAAGTCTGAGTCGTTTATTCCTTAGCAGCAAATATTGATCCAGTGACATTGTTCAATTACAATGACTGTTTCTGGTGTGTGAGTATATTTAACCAATTTGGGTGAAGAATGAAGCTCATTGTGTCATTTGATTGGCTAACTGTTAGAACCTGTGTATGTTTTAGCCAGTTCATTTGTTCAGTCACCAGTATTTATTAAGCACCTACTGTATGCCAAACACTCTGCTGGGTGCCAGGGTAAGAATTGGGTTTGGGAATTAAACACACGTGGTCTAAGTTTTACTTCAGCCATGTACTAGCTGTGAGAATTTGGATGAATTATTTAACCACATTATCCTCATTATCCTTACTTTAAAGCCATAAAGGTTATTATGAAAATTAAGTGGCAAAATACATGTCATGAACTTAGTGCCTATCATATGATAAGGCCTCAGTTATCATTGACTTTTATTAACATCATCGTCATATTCCGCATTCTCATCTCTTCAGGGTACCCATTTGGTGAAGGAAAATGTTTAAGACAACAGCTTTCAAATGAACGTCTTTAATAGTGAACAAGATATAGTAATGGGAGAGATCAAAATGTGAGAGCAGGCTTTGGTGAAGCCATTATTTAAAAGTAGAGGCCCAATGCATGAAATTTGTACAAGAGTAGGCCTTCCTTCCCCGGCTTCGGGCACCGGCTTCCCTCGGGCAACCAGGACCCGGACTTCCCTGGCAGAGGGAGGCCCCACCCACCTGCCGCAGCCCGCCAGCTGGTGGCCTGGGCCTCCCTCTGTGGGGCAATCATGGGGCGATGGCTGGGCCCCCGACCAATTGCATCGCACCCGCCTTGGCTGGCCTGGCACCAGTGGGTGTCATAGCGTGGTCCCAGATGGTTGTCCAGATGGTCGTCTGGATGGTTGTCCAGATGGTTGTTCTGCTGTTTGGCCATTCGGTTGATTTACATATTATGCTTTTATTATATAGGATAACTATAGTATGTTTAAATGAGACATTAACTCAAATTTCAGTAGGCTATGCCATACTAAAGAAACATTTGAGCAATACCGATTAAGATATTTGTAATTTAATACTTTCTTCATCAAACTCACACACACACACACACACACACACACACACACACACACACCATATTTGTCCCCCAGCCTATTCCTTCGATATCACCAAGCTTTTCCTAAGCTCCGTCCAGTCTCTCTCCTCCCTGGCGCATGGTGCCCTCTCTCCTCCCTCCATCACTCTCTGGCCCAGACACCCTTCTGGAATGTTACATCAGCTCCTGTCTCTGCCTTTTGATGTCAGAAGTGTTGGTCATTCTTTTGTTGCCAAGAAGAGGTAAGGAAATGCATCCCCTCCCCTCCACGAAACATGATAGGCTCATATTCTTTATGACTCCAGATCCCTCTCCAGCCCTGCCCCGAGAGGTAGCTGCTCCCAGTCATATCCCTGCAGCACCCCTCAGTTTCACCTGGACCCCTCTACTCAGGATCAGTTCTTTCCTCATACTGCACACTTCTGGGAAGGTTCAAGAACTGCTGGACTTCAGTCTTAGCCCTGGAAGGTTTCCTGTCCGCACTGTTTGTTTTTCTCCCATGTGGCTCTCCATCAGGCCGCCCAGATCTGGCCAGGCTCACAGTGGGTGTGCAACTAAGACCCTCCAACTGGGCTTCTGACTGCACATGGCCCAGTGAGGAACATGCTGACCCCGGGTTTCAGAGCATAGGTTTCTAGCCTGAGAACACAACTAGTGCTGTGTCCTTGAGCATTTTGGTCGTCTCCTTGCTTTTCAGCTTCGACTGCAGCATGGTTTTTACTGAGCACCTTAATTGAAGTAACATGTAGACAAAGAAGATACTATAAATGAAACCACCATCACCTTCCAAAGGGTGATACACATACTTTAGAAGAACATGTACGACATCTTCCTCAGGACAGACTGGCCGTGAGAAGGTCATCTCTTAGTGATCTTAGCGTGCTGTAGAGAGAGGCGTTACTGCCACTCAAGTGTCCACATAGGCACTGGTTTGCACAACAGAATTTTTTTTTCCATTTGTGTATTGATTTTAGAGAGAGAGGTAGGGAGAGGGAGAGAGAAACATCATTTGTTGTTTCACTTATTTATGCATTGGTTGCTTCTTTCCTGTTGTTGTTAATCCTCACCTGAGGATATGTTTTCCATTGATTTTTAGAGGGAGTGGGAGGGGGAGACAGAGAGAAGTGATCTGAGAGAGACACATCAATTGGTTGCCTCCCACACATACCTGGGGATTGAGCCTGCAACCTAGGTATGTGCCCTTGACCAGAATCGAACTTCAGTCTGCAGGGTCTAACCACTGAGCAAACCAGCTAGGGCCGGTTGCTTCTTGTATGTGCCCTGATGGAGGATTAAACCCAAAACCTTGGTGAATCAGGACAATGCTCTATCCAATGAGATACCCGACCAGGGCCTGCACAGCAGAATTCTACTTTATTCATTCCATCCATATTATTTTGAATAATGTAGGCATAGCCTTAGGGAAAAACACTTAAAAAACATTTTAATAATGTACTAATTTCATTAACCTGAAGTCAAAACTTCTGGGTAAGGGTAATGCCTTACAGCATGATCTTTTAAACTTACGGCAAGTTAGCAGTCATTATTACCATAATCGCGTCCCCCTTATCCATGGGGGATACATTCCAAGACCTCTAGTGGATCCCTGATATAGCAGATAGTACTGAACTCTACATGTACTATGTTTTTTCTATACATGCATGCCTGTAATAAAGTTAATTTATAAGTTAGGCATAGTAAAAGATTAGCAACAATAAATAGTAAAATAGAACAATTATAACAATGAACTATAATAGTTATGTGAGTGTGATCTCGCTCTCTCTTTCTCAAAATACCTGAAATCTTCCATTTAGTAGTTTTGGATAACAGTTTAGTATGGTTAACTGAAACCAAGGAAAGGAAACTGCAGATAAGGGGGAACTACTGTCCTTCCTCTGTGACCTTGGCCTCATCACATCATCTCTCTGAACCATGACTTCCTTACCGATGACCTCTGACCTCCTTTAGCTGTGAACTTTATCATCTCATTCTATATTACCAGATACTATGGACGTAGAATATCTAGTAATGCCTTCAGATATGAATGTGGAATATTTGATCTTTACATTACCTTAACATAGAAATGACACATTATCAGTTGACTGGGAATAAATCAAAATAGAGCTTGCCAAACATTTCCTTTAGATTTTTGAAAACGTATTTAACTTGGGTTCTTCTTGGTATGATTAATTTAGAGAGAAAAGAAATCCAGAGATTCTGTTTACCTCATCATTCCTCCAGGTACTCCACCTCCTTAGTCTCTCATTTTAATGTAATGAAGGAAAACTGTAAAGGGAGAAAAGAAAGGGAAGAAGGCAAGGCTGTGAGGACCGCACGTTGAACAATCAGCTTCGTCTGTATTTAAAGCACAAGAAAACAGCCCAAGCACGTTTATAGTCTTTCCCTTCCAAAAATGCACAGCACCTGGGAAAGTCTCTTTCCTGTGCTAATTAGCACACTGTCCGTTCATGGAGACATGAAGCTGGGTTAAAGCCCTGGCCCACAGCTTCCCTTCCCAGCCAGCTGCCCCCTTCCCCCTGCCCCCGGTTCCAGCCCCTCCCCTCACTCAGCCTCTTCATTCACCTCCAGTAAATTTAATGTCTTC
The DNA here is from genome assembly GCF_027574615.1 of Eptesicus fuscus. NCBI lineage: Eukaryota > Metazoa > Chordata > Mammalia > Chiroptera > Vespertilionidae > Eptesicus > Eptesicus fuscus. The sequence continues at coordinate 79,572,718 of NC_072481.1, forward strand.
AGCTGAGCACAGATTTCACGAGTGTTCTGTAAAGAACATTAGCAGGACTTTGCACATGGTTTGCCTAAATATTGGCCGAGACCAAGGACACGATGTGCTCAAGTTGTCGATGGTAAGATAGAAGGCAGGAGTTGTGCTTGGCGACCGCTCCAATTGGCCATGGCAACCAGGAGCCTCAGGTGCCTCGGTGCCTCAGAGCCAAAAAGAGAGCTCAGAGTAGTTCATCGTCCAGGACTCTTCTCTGCCAGCCTAACGTGTTATGAAGCCTAGGCTTCACAAGCAGATGTCCGCTGCTTCCTGCATTTCCGGTCTGTTTGATTTCCTTGTCCAGCTCCCTGAGAGCATTTGGAAGTACAGATAATTTCCATCAATGATGTGTATGACAGACATCATGGTGGGCAGTGGGGAAACGGTGTCAAACCAGTATGAACTGGAATTGAAAGGAGGTCCGGTAAGAAATTAAAATAAAGGTATTCTGGGATAAAATCAAAATATCATCTAGTTTCTCTCTATAGACATGTAGGCATACAGCTACAACTTTTGGCTTCTTATTGGTATGCTACAAATAGATGGCTCCACAGAGTAGAGACTGTGTCTTCATTCAAAAGTTGGCTATTATGTTGTGTGTGCCTGCGACATGCTTACTGACTCCGGGCAGATTTATGTCTGTTCTGTGTGCCTCGGAGCGTGGACGCACATGCACCTCACACTCGCATCAGAGTCTCACTCCAGGGCGAGGCAGGGCTTGGACCGCGGATTCTTACCCACTGGCCGCACTGGTGTCCTGAGACCCACGTGAGAGGCTTGCTTCGGAGGATGAGACATCCAGGACACCTTCCAAGGCCGTGCAATGGCATTAATGATCTAGGTGCTCAGCAAATTCCCTTAAAGGAAGGACATTTCCTAGAATGAAACTGGGTGACTGGGAAAGGGATCATTATTAATACAAAACATAGTGTGTGTTTCCAGCCTGAGCCATCAGCCCCTTGCTGTAGTCAGACCCCTGTGGCTAAAGGGCGCGCTTCTAGAGCGGAAACACTGCCATTTCACAGAAAATGGATGAGAAAACTGGGTGCTCGGAGGTGTGGGCATGTGTGTATGGGGTGGGGGGTGGGGACACAGCTTGACGACAGCCCGAGGCTTGGAACCTAGGGAAAGGACTGAGCTAAGCGAGCTTGTACCTTAAATCAATTGGGAGGTTAGTGGAAATGTCCCCTAACCCAGCATTGCACATGGCCTGTCGGGTCAGAGCTCTTGTGTTTAGTTAGGTTCTGGACCAGCAGGCTCACACCTGCCTGTCACAGGGCTCGGGGACACAGGCGGGCGGGACTAGAGCTCACATTCCTCCAGGGCACCTTCTGCTGGGAAATGGGAAGGCAGAATGCGCCCAGTTTCAACAGGTGCACTTTCGCTGTCCCTTCTTTTTGTCATTTCCCATTTCTTAAATACGCTGCTTAAAAGAACTCTCCAAGAAAGGGTTCAGAGGTCATGTGGAAGCCAAGCCCAATGGGCCTCCTCGTTTGGCTAAGGAGTCATATATTAAGGATAATTTTATTGGCTCCCCCTCCCCCTGACCTGAACACATTTATATTGATGCCATTAACCGTCTGCTGCTCTGGATCCTATCACGGATGGACACACTGACCAGCAAAAGCCAATTCAGCACACATCCCCTAAACATTAGCTTCTCTCTTTAATTTCAGTGCATAATTCCAGCATTTTTTAATCAGTAGGTGTTTAGAGCTCCCTTCAGTGTCGCTATGTTGTCATAGTAAAGCTTTTTGTGAAGATCACTATTTGTTTAATAGTGATCTATATTATCTATAATAATAAAAGCATAATATGCTAATTAGACCGGAAAAAGCCCTGAAATGCCATGTGTGTCCTAGGACCTATAGACCGGCCATTCCTGGTGTCTGTACGTCCTAGGTCCAGGAGAGTTTTGGGGAGAGAGGAGGAGGAAGACATGGGCAGAGAGGACACTGAGAAGGACAGTGTAATAAATGAGCAGTGTCATAAAAGTGTAGCTTAAAGAGCTTGTCCACTCTTCCTCCTTAGAAAAGGGAAGAAGCCTGAAGTTTCAGCCGGGAAGCCATGGCCCGGGACTCCATCCTCTCCCCTGCCTTCGTGGGAGGCGGCACTGATGCCCGTGTGTTTGTGATTCTGGTGGGAGGCAGTGGTGCGTGTCTGAAGTCAAAGGCGTTCTGCTGGGTTTGTGATCTGGCCAAGTTCTAGTTCACGCTAACGTCCTAGTCTTTCTGAGTGTATGTATGTGTTTATGTTTATATGCATAAAAATGTATACACTCCTGCACGTGTATTTAGGTATAATCAACGAGATGACCAAAATGCAAAACATTTTTAATAGATTTATTAGAAATAATTAATTTCGAAAGTTGAATTCGAACTGGATTCCAAACACCTCACTCATTTGGTTGGCAAGGTTTGGGATTTTTGTAAAGTTTTTTATAGAGGTAAGATATCGTTTGATGTGGGGGAGCAGAAATACGTATCATGCATAAATCCATAAGCAGCTTAGAAACTCCGAGGCCACGACCTGGACCACACAGCACTGCCCTCTTGCTCCTCCTGCAAGATTGAGACCCCGAGCAGGGCAGGGCGGGCTGAGGCAGAGGCCCTCTGCTCCTGCTCACGGTCAGTGAAGTGCAAGCTGAATGAGTGAGAACAGGCGAGGCCTGGGCCCGGGTAAATGGTTGTCACTTGAAAGGAGGAACAGCTTTCCTAGTTTGTCCCGGCTTAGCCTTGCATGCCTGCAGACTGACCCCGGGCAGCGGGAAGGCTCATAAGGAATGCTTTACATTCTGTCTGCCTTTCCTTTTCTGTTGTTCTTGGCTTGTGTGTGTGATGTTAACCAGAAATTTGCTATAAGCTAGTTGTCTCTAGTTTTTAAAAACAAGTTAGGACAAACCATAACATGTTGCTGGCCGATGCACACTGTCCCTGTTTTATGAAACTAGAGTAAAGGGTGAATAAAAAGCAAGTCAGTAGCATGCATAGTGAATACTCTTAAGTTCTAGGGAAGTAAGTGACCAGCAAATATTAGACTTAGAAGCAAGTAGCTGGCAACACAGGGAGGTCTTATTTCTTTAATGTTGGGGGTCAACCAGTGAATTTGAAAATGTAGCAGCCTGCCCTAACCGGTTTGGCTCAGTGGATAGAGCGTCGGCCCATGGACTGAAGGGTCCCGGGTTCGATTCTGGTCAAAGGCATGTACCTTGGTTGCAGGCTCAATCCCCAGTAGGGTTAGTGCAGAAGGCAGCTGATTGATGTTTCTCTCTCATCGATGTTTCTAACTCTCTCTCCCTCTCCCTTCCTCTCTGTAAAAATCAATAAAATATATTAAGAAAAAAAGAAAAGAAAGAAAACGTAGCAGCCTGAGAGTCTAGAATCAAGTGATCCCTGAGGCAGAGCTGTTGGCCCTAAAGGGAGAAAACTACTGCTACACTCCTGAGATTTAAACACGGTACTTCTTTTTGCTACTTCTGAGAGCTGAACAGTTAGTTAAAAGTCAACATTGATTGTTTTCCTCTTTAACTAGAGAGTCCAAGTGTTTCCACCAGTGGGCACTCCTCCTACCGGAGGCAGAACCTGCAGGGGTGGTTCTTGTTGATGATCTAATCTTTATGCCGTCTCATCTGCCCAGCTACAAGTCTCAGCCGCAAGGGTCGCAGCCTGAAGCAGTGTCATTGCTGGATGAGCAGGTATGCTGGCACGTACGGGGTTAAACTCTCATCGGGGTAGTGTCCGCATCCTCCCCAGCTGCTGGGCTTGGGGAGAGAGTCACTGTCCAAACAGTGACCACGTGTTTCACAGGCCTAGTAAAAGAGAAATGTGACCCCTGCTCACGAAATACACTGCTAATGAAGCGCGCTTCCTGTTTAGCTAACCAAGCATATTGTCCTGCTATTTTCTGGTTCTCTTCACCCCATTTTTTATGCTTTTATGAGACTCTGGCAAAGGTAGTAGAGGGAGAGAGCTCGAAAGTCCACGTTGACCATAGAGCTTCATCCAAGGATTTTCTTTCCTTCCAGACTTTTCTAATCGGTATCTTGCTTCTAATGAAACTCAGGGATGAGATGCTTTTTTTGGAATATCTTCCAGAATTAGATTATAGTTAGAACATCAAATTTCTATAAAGTGAATGTTCATCCAGAAATAAAACTGCATTTATGTATCCAACAATATCGATAGATATAGATAGATGATAGATATTGAGTACCTTGACTTTTCAATTATTTTTTCAAAAAATTATTATTTTGCTTCCTGATTTCTTTTTAAGTTTAATTACTTTTATTTCTGTTATTTTTCTACAAATGGCATGCTACTTGACTAGCAAAAACATAATAAAAATATAAGAAGTAGCCCTGGCTGGTGTGGCTTAGTTGGTTGAGCGTTGTCCCATGCACTGAGAGGTTGCAGGTTCAATTCCCCATCAGGGCACATGCCCAGGTTGCCAGCTCAATCCCCAGCAACGGGTGTGCGGGAGGCAGCGGATCGATGTTTCTCTCTCACATCCATGTTTCTTTCTCTCTTCCTCTCCTTCCTCTCTCTCTAAAATAATTGGGAAAAAAAACATTTAATAAGTCCACATATATAAGAAGTGAAGGAGATGCAGTGTGCTTGGAGAAGAAGATGCTCAATTCTGTTTTGGGCACTTCTGGGCTTTCTTCGATAGACAGTCAGGCAAGATAGAAGAAGCTGAGAATGAATCTGGAGGTGAGCGACGTGGTAGCCCCCAGGACAGAGATGAGGAGTTGAGTTCTGAGTGGATGAGGTCACCCAGAGAAAGTAGAGCCAGGAGATACACACCAAGGACAGAATTCATGGTAGTAGAGGAGGAAACAAGCAAGAGAGATGAAGGAAGAGCAGGCAGTGAATTAGAAAATTTAGTAGTATCTTTCATCAAAATGTAAGGAGACCTGGTAACAGAAGGTGAGCTACAGGGACGCCTTTGGTCCCTCACTAAAGTCCAGCCCCTCTGCAGCCCTTGCCACAGGCTCCCCCTCCTCAGCACAGAACCATGTCAGGGGGGAGGTGCAAAGGTAACCCCAAGCAAAACAGTGCCCACGGGGAAGCTTTCCCTCTGACGCCAAGAGTAGAAGTTGCCCGAGCTGGCCATTCCTGAGCCTTCTTGGGACCGAGGCATCCTTCCCCACAGAGGCAGCCCCAAGCATCCGTGCAGGTGCCAAAGGGAAGGAACATTCCAAAGACGGGAAGCACCCCTTGCAAAAATAAAAAGTAAAGCCACTTGCTTTCAAGGGCTTTTAACCTCGTAACTCAGCACATTAAAACTCTGCCCTGTCCCCAAAATCCTGCACCCCACCTCCAGGAAGGAGAGTGGGAACAATTCTCCACCCCCTGTGTGCATGCACAGTTTTCTCAGACATTTTATTTCACTGGTGGTAGTAACCAGGGGTGGCTTAGGGGCATCTAAGCCCTCTCATAATTCCCATCAGACCCCCATTTTCATCAAGAACAATTGGCGATTTCTTCATCTTGTGTAAAGGGCAATGCAAATGTGACTTAAAAGGAAGTCTAATGAACTCCCCCTCCACCTGGATTGTAGCCCCACCCAGGCATGACCTCTTACGCAGACCTTGAGAGCCAGTGCTATGTTTCAAGGATGAGTTTTTAAAAATTAATGGAAAACTAACAAATGCATGTGAAGTCTTTGTTTTAATATGAAGACTCTTTAAAATAACTTTTCCAGTCTTTTTAAAAAGGAAAGGATATTTTATTTTATTTGTTAATCCATACCCAAGGATATTTTTTTCCATTGATTTTTAGAGAGAGTGGAAGGGAGGAGAGAGGGGGAGAGGGAGACAGAGAGAGCCAGAGAGAAAGAGAAACATCCATGTGAGAGAGACATATTGACTGGGTGCCTCACACATGCACCCTTACCAGGGCCAGGGTTCGATCAAACCTGCAACCCAGGTACGTGCCCTTGACCAGGAATCAAACCCATAACCCTTCGGTGTGAAGGCTGGCACTCTAACCACTTAGCAACTGGTCAGGGCAGAAAGGACATTTTAATATCCCCAAAGTGAGAATAATATAATCTCAATATAAATCATAGAAACTTAGTGTTATGATAAATTCACTATACAGCTTTATTTTTCTTGGTTTCCCTGGCTTGGCCCTGGTTCTCAGATCAGCACATGGGAACTACTGGGTTAGAGTGTTAGCCAACAAAAATGGTCAAAATATCCCACTCTAGCAAGAATAGACCATGACCTTCTTTGAGCCTTCCTCTGACTTGTAATTCTTAAAGCTTTCTAGTGACAAAATAAAGACTTCTTTCCCCTCCCTCTTAGACTGTAAGCTCTCTGAGACCAGTACACTAGGTCAGTGGTCGGCAAACTCATTAGTCAACAGAGCCAAATATCAACAGTACAACGATTGAAATTTCTTTTGAGAGCCAAATTTTTTAACTTAAACTTAAACTTCTTCTAATGCCACTTCTTCAAAATAGACTCGCCCAGGCGGTGGTATTTTTGTGGAAGAGCCACACTCAAGGGGCCAAAGAGCCGCATGTGGCTCGCAAGCCGCAGTTTGCCGACCACAGCACTAGGTTATTCTTTATATCTTCAGGGTCATATACGAAGCAGGTGCACCAGAAATGTTTGATGAATGAGTAAATGTTTGGCAGTGGGGTGGGAGGAGCGGGGGTGGTAGCTGCTGCTGTAGAAAAGATTAAGGAACCAGGAGTTCTTGTGTAAGCTGCCCATCTATGTGGTCACTCGAGAATTTCACCATTAGAGTAGGCTGAACAGGGATGCCATCAGCCAGCTACCCAGTGCACCTGTATAGTCTGAAAGTAACTTAAAAACTGGTTCCTTGAAGCAATAGATATGAGCAAATCGCTGTTCTGAATATGTAGTCAGAAGAGAAGGGACTTGTGAATGAGGATAGAGGAGACCCTGTACAGGGCTGTGGGGATGAGCTCCCTTTCCCTGCAAGGGCAATAGGATGAGCGGTGGTCCTAGCAGTGAGCCGAGGCTGAAGCCTGGGCTGGAGAGAACACTTTAAGGCAGGGGTGGGGAACCTTTTTTCTCACAAGGGCCATTTGGATAGTTATAACATAACTGGAGGCCCGGTGCACAGATTTCATGTACTCGGGAGGGTCCTTCACCCAGCCTGCGCCCTCTCAGTCTGGGAGCCCTTGGGAGATGTCTGACTGATGGCTTAGGCCTGGGCCTAAGCCGTCAGTTGGACATCCTTAGCGCTGCCGCAGAGGCAGGAGAGGCTCCCGCCACTGCTGCTGTGCTCGCCAGCCATGAGCCTGGCTCAGGGCTTCTGCCTGAGTGGCACTCCCCCTGTGGGAGTGCACTGCGTTGAGCATTTGTCCCCTGGTGGTCAGTGCATGTCATAGCGACCAGTCTTTCTGCCATTCGGTCGATTTGCATATTAGCCTTTTATTATATAGGATTTGTGGGCCATACAAAATTAGCCCAGCCCTAGCCAGTTTGGCTCATTGGATAGAGCGTCTACCCCATGGGCTGAGGGTCCTAGGTTCAATTCTGGTCAAGGGCATATACCTCGATTGCAGGCTTGATCCTGGGCCCTGGTCGGGGAGCATGTGAGAAGCTACCAATTGATATGTCTTTCTCACATTGATGTTTCTCTCTCTGTCCATTCCACTCTCTCTAAAAAAATAACATCTGGTGAGGACTAACAACAACAAAAAATTAGCCTGCTATATTTGGTCAAACATTTAATTAACTCACCCCTTGGCAGGGCCAGACCAAATGATTCCAAACTTTCCCCACCCCTGGCTTAATAGGAGGTCAGACTGGAAAGAATTAATGCTGAGTGAGCAGAAGGACAAACAGACCTTCGAGAAGGACTGGAGGGTAGGCAAAAGGGAAGCGTACCCAGTGCTGCTCAGACTTTACAGTGTGTGTGAGTCACTTGACCTTGTGGAAATTTGCATTCTGTTTCCATTGCCTGGGTGGGACCTGAGGCTCCGCATCTCTAACAATCTCTCTAGTGACAAGCATTAGGTCATGGAAGGGATGGTATTGGAAGGGCCTGGAAAGCCTGAGAACCTATTAGAATGGCAATGGAAAATCCTGTGGCAGCTGCCCTTTTCTGCCCCCTGCCTCCTCCCTACCCCCCCCCCCCACCCCCGCCCACAGCAGCACTGTTGACATTTGGGGCCAGTTATATCTTGTTGGGGTGGCAGGTGGGAGGAGGGGGTGCTGTCCCTGCATCATAGGATGTTAAGCAGCATCTCTAGCCTCCCCCCCTAGTTGCTGGTACCCCCACATACACACACTATTTGTGCCAAGCACAGATGTCTCCAGACATTGCCAGATGTCCCTTGGAGTTCAAAACTGCTCCTGGTGGAGACCTGTAGGTTAGAGGGAGAATTGAGTCACCCCCTCATTCACATTTACCTCCTGTCTTCTGGAACCACGAGGCAGAAATGGCTTCCCTCTGATTTATATGCTTAGAATGCAACACACTCTTCACTAGCTCAGCCTCTAGAAATGCGGAGAAAGTGTTTGCTTTTCATTTGACAGCTGATCACTTAAGAGTGTCCTCAGCAGAGACCAGCACCTCATGCCCCCCCCCCCCTGCAGTTCCGGGGGAACGGTAGGGAATTGCCTTTCCAAGAAAATGTTGGCTAAGTAACCTAACATCATTTTAAGTCATCTCGACCCACCCACCCACAGTGCACGATAAAATGGAAACACCATGATCTGTTCTCAGGATACCGTGTTAGCATTTCACTGACAACCTAACAATTTCTTCGTGTCCATCCACCACCACGTCTCACTTTTCTAACAGCCTCTACATGTTTCCCAGCTCCAAGGTCAGTCAAGTGACAATCTCAAAAATCCTGACAGGGGTGGGTGGGTTTGCTTTTTGCCATTGTTATAGTTATTTCTTCTTAAAGTGTTGAGAAAACATCTCAAGGTTTTAACCCCAGCTGGAGTCTCCGGCCGAAGCAGTTCAGCAGCCCGCACTTCACTTGTCTTCCGGGTGCCTGTGCGTGCAGGCCCAAGGCCCATGGTCCAATCAGTTAAACTTCTCTGAAAGCCAAAGAAAACTCAGGTCCAAACAGGGGGGTTAGTCTCAGGCTGAAACAAAAATGTACATCGTGTCGAAAAGGCTTCTCCAAGTGCTACAGTTAATAAGCACTGTTGTGTTTTTACTGGAAAAGCGGGTATCTAGCCAAGCATTCTTCACATTTTTCCCAGGATTTAGTCACAAAATCAGTTTAGACATATTGCAAGGATGAAATGTGTACATATCTGATAAAGGGCAATGGTATTTTTTCTTTTCTGCTGTATAGCTCCCTGAAGTGGGGGAAAACAAACTACACACACACACACACACACACACACACACACACACGTGTGTGTGCATATATACACTGAGTGGCCAGATTATTATGATCTCTGAATGCATAATAATCTGGCCACTCAGTGTATATCCTATATAATAAAAGGCTAATATGCAAATTGTCCCCTCGACCAGGAGTTCGACCAGCAGGCAGGCCGGCCAACTGCCCATGTCCCCTCCCCATGGCCAGGCGGGTCGGACCCCACCCATGCACAAATTCATGCACCAGGCCTCTAATATATATATATTGAGTGGCCAGATTATTATGCATTCAGAGATCAAAATAATCTGTCCACTCAGTGGATGTGTGTAGTTTGTTTTCCCCACCGTGAAGTGTGTACCTGTGTGTGTAAAACAAAACACAGACATATAACACAGATGTGAATGTATATTCACTTTCACCACTGAGTACAAGAACTAATTTATTCACTATTATACTTCTACTTAGATTTAAATGGGATGCCGCAGACTTTTCTCCTGGATTTGAATAACTTGTAGAACACTTCCTAATCTTTCCCACATGTCTACACTGTCAGAACTTCAGTCGAAGTGGCCTTGGATCTGATTTATTTGGGACAGCAGTGTAGACATGGATTCTGTGCGTGGTCAGGAGGGGACCAGGGCTGTGGGGTCATGTCCATAAATGCAGGCATGAGGGCATCATCCTTGGCTGCATCGCTCACCAAAGGAAGGAGAAAAATGTACCCAATGTCGACTGTTGCAAAAGTTCCCATTTTCAGAGCAGATTGGCCTGGAGGTAGTAATCTGTGGTGGAGTCTAATGGGCTCTGGACTTGGATTCTGGGTTTGAGTTCTGGCTGTGCAACTTACTGGGTGTGTGACCTTGGACAGGCCACCTGATCACATTCCTCCTCTGTGAAAGAGGATAATGAAACTCAATACCGTGGTGGTCATGAGGACTTAATGAGAGAATTCCTCCAAATATGTGAACATTGGGAAGGATTGTACAAATGCAAAGTGGTATTTTTTCCGGCAGATTCTATTCTCGTACAAGTTCTTGCTAACACACCCCATTACATTTCTGAGTCAAACTAACTTTGGTAACCGATCCTGGAAACAGTAGTAAATCAGGGGGAGATTAATGAGACGCTCTGGGCCGGCCGTGACTTGAGGCTGTGTGCCTGCGCACGCAGTGATGGAAAGTGCACTCAACCTGCGAGTCTTCCTTTCAGAATTCTAGTTCCGGTCTCCCTGAGAAGAAGCTAGACCGAATGCATAGCGTGCTGACGAAAGCTTGGCTGCTGGCGTGGGCATCGCAGAGGTTCTGGTGCATAGCCTGCTGGGGTCTGTGATGTAGATACTCCCATAGTGATGGCCAGTTTCCCACTGCCAACATCACCAAATGTGAGGGTGGGAGGGGATGTGCCGTAGCTCACTGTTACACCGTATTTCCACTATACAAGTGGATGTAATTAACTTCAACCGGCCAGGTAATCATAAAGGAGAGAAAAACAACTAGGGAGTGATGTGTCTTTAATATGATTTGCGTAACTGTAAGTTTGCATCATTTAGTTTTTATTAATGGTTGTGTTTAACACTTGGCTCGCAACTTTAACAACCAGCTCTTGCTGGCCGGCTCAAGCTGGCTCCCGCATGCCACTGTTTCTCTGTGGCTACGTGCAAGCGCAGAACTGCGCCATGAATCAGCAGGTTCAGGACCGTCCCGGAAAACCAGCGTGGACAGTGCAGCCATCAATGGTTTTTTATTTCTGTGGACTTTGGATGAGCCGTCTGTGCTTGGTCCCACATTTTCTCCTGTGTTCCCTTTGGCTAACAAAATGAGTATCGGCTCATGAGAATGGCTTATGGACCTAGCCATTAGGGTTAGTATTTGAAATGGTTTCAACTTTTTAATTATCTTAAAGATTGTGAAGACTTAAAAAGAGCAGAATTTTATAGGATCTTATTGTGGTCGTTAAGAAAAAAATCTAGAAAATATTCCCAAAGAGAAGAATAATGTTTTTCTCTTAGCTATCCTAAATGCTCCAGGAGGCTGTTGGGGCACAAAGGATTAAAATTTTAGCCCATCTCCTCCAGGTGACCTGCGCCTCCTTCCTTAATCAGGTGATATGATGGATCCCTTATGTCTGATCAGCCACACTGCAGTGGTGGAGAATTTGAGAAGCCTGACTGGGAACACAAAGGAAAAAAATTGTAAAGGCAGCCTCTATACTCAAAATCATTTAAAAGACCAAAAAGCAAATGAAACCAGTATTTCAGATACTGAATTATTAACTTACTCCTAGATGTGTTTCAGGAATTGGGCTTATTTCGAAGAAGTTTCTAAGAAGGCTACAAAAACTTATAAACCCATGATATTTGGGCCAAGCATAGGTTGGGGGGAGTGGGGGAGTTGGAGGAGTTATAGGAAAAGGAATGATTTCACATCAGAATCCCACACTGAAAATGTATTATACTTTCTTGTAGGTTAATTGCCAAAACGCGTATTTTAAAATCCAGTCCCATATGCAACCCAAATACTGCATTTTGTTTTTCTGAGAAGGACTTAGGACATGAATGCCATGGGCCAGATTTTCAGACATGCTGGTCGTCTATCGTCAATCTGGTAGACGTATTTTCAGGCAAACAATGTGTCAGTGTCAAGCCTTTTAAAATAAAACAACTTACATTAATTCTCCTATCTGATTATTGGTAAGTCACGTGCTGTTTTTGTCTTGGGGAAATATGTGATCTTTTGGTAGTTCTAAAAAAGAAAGTCTTCTTCAAGCAAAAAAATAAATAAATAAAATGTCATATGGCATTGTTTTGTTTATGAATTCACTCAGACAAAACTTTGTAGACTCTTGAAAGAAAATGGTTCTTATTTCTATTTTAGTGTGTTTCCATTCAGGGGAGCCGTGAGGCTGCTTGTGGCAGTGACTCTCATGTTTCCAGGGGCCAGCACCTGGAGGTTCCCCGACGCCACCCTGAGTTTCTGATCTAGCAAGTCTGAGGCCTGAGCGTTTGCATTTCTAACAAGTGTCCAGGTGATCATGATGCTCCTGGCCCTGAGGACCACACTTTGAGAACCACTGATTTTTCTTTATTCTTTATTGATTAAGGTATTACATATGTGTCCTTACCCCCCCATTTCCCCACACACACACCTCCCAGTTCGTACCCTCTCCCCCCTGGTGTCTGTGTCCATTGGTTAGGCTTATGTGCATGCATACAAGTCCTTTGGTTGATCTCTCCCCCTTACCCCCACCCTCCCCTACCCTCCCTCTGAGGTTTGATGGTCTGATCGATGCTTCTCTGTCTCTGTATCTGTTTCTGTTCATCAGTTTATGTTGTTCATTATATTCCACAAATGAGTGAGATCATGTGATATTTATCTTTCTCTGACTAACTTAGTTCGCTTAGCATAATGCTCTCCAGGTCCATCCATGCTGTTGCGAATGGTAGGAGTTCCTTCCTTTTTACAGCAGCATAGTATTCCATTGTGGAGATGTACCACAGTTTTTTAATCCACTCATCTGCTGATGGGCACTTAGGCTGTTTCCAAATCTTAGCTATGGTAAATTGTGCTGCTGAGTTCCCTGTAAATGTTGGAGAACAGCATGGAGTTTCCTCAAAAAACTAAAAATGGAACTCCTATTTGACCCAGTGATCCCACTTCTAGGACTGTATCCCGAGAACCACTGATTTTTGAGATAAAGAATGGGTCAGGAAAATGACCAGCCAATCAGTAAGCATAGAATGGCCATTAACAGCACGTCAGGCATTCTGAATTCTAAGAGGGGAGGATGTTAGGCCATCTTGGGAACAATGCATGCCTGGCAGTTTCCGTCTGCAGGCTGCTCCTAAGCTCAGTCCTAGCGTACGTTTCAGACCAAGTTGCTTCTGTGTCCATGAGTGTCAGCTGGGGAGACCAAGTTCTGTCTTTGCGCTTGGCAACCTCCCCCCATGCTCTGTCTCTGCTGTTAACATTGGCATTTGCCCCAGACTGCGTAGCCTGAGAACAGCCATCTGAAAAGCAGGCAGCGAGGTTACTGGTGATTGCGCGACAGTGGCATTTCCACTGCCAGCCAGGCGGGCGCTTCCGCGTGTTCTGATCACCCCTGGAAGGGATCCCGTGCTTCCTTTGGGGGAGCAGTTTTCTGCCTGAGCGCTGCTTCTCCGCCTCCGTGCCCCTCCCGCTGAAGTCATCCCGCAGAGCCTGATAACTGATGCTGCTTTCACTCCAGAAATCATTCCTGGGCTTTTGGGGGACAGATGCTGGGCCGGCAGAGGCTCCGATGAGGATGCTAGCATCTCCTCTCTGGGCTGCTGGGCCTGAGGGCACAGAAGCAAGAATCTAAAGGGAAGAGAGGCCTGGAGGCCGCAGTAAAGCTGTAGTCAGTGGGCCACTGCACACCCCCCTGCCGTGCCGAGGGGGTAAGGTCTGCTTCAGAGGACGCATTGCTTTTCCAGAGCCTTCCAGTGCCTTCCAGAGCCAGCATGCTCCCTGAAAACTCCTTCGATGCTCAAATTGTTTAGACTCCAGCATGACAGTTAGGAAACCTACACTTCAACTGATACCCTCTGCAGGAAGGAACAGAGAGCAAATTCACGAATCATAGTTAAACTCCAGTTTCTCCCGTCACAGACAAACACGTTATTTTCACAAAGCGGATCCCAAACCTAGCGGATCAAAATCCTGTGGGGAACTTTGGTAACGCCATTTCCTCTGCACCAGCCCAGGCACTTTGAGCTCCCCGGTTGATCGGGGAAGGCTGCGAACCTGTGTTCACTGTAAGATGTGCTGGTGATTCTGACGGGCAGCCGTGCTGGGGGACTGGTGGATCCCTGCCTGGTTTTCATGGTGATGGTTACGCGGCTGCCGTATTATAGGGAATTCAAAGAAAAGCTTCTTTTTAAAAGAAACACAGTAAACCATAACTATAATAATGTTAATAATGTTGATGTGAATAGGTTCTCCCCCCCACTCCTCTCCTCTCTCTCTCTCTCTCTCTCTCTCTCTGGTTGATCCTCACCAGAGTATATTTTTCCCATTGCTTTTCAAAGAGAGTGGAAGGGAGAGAGGGAGGGACAGAGAGAGAGAAACATTGACATGAAAGCGACACACTGACCACATGCACCCTGACCAGGGGGTGGGGAGCCAACCCGAAACCAAGGCACATGCCTTGACCAGGAATCGAATGTGTGAGTCTTCGTTACTCGGGCCGACGCGCTAACCACTGACCCACACCGGCCAGCGCTGAATAGTGCGCTCTTGTTTTCAAAAGACCTTTAGGGACATTGTTTGTGTTCCTCACAAAGTTCCTGACGTGTAGTATTGGCACCATCTTACAGCTGAGATGCTGCCACAGAGTGGAGCCAGAACGAGGTCCCATCCTTCCTGGTACCTGTCGGGTGTGCTTGCCACTCTGCCATCTCCCTTGCTTGGGATTGCATGTATGTGTTTGTTTTGGGTACCTTGAGTCTGGTCATCTTGCATTTCATGAATAGATTACTGCACTGCTATGGGTCAGCGGGGCATAAGTGGAGGCAGAGAAGCCAAACAGAAAACAGGTGGAAGCTAAGGTACACCCAAGGGGCCTCACAGCCCAGGTTCTAAACTGGGGAGCAAGTCCAGAGCTCATCTCATGCAGGGCTGGGCGCTTATGCATACAGCATAAAATCGAGCATCTAAAGAGAGCTCAGTGCAGGAGGGGAAGTTGTTTGCATGTATACCATACAAAAATGTACAAAGAAATGTATGCACGATTACAAAGGTCGCCGTGGAGTCCAAGATCCAGGCCAGGGAGGGTAATAGCAATCAGTCAGGAAGGTGATAGGCGATAGATATCGAAGACACAGTAAACAGAATACCAGAGCTCAAAGGTAAGAATTTCCATTGCCAGCAGTTCTTGGGGAGTGAAACAAGAGTGGGTTTACAGGTCAAAAATCTCATCATCATTGAGAACTGGCATGAGGGTGAATGTGAGCCTGCAGGTTGTGGCCAACTGCTAAATCCAGAAAGCTCAGGTTAGCCAGACATTACATATGATCTAACTTTACTTTGTGACATCCCCTTCAGCAAGCCTCACTTTCCTTATCTGTGAAAGAGGGAGTTGCCAAATTAATAGTCTGTGTACAGTCCTAGCAGCAAGGAAAGCTAGTGGCAAATGAATAGCAAGTGCAGTGAGCCTGCGAGAGGACTGACAAGAGGTGCGTGTATTCAGGACTCTAACACTGATCCTGGGTCACTGGCACTATTGCAAGTGGCACCTCCTTTTGTGGGGAAAGGATTGAGCCATTAGTCGCAGCACAGTGGACACACCACCAGCCCATGAGCCCCGTCATCTGGAACAGAGCGAATGCGGTGCCCATGTTAGTCAGGGGGCTCCCGAGCGTTTAGTTGATGCCTCCCATGTACCCTCTTATCTTGGCTGCTGTTGTGTTCTTATTCTCCAGGAGGAAAATGAGCAGAAGGTGGATCCCAGTGCTAGCTTGTTATCTGCTGTGTGCTTCTTGTAGTGAAAGGATTGCCAGTAAGCTTAGAAACCAAGACTACTGCCTCCCCTTCATCCATTCAGTATCTTTACAACTAGAGGAGACAAGAAAAATAAGGGCTCTCAGGCAGAAGGAAGTGAAATAAAATTGGGAAGCAGGTCCACAGGAAGTGCGGTATGCAGCGCCTGCCACTCGGCGCTCCTCCTGCCGTTGCTCCTGGAAATGCGTGCCTGTGTGGAAATTTTCCACGTATTCACTACCGAGGGATGCTAATGTCTCCCTAATTCAGGCACATCAAGCTCAGGAAAAGAGAAGGATGATGATTAGTAATTAAGTAAATGAAGGAAGCATTGGTCAGGTGGGCAGTATTAAGAAAGTAGAATAGAAATTCTCTTGTCCTGTTATTGAAAACAAAGATGGTAGAAGAGTACCTTTCTTACAACCATGTGTCCAGAGCTTACTTGCATATACACTATTATTTCGTTTTGTCTTCACAGCAAACCTGTGAAATAGCTCTAGATGCCTAGATTACCGATAATCTTGAATTAGAAAAGCTTAGTAACCCATGAGCAGAGGCATGAGAATGCTACCCCAAACCACTCGAGGTCAGGAGCATTCCACCAGCTGAGCTTTGTGGCCTCCTGATGTCTCATGTTTTCCTAATTCCATTCAATCGTGTCAGCTCTCTGCTATGGTCTATAAAATGCCAGCAAAAATCACTTGCGAAATTCCCAGTGGTAACAACATCAGACTTCCTTTAAAAGATACATACTAGATCCGTTCTAATATATTTAATTTGAAGTAGCAGAATTTCCCAGAACCCAAGTTCAAAAGTACACCTCCCTGTGGTCTTGGGTCTTGGGAGAGTCCACACATCTTATGTAAACTCATGTAAAAGGTTTAAAGTTGAGGGCTCCTTCTGATCTGAAAAGGATGTTTTAGTTCTCAGCATAACTATTCTAACGCCCCTGTCCCAAAGCAAAAATGTTAAAATACCTAGTGCTACTCAAAGGAGAAAAGAAAAAAAAAAACCACTGGAGCCTCCATTATTTCCAGGAATTTATGGTTTTGTGTGAAAAATTACTCTCAGGAAACTTTTCTATTTTGGTGGCAGAAGCCTCGGCAAGAAGTCAGTTAAATGCACCTGCTGAGCTGTGCACCGTTGCTCCTGACGGGATGCTCCCAGGACAGCAGCTGAAGGCACTGCACGGGGCCTGCAGTCTCTGTCACCGTGGCTAAAGGTCCTTTGGTTTGGAGATTCCATCAGTGGTCCAGGCTCTGCCCGGCTCTCCGGCATCGTCATGCTCCCCTGTGCTTGTCAGGATCATTGCCCTACATCAGTGGTCGGCAAACTCATTAGTCAACAGAGCCAAATATCAACAGTACAATGATTGATATTTCTTTTGAGAGCCGAAAACCGACTTCTGCGCATGGGCCACGAAGTTTCAATCGCACTGTACGTGCGCACCCACACGTGGTATTTTGTGGAAGAGCCACACTCAAGGGGCCAAAGAGCTGCATGTGGCTCGCGAGCCGCAGTTTGCCGACCACTGCCCTATGTGAAAGCTAAGCTCGTTGTTCAGTGGTCAAGTCTGCACTTGGGGTGAGAGGAACCTGGGCTCACACCTTGTCTCTCCACTTACTGGCATGTTGCTTTTTTTCTCTCTGCGTGAGTTTATTCATCTGGGAACTTAAAAAAGTACCTACCAAATGTGTTGTTGTGAAGACTCAGTTATGTATTAGATGGTACCTTCTGGCATGCAGTGGGTACTCAATAAACGTTCGCTCCCCCTATTACTATTGCAGACATCCCCAGGTATAAGACCCTGACAGAGGATATCTGATGACCTGATTAGATACTTAGTCGAGAGAAGAATTAAACACAAAGGGACCCTGCCATCTGTTTAGAGGATGTTTGGACCGCACTGTGTCATAATGAAACAGGCAGGACAGTCCTCGGCTACCAACACTCTCTTGCTCATTAAATACAATTAGCATCCCTGGTCTGTCCCTGTCCCTACTTCTAGCCATGTCCCCGGGTTATTGCAGCAATCCAGAATACCCCGTTCCCTCTCAGATGGCCCTGGGTTGAGAATCACTGGCAAGCATAGTCTGAGCTTGACTCTGACCCCAAGTAGCATGGCACCACCTCTGCCTGTGGCCAATAGAGAGATCTTACTATACATCATACTGGAACAACTGAGACATGGCACTTGTCTACAAAGAAATGCATGGAACACAGATCTCTGTAAAGGGACCTAAGGGGTGGTATTCTGTTCCCATTTGGAGGCGTTCAGTCTCCGAGCCTAGGGACTGAGGCTAATTGCTCTGTCTGTACACCGTGTAGACCGGAAGTGTGTTTCTTTATTCCTTTCCTTTTGGCTTCCATTGCACTCCTTAGAGCGTTTCTCCCTCACCAGGTGGCGGGTGCAGCAGGAGTGGCTCTGGAGCTCCCACAGCCTCTCTCCTGCCCCAGAGGAGCACAGCATCGCGCACATGTGCTGAATAGCCCCAGATTTCTCTCTTGTTTCTTTCATGTAAAAGTTTTAAGATGAGAGCTCTGTCTGATCTGAACAGGGACGTTTAAGTTCTCAGCATAACTATTTGAGCTGTCTTGTGCCTTTGCAGATATGTTACAATGTTCTGAGCCACCTCCAGCCCTGGCTTCCCATTTCTCACGGTGAGGGCTGTTGCCACTCCCCAGCAGTCTGCACGGCAGAAGCGGGAGCACGGGAGGGACTAGGTTGCGGCCTCCTCACAGCGGAAAGTTGTCCGCTCGGGAAGGGCGGGGTGGCAGGGGGAGTGATTGATGGGAACTTGGTGAAACAACCTTCACTTAAATATTTTTGCATAGATTCCTGTGGCTTCTTTGCCAGAAAATATAATAACAACAATGCAATCGTGCAGACTGCTGTGGAGGCTGGAATGTGCCATGGCGTGTGAGGATTACCGCTGGTTCCCTTACCCCAGGCATCTGTCTGTACCTAGAAATTCTTTATCTTGGGGAAGATGAATAGCCTTCAGGGTGAAGGAGAGGACAGAGACCCTCCCCAGGAGCCTGACAGGGATGGCGGTGGGTGATAATCAGATGAATGGCCTGGGCCCTGTATCAGGAGGGAACATGTGTTTGGGATTAGCATGTTATCAGGGAACTGTTTGCCCTTATCTTCTTCTTTGAATAAGTTCAAGCTATTTTTCTTCTTTCATGAAGGCAAAGTAGTAATTCAGAAAATGTTGATACCTTGTCAGATGGAAAAAGTTATTTTTGTGTGTCTATTCAAGTTGCCAAATCAACTGATGTGTACCGAGTGTTGACTGTATGTAGGGGATTGGAGAGAGCCTTCAATGCCAACTTTAAGATTTTGAACGTTACCCTGGAGCGAAAATGGAAAGTAGAACCCTGGGTTAGAGGGAAGCTGTGACATTGCTTCTCCTGTACCCTCTGTGTGAATGGCATGTGCTCTCTCACACTGCCAGGGGCCCCCTCCCTCCAAGTGCCCATGTCTCCCACGGCATGCACTCTGCCTGTGTGGTTTCCCTCCCACCTGGCTCCTCTGCACCATCCTCACTGCCCCTGCACCAGGGCGGACCTCATGATACCACGATGGCACTGGAGCAAGATCCTTCTAATGGCTCGCCCTGCCTGGAGAACTTGGTCCCTTCCCGTCATCCTCCACCCTGTCACCAGAGTGACCTTTTTAGTATGAAAATGACCCTGCTTAAGCCTTCAGAGGTTGTCCATGGCCTTCAGGAGACGCCTTGGGTAGGGTCACTGCCTCCCTCCTCCCTCCTCTCCTGACACCTCATACTGTACACCCCGAATGTGGCATGCTCCTTTCTCGGTCTAGAACGATTTTCTCCTTGGTTTCATATGTAGTTATTCCTGTGTATTCTTCAAAACTCAACACTACTGTCACCTCCAAGGATCCCACCCTGCCTTCTCCCTCCTGGTAGGGTTTTTACTGTTCTCTTGAATGTGTCTGCACACTGGGTACTGAGCTCCTTGAAAGCAGGAACTGCGTTTTAGATCTCCTAGTTCAAGTGTCTGGTACAGATTGGCAGCCAGTGAGCACTTACTCCGTGAATGGATACAGTCTGGAGGTTTAACAGAGGTGGGAACGGATATGAAGAGAGATCACACACGCCGTCTGTCACCATCGGTGCCATTGGTCCTATCTCACATCTCCTGGTCACACCATTCCACGAAGGCCGCACACCGTTTCCCAGAGAACCTCTGGGGACTCGCCCCATGACCACTTTTTTATCATGGTTCTCTTTTCATGGGGTCCATGCCCCAAACGATCAGTGGGGGAGGATTTTTGAGAGCTTGGATTGCCGTGGATACATGGAGAGAGTCAGAAAGGGCGGATGTGTCTGAAGAAGCATAGATACAGCTTTCTGGTAGTGAAAGATGCAATCATCTTGTCATTCAAACTGTGGTATCAAAACATCGTTATGTAAATTGCAGAAGGGTAGATGAATCCCTGAATTACCTGGGATGTACAAAGTAGAATTTAAGACATAGCCTAGAGAGAATACGGCCCACATACCTCATGTGACCTGGGTGTGACCATTTGAAAATCGCTGGTACGGATTGGCATTTGCTGATTTTTTTGTTCACAGATTAAAGTTGCCACAGGTTCTCTCTTTAAATGGAGAATTCCTGTGTTGACTGTGGTTCCTAATAGTGAAGTAAAGTATCCTGTAGCTGACACTGTGTTCGCAGCCTTTGGTAAATGGGCGAATATTTTCTTTGTGTGCTAGCACACTGGCCGTTACTCCACTGGCCAAAAAGTACCCCAGGTCCAACCAATTCCCTTGGGTCTCAATCCGGTCATCCACTCGGGTCAGGAAGGCAGTGTCTTACCCATGTCTGTGCCAGCTGAGTGCCTGGAATTTAGATGTTAAATGAATAAATTGTTGAGGCAAAGCTATTAGCAGAATGATCTAATGACCTTCAACAGGGGAGTGTGTGTGTAGGCAACTTATATTTTAAGAATTATGTTTTAATAAGTAGTGAGTTGAGTATAAATCCAATAGTAATTAGCATTAATAATGGATGAAATATTTTGAGCATTTACTATGGGCACCAAGCTCTACTGCCTCTCGCATTAAGTGAAAGACTAAATTTTATAGTTTTTTTTTTAAAAAAAAGGAAATATAATGAAAAGTGCACTTAGTGGCATACAGAGCTCAGGGGGAGTGAGTTTGGGATGACCGAGTGTTCATCCGTACAAGTCCTCCCAGTTCTGTTTGCACTAATGTGAGATGGGCCATGAATAAAAGAAAAACCTACAAAGTCTAAGCATTAGCAGTCCTCTCCCTCCCACACCACCCCCGGAGGACTAGTCTGCGCTTGCTCAGCCTGCTATTTCCGGTGAGGTCAGAAAGGTGAATGATTAAGAATGATTAAGCGTTGGTTAGGCCACATTGCTTCCCAAGAGGAAAGGCAGTGGACGGGCCTGAGAGCGGCCAGGGCGGCACCTGTGCGAGAGAGGAGGGGAGAGGAGAAGTGAGAGGAGGAGCAGTTGCCCTGTGAGGTGGCACCTGGGAAAGAGAGTGTAGAGAGGCTGTTAGGAAGACTTTCTGTGTATGCTGCCATTAGTGGTTCCACATCCTCCCCCTATCCCTGCTCCCGGCTACCCCTGCTCTCCACGTCTCTCCAGAAAACTTCCCCCAGGACCTAAGTTGATGTTTCCATTAGGAGAGACACATGATAGAAGACCTTTGTCCACCTGTACGTGGGCTACAGTGACAAACATGGGAAGTCAGCGCCTTCCCTGGCACAGAGGAATGGAAACTGGAAAGCTACTGTACAAGAGTTTTGTATTTTTAAAATTTAGGGTTTAGCCCAGCTGGAGTGGCTCATTGGTTGAGTGTCGACCTGTGAACCAGGAGGTCATGGTTCGATTCCCAGTCAGGGCACATGCCTGGGTTGTGGGTTCGATCCTCAGTAGGAGGCATGCAGGAGGCAGCTGTTCAATGATTCTCTCTCATCATTGATGTTTCTGTCTTTTTCTTCCTCTCCCTTCTCTTCATCTCTGAAATCAATATAAATATATTTTTAAAAAGTAAAATATGTGTTTTAATAATAGTTTAAAAATTCCTGTCCTCTCATCCTAGCTTCTTGGCATTTTTAATTTTCTTAGTTAACCCTGTTTCTAGAAAAAGCGAAAACTACCAAGGGAATTCTTAATTCCTCGCTGGGTAAAATTACTAGTAAGAGCCCATTACCAGTTAGTGGAGCCTGAATTCCATTCTGTATAACTCTATAAATCATTTTGAATAAACTTCCATTCTTTACAGCTCAACATTTTAAAGCTGTAAGTGTAGACTTATCAATATAGAAATGTCAGTGGCTCTCAGATCAAATGCTTTAATAGTAATACTCCATACCTGTGTGCCCATTGGGAACTTCTCGACCTAGTGGGACGTTTGCAACATACCTGAGAAATAGGGGAGTTGTTGTAATGCCTGGTGCGGATAACCTGACTGATAGAGTTGTTCATGCTGGGAGAGGCAGCCCAGGGCGCTGCACAATGCACCTGTCTTTAGCTTTCCGTACGAATTCTGTAGTTTGGGTGACTTGGCACCATGTGTGCTGAGAGGGATTGAGTGGTGTTGCTATCGTTACATGGTAACCGAATTCCAGCTGCTGGATGATGAAGCCATTCCTTCACCCGGGGACAGCGCTGCATGCTCGCATTCGTTGTTCAGGGCTGCTGTAACCACGCCCATAAACCTCGCGGCTGGAATAGCCAGAATGTATTCTCTCACAGCTCTGGTGGCTGAAAGTTCAAAATCAAGGTGTCAGCGGGGACATGTTCTCTGCAGACACCAGGGAAAGGGCTGTTCCAGGCCGCTCTCCTGGCTTCTGGTAGTGCCTTGACTTGTGGCAGCACAGCTCCAACCTTCCCTGTGTGTGTCCGTCTCCAAATTTCCCCTTTTTATAAGGACACCAGCCGAAATCGATTACCCCCACACACACACACACTCTGATATGACCTCATTTTAGCTAATTACATCTGCAACAACCCTGGTTCCAAATACAGTCGCATTCTGAGGTGCTGGGGTTAGGACCTCAACCCCATGAACTTGGGGGATAGAGACAGTTCAACACATAACAGTGCCTCCTAAGTGATGGTTTGGGGGATCGGGCCGAGTCTAGCAGCCCTGCATTCAACAGAATCCCTGTTTGGGGAGATGAATGTCAACATTCATTGATTTCAGGGAACAGGGCCCTCTGGAGTCTGTGATGTAACCTCACCCTCTCCTAAGAGCTATTTGTGGCCTACAAGCCTGTGAACATTTGAGTGCTCGTGTACAGAGAAGATAATCAGCCAGACAGATTTCTACACCCACTTCAGAGCCCTCACGCGGATCAGTCACCCACCCAGAGCAGCACATTAGATTTGGCATCTGAAATGTGTCTGGCATTTTCAGGTAGCAAAGCCTTAAAAACATATCATGTGGATGCCAATTACTTACTCTCTCCCTGAAAGAGCCCAAACACAGAGTCCCAGACGTAGGTACCATATACTCTCTGGCCCTCAGTTGACTGACCTGAAAAATGGGCCTAATGCCAATCTTTCCGCATTCCTGTGGATATTAAAGGGAATGATGCATGTGAGCTTTGTGAGTGATAACGTGATATGTAAGTATAAGGTATGTTGTTGCTATGACACAAGCACTATATGAGTTAGGACAGGCCAACAAAGAGGCAGGCTTGGAGTAATGTTCTGAGTTTCTTCCTAGGCAGGAGTAGTGGGCAAGTCATGCCTATGCAGGAGGTAGAATTTGACCTAAGCTTTGAAGACCAAGGTCATCAAGATAGTCAGAGGGAAGGAGACTGGCCATGGGCAAGGAGCCTGTGTGTGAGGGGCACAGTGGGCAAGCCCTGTATCCAGAACAGAGAGTTAATTTTGCTGAGTTGCTCTACCAAATTGGTACTTAGAGCTCAA